>NC_133769.1:367052833-367165729 GCF_003597395.2 Chelonoidis abingdonii | reverse complement strand
GAAAGCTCATGCTCCAATACATCTGTTAGCCTACACGGTGCCACAGGACTCTTTGCTGCTTTAACAGATCCAGATTACCACGGCGACCCCTCTGATACTTACAACTGCGCTTTGCAGGTACAAATATATCTGAGCTCATGCTGCAGAATTCTAACTCCTGCATGGGCATTCCAGCACCTTGCACATGTTGGGGGAGATTTTCAAAGCATACATGGCAATTAGGCACATAACTGAAATCTTGGCCTGACCCTGTCTCTCTGACATCTCTTCTTGGATGTCTAGTTGCCAACTCAAGCTCAACAAAGCTAAAACAGAGCTCCTAATCTCCTCCCACCCCAAGATCACCCGGTCACCTCCTGTCTCAATTACTGTGAACACCATCATCCTGCCTGTCACTCAGGCCTGTAACCTGGACACCATCTTCAACGTGCACCTCTCTCTAGGTCCCCACCTTCAGGCTATATCTAAATCTTGCAGTTTCTTTCTGAAAAATTTCTCTAAAGCTATGTCTTTAGATGTGCACCCTTACAGCAGCGTGCAGACTACAGGCTTTATAGATGTAGCTACATGTCACAGTGAAAGCTAAGTTGTTTTCACACTGGTCACAGAAGTGTGCAGCTACATGCTGCAGTGAAAGGCTCTGGTAGCAGGGAGCAGCATGACACGACATTACTAAAAGTAGCAGTGTAAACGTAGGAAGCACCGCTTAGGTGTGTGGAGAGCCTGAGGGATCAGGAGCATAGAGCACTTTACTCGCTTATGCCGTGCCTCACTGTCTATATCTGTGACAGTTGAGTGTGCAGCATCTGTGCCATACACACCACCACAAGTGTAGCTGTACCTTAAGATACAGCTTTTCCCGTCCATCCATCCAGCTAAAACTCTCATCCAGTCTCTCATCACCTTGTCTCAATTACTGCAACATCTTTCTCTCCAGCCTGGATAAAAGCGATCTTACCCTGCTTGTATCCATTCAGAACGCTGCTACAAAGATCATTTTCCTAGTCTGTCACTTTGACCACATCACCTTCTCTTCCCTGGACTCCTATCCCTCCAACGGATTTTCCTTCTTTAATGCATCAAACATAAACAGCTTATATTCACTTTCAAGGACTTCACTGCCAAACCCCACCCTATCTATCACCTCTCGTTCATTGCCCACTTGTTAAATGTTCAAACAAGCACCTTCGCGCTCTCTTCCATGTTATTTCACAAGCTTGGGAGGAGCTCCCCGCAAACATTTGCAAAGCTATGTCCTTATCTTCCTTCAAATCCCTTCCAAAACTCTCCTTTGCTGGGATACCTATAGAAAACTTGACAATGCTGAGACCACTGCCCACCCTGCTGACCGACAGTGTCTCATCATTTGTCTGTCTGTCTCCATTTGTTGTCTCTTGTCTTATACTTAGACTGTGTTGAAAGTATATACAAGAATCACTGTTGATTCTCTGTCACTGACAATTTTAAAATCAAGATAGGATGTCTTTCTAAAAGATCTGCTCTGGGAATTATTTTGGGGGAAATTATCTGGCCTGTGCTATACAGGAGGCCAGTCTGGATCATCACAATGGTCCCTTCTGGCCTTGGAATCTCTGACTCTCAGAACTGCACACTCTTCGGAGCAGGAACTTTTAGTTTTGTGTCTGTACGGTGCCTAGTACAACTGTGGCTCCTAGGTGCCACAGTAATACAAATAAATATGACAAAATAATCACAACTACTACTCCCCATTCTCCCATGTTATAATCCGTATCTCAAAATCCATTGGCCATATCTTTGAGAAGCCCTTTGCAAAGCTACATTAACTGTTTCTGTTTCCTTGTACTCTTTATGGTTCCCTGCAAGCACTGCAGCCTGTTCCACTGTACTTATGGAGACCTTTTGGGTTTTCCCAATCAGTAGTAATTCTCAGCATTCTCTGGGATGTCTGGTACCCTTGTTGTGGCATCACTTATCATGGCACCTGGAAGGCAGCACATACCCTTCCGTTTCCTTTATCTGGGCTACTGAGGTCTCAGCCCAGATTCCTCATTTGGGAGATGCTAGATATGCTTATTTGCATCAACTTTTCTTTTGGTGGCTTCCTGTCAGTGCTTCTCTCATGCTCAACAGTCTGGGTCTGGATGAGTTGTGGGCTGAGTGAAATTCTAACTTACTTAAATCAATGAGAGCTACACCATTCAGGAGGCCCAGAATCTCATCCTTAGTATTTTCCTTCTCTGCCTTGTCAATGGTAGAGTACATTACTCACTGGGATATCAGGGTTCTATCAGTTTTCTCCCAGCTACTCCTAGTGCTTTTAGCCTTCTCTGCTGCCACGTTCCTCCATCTTAATTTTTCACCTGCACCCCATGTTTGTGCTGCACCTTGCACAATGCCCCCCTTGTAGACGTTACCTCAATAGAAAAGTTAAATAATTATAGAAATGTGTTGTTTATGAATTATACGGGGGGAAAAGCCCAAATAAATATAATTAGGATGGAAAAGGGGAAAGATACAGAACTGGTGTCATGGTAGCGTCAGTCTATCCTACTAGACGGGAATTTTTAAAAGTAGTGGAAATAAATAAAGGTAAAGGTACTTTATTTTTTATTATTAAAATATTGCTCTATCACCATAGGTGTGGCTGGCACATGACACAAAATATAATAAAGCATGCTCTGTGCTCCTAGTGTATGAGTTAAATACTGCACATTAGCAAGGAAGGATGGTCCTGTGCTTTCTGCACTGGACTGGGACTCAACGATCAGGACACCATTCTCGGCGCTCAAAGAGACCGTCTATGTGACCTCGGCTCTCAGTTCTCCCTCTGCAAAAGGGCACAATGGTATTTGCTCTGCCTGCCTTGTTTGCATAGACTGTAAGCTCTTCAGGGCAGAGACTGTAACTTAATATACATATTTACAGCACCCAGCACAGAGACCCACAACTCAGCTGAAGCCTCTAGGTGTGACTGCAGTACAAATAAGCCATGACAAGGCAGGGGGCGGGATGAGGAGGAAGAGAGTTACCCAAAAAGGGAAGGGTGGGGACACATCAGAAGGAACAATCTTCCTCCTCTCTCACCTTTTATTAAGGAGTTGCTCGCCTTGAGTTGTCTTGTAATCTACATTACATGGACAGGCATAGCCAAGGCATTGGCAACAGCTGAGCAAAGATTTGCTATGAAGAGTAAGCTGGAAAATAACGAGTTGTCAGGAGAGATTCACAGATTTCAAGGCCAGAAGGGATCATAAGATCATCTAATCTGACCTCCTGTATAAAACAGGGCAGAGAATCTCTCCCATTCATCCCTGCATCGAGCCCAATAACTTGCGTTTGGCTAAAATACTGTCTTTCAGAAAGGCATCCAGTCTCGACTTGAAGACATCAAGAGATGGGCAATCCAGTCCTCCCCTTTCCTTCGCAGTGTGTTCCCATGGTTAATCGTCCTCACTGTTAAACATTTGTGCCTTACTCTAATTTGAATTTGTCTGGGTTCAGCTTTCAGTCATTGGTTTTTGTTCTGTCTTTTTGTGCCGATTTTCAGGAGAAAAGAGAGGACACATAATGTATAGGAGAAGGGAGGCTATTCCAGATATCGGAAGTGGTATGAAAGACAGGCCCGGAGATGCAAAAGGGAACATCAAGAAGAGCGGATAAATAAATCCAAAATAGCAGTAAATCATAATTCATACTGTAAATCAATAAGGAGTGAGGTCACAGTCCACAGCTGTGATCCTAACCCAGGAACCTCTACAAGCCATGGACCTTACCTCCGTCTAGCAGCAATTTGACAGTGACATAGTCGTCAGCGAGCACAGCGTAATGCAGAGTCGTGCATCCCTTGAAACTGGCTCGGTTGTTCAGGCGGTTGTTGAAATCATCCTCCCGGGTTACCAGAACTGCAGAAGGACAGGAGTTAACATGTAGCTCAATAAAGTGGGGCAAAGTAAAGATCCAGTTGGGTTAAAAATGTAGCTGGCTTTTCACAGGGTGAAACAATGCAAACTGTCAAAATACCCAGGAAGCAGTTTATGCCCCCAGGTATAATTCCCAAAGGATGAGTGGGGGAGGCCCCTGGTCACCCAGTCCTACCCCCTACACTAACCCTTCAGCAGAGGGACAATGGGAGGAAAGGGCTGCTGGAGGCAGGCTGCCCCACTCTCCATCCAACCAGGTTTACGAGGCAGCCATCACTCGGCATTTGGAGGTGAGGAAGGTGCTGGAGGCCTGCTTACTGTCTCTGGGAACAGCCCAGAGCCCCAGGGGAGGCTGCTGGTAGGCCGGTACCCCCACCCCAGTGGGCAGGAGCCAGGGTGGCTGGGTTCTGAGGGTCTCACTCCATGCCCTCACAACTGTAACAAGGAGGAGGGTGAGTTTGCTGGAAGCCTGGGTCTCTTCTCTGCCAAGCAGAAGAGGTCTCAGAGGTGCTACTAGTGGTCAATTATCATCCCCTTCGCTGGCAGCAGCAGGGACACCAGAGTGGAAGCAAGACCTTTTCTCCTCACAGACCCCTCCACTCTCCCAACCCCGCAACTTTAGCTGCCTCTTTTTCATTTAACTGAAATTACTTTTAAATACAAGCGAGCAATATGGAGACTTTTGCTTTATGGCCCGTCTCTGTCTCCTTTGGCAAATCAGGGCTAGGAAAGGGCACCCACTGAGACAAGCCTCAGCACAGCTACACCACCGCCAGTTTTGTGTGCACCTGCACACTGGACACACACACTCCCCACAGTAATAGTGCACTGCATTTATTACGCAGCTTTGTTTGCTACTTGCCCTCTGCCCACTAATCCAGCTCTGTTGGGGCTGCCTCGAATATCCCACACCTCTCAGAAGCTTCAAACGGCTACCATAAAAAACCAAAAACAAACCAACCCACCAGAAATACCTTCGCCCCTCAAAGATAAATAATTATCCTGGCCTGAGGTGCGGGAAGCACAATATTCAGCTTAAGGTTTTATTTTATATATATATATTCTCACTGTTTCCTTGTGCTCCCTTGTCCTCTGTATCCACCACTTATCCCTTGCCATACACTTGGACTGTAAAATCTTTGAGGCAGGGACTGTCCATTTGTTCTGGGTTTGTACAGATCCTAGCACAGTGAGGTCCAGGGCCATGAGTGGGGCTCCGAGTGCTACCACAACAGAAAAAATACCATTTCATGACCCCTTAAGGATGCCTGGAATCCCTTTTTCCAATAGTGTAATATAAAGCAAGGAAGCAAAGCTAGCAGAAGTCAGCCTCTGCCTGCTTGCAAGCTCTCAGAACCTGGCAAGAACAGGGCTGGTATTGCAAGCAGGCAGAGCCTGACTTCTGCTAGTTTTGCTTTATATCATCAAAGCTTGATCACTACTTTGGTTAAGGCCTCAGGCCTCACACCAGGCTGCTGATACAACGCCGTATGTTTCAGGCTCTCTTCCTACTATAGTGGCACAGGTACAGCACCGCATGTGTCTCACTGTGGCATAGACATACTCTGAGAGTGCTCATGGCTGACAGAAACAACCTGCACCGTCCTACTCACAGACAAAGGACGACACCAGGAACTGCATAAGGAGTCACCTTAGAGGCCAGACACCCCACTGAAGAAACTCTTCTAAGATCAAAACGAGGCCATGTGATCAGAAAGCCATAAGATTTAGAGATAGCATTGACTGACCAACGTCCAATAACACACAGTGCAATCCTCTCATCTGTTAGGGGATTCAGGCTTCCCCCACCCTAGACAACACCATTTGCTGTTCTCTTGACTGGCTGTTTTACTCAGTGGTTGTTGGTTTTGGTTGATATTGTGTTTTACTTACCTTTGATTTTCAAAGAAAGGGATGCTATAATACCAGCCACTGGAGTCACTGAACCCTGCCATGTGACATGTGACCTCTGCCATGTACCTTTTATAACCCTGACCCATGTCATATGACTGAGGCCAGAAAATAAAGATCAGTCACTCTTTTGTTATACTCTCCTCTCCCCCGGGCAGTCAATCTTCAGAAGTGTGGCTCCAGCAGCCTCTCTCTTGGCTTGCCCTAACCTAGCTGGAGTTATTTGGAAGCACAGAGCCCGCCAGGGGTGGGGGGAGGTACATCCCCACCATAAGGCGTAAGTGACAGGAAGGGCCCTGCACATGCTGTCTCTGAATGAATGTCTCCGATATGGCAGGCCACTTTTCGCTCTTGGATGTGCGTGCTTAACTCTTATTGACTTCAGCAGGAGTACGTGTGCATAGCCAATGGCAGAACAGGCCCTTTGACTGTAAGCTCCTGCAGGCAAGGACTTTACAGTGAGGATCTTGTATAGCTCCGAGCACAGAACAATTGATGACAGTAATAAGAGACACAGAACTTGGACCATCCACAATGCAATGTGCCTACAGTACCTTCCCATAACTACTGCTTAATTCCACCACCTAAAAGTTGCAATAAAACCTAAATACAATACTGTAACTAGTAGCCAAGCCCATTCCAGACAGGCACCTCTGCTACTAAAACCCAGCACCTGCAAAGAGAGCAATTAACGTGATGCTTCCTTCCTTCTGCGGGCATTTTGTATAAGCATACATGGGGTGTATGTATATTTATTTATTTTTCTTCATTTCCTATCCAGGGAGGGGTAAGATA
The DNA here is from genome assembly GCF_003597395.2 of Chelonoidis abingdonii. Taxonomy (NCBI): domain Eukaryota; kingdom Metazoa; phylum Chordata; order Testudines; family Testudinidae; genus Chelonoidis; species Chelonoidis abingdonii. The sequence continues at coordinate 367,159,121 of NC_133769.1, read as the reverse complement.
ATGAACTGCGTGCGTCAGGGAAGATGAATCTGAGATACTAGGGAGCAGTGCAGTAAAAAGATTAAAGTGTTATTATTGTTGGGTTTTTTCCCCCCATGGTCCGTTGTGACAGCTCGGCCGTCATCTGTAAAAAATGTCTCAGCAAGAGATAATCATCGGAAACTCAATAAAGCGTCAGGGGAAGCCTCGTCTGCCATCAATCACTGGGTGCCTGGAAATTTTCAGGCCTCTGTCTCCCTTCCTGCCATCCATATAAATGTCTGCAATATATTTTGTGCAGTGCGTGTGGCGTGTATCCCTCTGATTTGGAAGTTTTTATGAAAAAATATTTATACATGAAATATGCAAATCGGTTTAAAAAAGAGGCAGTTTTGCTCTCTCCCTCTCTTTTTCTCTTTTTAAAAATGCATCTGAATTTATTCTTTTTAATAAAACATGTCAAACAAAGAATTAATGCAACTTCTAACTGAGTGGACTTATTTCTCCCCATCCCCCCAAAATAAAATATATTAGTTTAGAGAACTGTATGCAGACAAAAACAATTAACTTTATTGGTTGATATACTTTGTCTTAAATAAAGTCTAGGCACATGCATTATGTATTGGCACTCCATTGTTCATTTTTTTAATGTTGTTTCATGCATTTTGCATTTGCCGCTACAGCAGCCTGATGCATGTGTGTTCGCAGCTCCCATCAACGAGAGGGTCAGTAGAACTAATACGTTACAATGAGGGATGAGAGCAAGGAGCATTTAAAAAAAAAATAACGCCCTGTCAAAATTGCTCTAGAGTTGATCCATCTTCTGAACGTGCATTTTATCAGAGGCAAAGGTTGAAAGATTACATCTTCATTTGACTTTATCTCACTTTAAGCTCCCAGCAATGAGGCCAAAATGCTGTACTAAGCCAATGGACAATCTCACCACACAGTTCTGTCTTTTCTATCAGACTAATTAGCAGTATTTTATTCTGCAAATAATGCAGGAGAAGCACTATTTGCCTTTGATAATGTAAGCAGGTTTCCTAAATTTGCTCCACACAATAAGCAGGAAATGTTTAATTTCTGAGCCAAAGGTCAAAGCGTAGGAGCTATAGTTAATTTAGTTACAAGTGTCAGGAAAGGTTGGAGTTCTGGTAGCTGCATGAGTTGTGGTGAGGTGATATGGAATGGGACCAGAAAGATACTGCTTAGACTTGTCTTCCTCAGGGAAACCATGCAGAATGTTTGGAACCTTGGACTCATCAGCTGTCACAAGCTAAGGTTTTCTCACTACTTAGATGGATGAGACATCTCTAAAGAGAGTCAGATGGCACAGGAAGTCGTGCTGGTGACTTAGTAGGTGATGCCCTTTAACCTGGGTCAGACTAAACCAACATCCCAATTTTGGGAGCACTGCTCAGATCAGATGTGAAACTGAGATGCTGACCATGAAAGATCATAAAAGATCCAACTGCATTCAGAGCACGGAGGTTAGCATCAATACCTTGCCAAAGGCCAAACAGGTGCAATCAGTCTGTCCACAGAACATTCTTCTGCAGTTTCAGCAAGAGAAGTTATTCAGAGTTTTACATCCACTTCTAAAAACTTGCAGAGTGTTGCTGGTGCAAGAGCAGCAGCCTTACTTCACCCCAGAGGTGGTTGCATTTGAGTGGATGATGTAGACCTTATAACTATAATTTTGCATAGTGCTTTGGCGTCCCTCCAGATAAAAGTGGCTTTATAAACGTTAGTCAGCAGGGCGGCAGCATCTCCACGTCACCTCCAGGATACTGAAGGATGTCGGTTCATGATCATTTCTCTAATCTAGACATACACACAAACCCTCCCCCCTTCAATTAGACTGCATTTAAACTGAACGTGAAGCAGTTTCCTGAAGTGAGGTGACATTTCCGTTTTGATCGCAGTAAACAAGATTTTAGGATGTTAAGAATCACAGGCAGGTCTCCATTGCACCACATTTTTGTTTGTGGCTGGTAATGGGAAATCCAACTACCAGGCACAAAGGGACACAAACATAATAGTTTGTCTTACAAAATGATACACATATTCATTTAGTCATTCAAAAAGGCAGTAGATTTTTAAAAACTTATTAGCTCCTTTTGCCAGCATCAACCTGCTATATAGAATTACAAACACTATATATTACACACAAAAAACTATGTTAACAGAACATTACTGAAGTTGCAAAACTCGAGTACACTTTGCAAGGAGGTTTCATGGATATTTGCTGATGCCAGAAGAATGGTGAGACTCAGGGTTCCTGGGGTCCATTCCAGGCTCTGGAGGGGAGTGTGTTCTAGTGGGCACATACTCTTCTGTTCATTCTCCACCATGCTTGACTCCTACCCTGTCCCATCCTTCAACCTGGCCCTGTCCTGTCTCTTCCCCATGCAATGACTTCTTTGTTTCAGTCTTCACTGAGAAGTCTGAAGGAATGCCTAACATAGTGAATGCTAATGGGAAAAGGGTAGGTTTGGAAGATAAAATAAAAAAAAGAATAAGTTAAAAATCACTTAGAAAAGTTAGATGCCTGCAAGTCATCAGGGCCTGATGAAATGCATCCTGGAATACTCAAGGAGCTAATAGAGGAGGTATCTGAGCCTCTAGCTATTATCTTTGGAAACCTTTTATTTAAATCTAATTTTTTTTTTTAGAAAAAAATTCAATGGGGAGAACCGGAAAAGAAAAAAGAAATTTTTCCAGAAAAAAGAACCCCTGGGAAAAAAAAAAGGGGCCCCAAAAAATACAAGGTGGGTTTTTTTGCCCCCCAAATTCTAAATAAAGAAAGGGGAAAAAATAAAAAAAACCCAACCCCAGGGGAAAACCTACACAAGACCCCAGTTTAGTTTTAGTTTAAATCTTTCCTGTGCTTTGCCCAGGGGGAAAAAGGAAAATATAATTGGAAGCCAAAAGTCAAAGATTAAAAATTAAAGGGAAAAAAATCATCCCTGCCCCTGCAAAAACCACTTTGGAAAAGGTTGGGGTAAAGGGTTTGGAAATTTTAGGGGAAAAAAAAATAGCCCAGCAAATGGGAAAATTTTTTTTTTTTGGTTAACGAAAACAACAATCAATTGCCCCCCCAAACCAATTTCATGAATGAAATAGCCCTTTTTTCCCCCGTTTTTTGATTAGGGAATAATAACAAAGTTCCCTGTGGGAAAAAAATAAGGGGAAAAGAAAGCCCCCCCCGGTGGGGGATTTGGTTGGGGTATAACCCCTAAAGAAAAACCTTTTTTAAAAAGTTAGGGGCAATTTTTTTTTGAAATAGGGTTCCGCACCCCCCCCCTTTTCCCGCAAAATGAATAATTCCTTTTATCGATTAAACATAAACTAGGCAAATGTACAAATTTAAGATTTGGGGGACCTAAACTAATAAGGTTGGGTTTCCCCAATTAAACCTGGGCCTGGGAAAAAATTAAATCCCGTACTTTCAAGAGAGTTAAAAAAAAGGTTTAATTTAATGGCCTTTTTTCCAATAAATCCCCCTGCCCTTTGTAAAAAGACATATAACAAGGTTTTAAATAACAAAGGTGGGGGTTCCCCGCAGGGGGGTCCCTTTGTTTTTTTTTGGGGGAACCCCGGCTTTCTTGTTTTTCAAAAATAATCTTTCATCAAACCGAACCCCTTTTTTTTAGAAAAAAATTGGCCCATCGAAGAAAAGTAAAACCGCGCTTTTTTAAATTTAGTTTGCAGATTGATTTATCCCAAAAAAAACGGGGGGAGGGGATTTGGGCCCCCCAAAATGCCCCCCTTTTTGGGAGGCGGAAACCAGGGTTCAAAATTTCAAATGAATGAATTCTGGAAAACAAAGATGTTTGGAAAAAGAGAAATGGGTTTCCCTTTTGAAAGGTTAAAATTCGGAAATAAAGTTTTTTAAAAAATAAAACCAATGCAAAAAAGTTGGCCCCCCTTTCCCAACTTTTTAAGGAAAAGGAACCAGTATCATTTTTTACACAAATACAAAGAAATGGAAAAAGAAAGACTAATCCCTGGGGAAAAGGGACGGTTAATGGGTGCAAAGAAAAGGGAAAAATTCCCCTAGGGGGGGGTTTTTTAATAAAGGTTTGGGGGCCCCCACAAACCCCTAAAAAAATATTGAAAAAGTCCCCAACAGTGGCACGTGAAAAAATGCCCCTTGGTTTTTTGCCCAAAAAAAAAGGCAAACAGGAATGAAAAAAATTTTTCCTGGGGGAAAATACAATTTAAAAAACCAAAGGTTGTTGGGGGGTTTTTGGGGGGTTTGTTAAAAAAAAAACAAAACCCCAACGAGAAAGTCACCATTCCTTCCCAGCACTTTCTTACCTCCTTTGGCGGCCTGGGTTTTTTTTAAGGGGCGCCCCCCCTCACCCAAACTGGGAAAAAGGTAAAAAAATTGTGTGTCATTTCCCCCCCAAGTTTCTTTGGGCAACCCGCATTTTTTTTTCCAAAAAAGAAAAGGGACCGTTGGGGAAGAAAATTTTGGGAGGAGGGTCCCCCCCCAGAAAGAAAAAAGAAAGCCAAACCAAAAGAATGAAAAATTTAAAAGGTTGGCGCCCGCCTTTTGTAGATAAACAAAATTGACCCCCCTAAATGGAAAAGGAAGGACCCCGGGAAAAAAAGGAATTGGGGGTTTGTTTTTAAGTTTTTTGGAAAAAGGAAAGAAAAAAAGCAAAACTTGGAGAAGGGGGAACCATGGAAAAAAAATAGCCAGTTTTTTTTTTCCAGGGTTTTAATCCTAAAAGGGTTGGGGTCCCCCCCAATCCCAAGGAAAAAAAGGGAAGGGGAAAAGAAAAAAAAAACTTGGTTTTTCACCTTAAAGCCCCTCCTAAAGGAAAAATTTAAGAAACAAGAAAAGCCAAAATGGGCCCTTTAAAAAAAAACGCGCAAGCAAGGGAAAAAGAATTTTAGGTTGGGGGAAAACCCCCGCCCCCAAAAAATTAGGAAAAAAAAGGTTTTTCCCCTACACTGTCCAGGGTGGTGGTTTGAAAAACACTGGACCAAAATTTCCTTAAGGGGAGGTTTTTTAATGGAATCTTTCCCCGGAAATCCCCCCTCTTGGAAAAGGATATTAAAAGAGGTCAGTTTTAAGAAAAATTAAATTTGTCCCTATCAGGGGGAAAATGGTCCCCTAGAAAACCAGTTTGGGGTTTTGGGGGGTCCCCTTCCTCCTTGCCCCCATGAAAGGGCCAGGACTTGGGAAAACTCGTGAAACCCTTCCAAAGGGTTTCCCCCCTTCCCAGCCCCCCCCTCCAGGGTTCCCCTGTTTTTTGAACCCCCCTCCAACCTTCCGTTCTTGGTCCCAGTCCCCCCATTTCCCTTCCTTAAAGTAACTTTCCACCCCCCAAATTTCCCTCCACCTTTCCCCTTTCCAAGCTCCTCCCCCTCCTTCAAAAAACCCCAAAACCCCAGTTTTTTCCCCCAATCTCCCCCTCCTCCAGGTTTTTCCAACTGGTTCCCCAGTTCCCCAAATCCTTTTCCCTCCCCCCGGCACCCCCGAAGGGCCCCCCCCCGGCCCCCCTCCCTTTTTCCCAGCAAATATTCGTTTCTCTCCCCCACCCCTTCCCACCCCTTTTTTTTTTTTAAAGTTTGCAGGAGCTGGTAGGGAGCAGTGTGCTGTGAGAGAAGCAGAGTCTTTGATCACAGCAGAGCCCTGATCAGAGGACAGGACTTCCCTGATTAGGGGGGCCTATAAAGACAGCCAGGCAACCAGTCAGCAACACAGGAGCCAGCAAACAGAGCTGGAAACAGGGGAGTCTGAGTGGGAGTTTGGGGGAAGGGAGTGTGTGGTGTTCTGGTTTTGTTTTTTGTGCGTGTTTGTGTTTCCCGCCGTTCTCCAGGACGGGAGCTTAGGAGGGAATCTATGACAGCTATGGAGGCAGCAGTGGCAGTGACCCAAGGAATGGAAGAGGCAAAGAAGATGACTGGATGTGAACACAGTGGCAATGTACGTTACCCTGCAGCGAGTACCCGAAAAGAGCTTCTTTTTGTATGAAGTGCCACCAGATAGAGCTGATGGAGGAGAAGATCTGAGGTTTGGAGATGCAGATAGAAACTGCGGTTGAGTTTTGAAAAGGATTCAAGCAGATGATGGAGGAAGAAAGGAGGGAGGAGGCTGAAGGGAAACCTCAAGACTCGCAGATGCAAGCTGGACTGAAGAACTCTGAGGGGAGACTGATGGGTGAGGAAAGTGGACGGTGGAAGCATGTGACTAAGAGAACCAGGCAGAGGAAAAGATCAGATAGTGAAGGAGAAACAGAGCTCAGGAACAGGTTTGCTGAGTTGGAAAAGGAAGAAGAGGCACAGCAGCAGTAACAGAAAATGGGAGAACAAGGGAGAAGAGAAGAGCAACACGTCCTACAAGAAGAGGGGAAGAGTCAATGGAGACAGCCAGAGTTCTGAGCCCCAGGAAGATACAGGATGACTCACAGAAGATTGCAAGTGAGAACAAAAGACAGGAGGACTTGCAACCAGAAAGAACAGAAGGAGGGAAGGCTGGAAAATCTCACCAACACCAGGAAGAGACAGTCTACGTGACTAGGGACCCCCTACTAAGAAGAACACACAGGCCTGTCACCAGAGCTGATCTGGAGAACAGAAGGGTGTGCTGTCTGCCAGGAGCCAAGATATGGGATGTGGACCTGAGGCTTAAGAGGATTATAATGGCAGATATAAAGAATCCACTGATTACCCTTCACATGGGAGCAAATGATACAGTTAAATTCTTCCTGGAACACATCAGTGCAGACTATGCCAGGCTGGGGAAGACTCTTAAAGAAATGGAAGCTCAGATGACGTTCCGTGGGATTCTGCCTGTCCCTAGAGGAGGAGAGCGAAGGCGAGACACGATGATGATGAGCAACAGATGGCTCAGGCCATGGTGCTATAAGGCAGACTCTGGGATGTTCAACCATTGTGAGGCAGTCATGGACAGAGGACAGTTCTCATGGGATGGACTCCACCTGAATGGGAAGGGAAATAGACTTTTGGGATGGGGCTGGTATAACTGATTAAAAGAGCTTTAAACTAGGAATTCAGGGGAGATGGTTGGGAGATGCTCATGTAATCTCCACGCCTGCTTCTAACATTGAGTGGTAGGAAAATCAAGTAAGAAGGGTTACTGCAATAAAGAAAGGAACAACAGAGGTCGGAGAATGGACATCAAGAGGAAAGACACCGTCACTGGTATTGGAACTAACAGTCAGGTAGGTGATACTGGCAGTAGAATGACTATACCTAATCGGGTGAGGAATCTAGATGAAGCTGAGCAAAAACAACTGAGATGCCTGGACACCAATTCAAGGAGCCTTAGTATCAAAATAGAGGAACCAGAACTATTGGTGCAGGAAGTAAAACCAGATAACATAGGAATAACAGAAACATGGTGGAATAGTAGTGATGTCTGCAGCACAGTTATTGAAGGGTAGGTGCTGTTCAGGAAAGACAGAAATAAAGGTAAAAGTAGTGGAACAGAATTGAATATTAAGGAGGTACACTGTAAAGAAATTAGAAGTGATGAGATGGATAAAACAGAACCTGCTTGGGTCAAAATCACTTTGAGGAAGAAAGGTAACAAAGGCTCCCTTGGGATAGTGCCTGGGGTCTGCTAGAGATCCCCGTGACCCAATTTGGATATGGACAGAGATCTCTTTAATATTTTCATTGAAATAAATGTTACTGGGAGTTGTGTGATTATGGGAGACTTTAATTTCCCAGACACAGAGTGGGGGACAAGTGTTCTGAATAAGGGTAGGGCCTGGATATTACTGGATTTGACAGCTGACAGATTTCTTCACCGAATAGTCTCTGAACCTACAAGAGGTGATGCCATTTTAGATTTAGTGTTGGTAAGTAGCAAGGACCTCATAGAACTGGCTGTAGAGGACAGCTAATTCAGCTAATTGCAGCTAAGGTCCTTGATTGCAAAAGGGCAAACCTAACAAAATTAAGGGAATTAGTTAGGGAAGTAGACTGGACTGAAGAACTCAAGTCAAGGCTCTGAATGTGGAGGAGGCTTGGAATTACTTTAAGTCAAAGTTGCAGAACCTATCTCGAGCCTGCATCCCAAGCAAGGGGAAACATTCATAGGGGAGAGTTGCAGATCAAATTGGATGAGCAAGCTTCTCAAACAGGTGATTAAGAGAGAGCCAAAAGCCTACAAGGAATGGAAGATGGGAAGAATCACCAAGGAAAGCTATCCCTTGGAGATCAAAGCGTGTAGGGAAAAAGTGAGAAATACCAAAAGCCAAGCAGGTTAGACCTTGCAAAGGAAACTAAAAACAACAATAAAAGGTTCTTTAGCCATATAAACAAAAATGAACCAAGGAAAGAAGAAGGGAGACTGCTAAGCACTGAGAATGGAATGAAGATTAAAGATCTAAGCATGGCCCAACACCTAAACAAATACTTTGCCTCAGTTTTTAATAAGGGTAACAATGAGTTTAGGTGTAGTGGCAGGGTGATTAATGGAAATGAGCTTACAGAAGTACCAATTATCACATCTGAGATGGAAGTCAAACTCAAACAGCTTAATGGGATTCACTCGGGGAGAGGGCAGATAATCTGCATCCAAGAATATTAAAGGAACTGACACATGACATTGCAAGACCAATACCAAGGATTTTTAATGAATCCATAAACTCAGGGGGCATACCTTATGACTGGAGAATTGCTAACACAGTACCTATTTTTAAGAAAGGGGAAAAAAGGGTCCAGGAAACTACAGGCCTGTTAGTATGCAAGGTCCCTTGGAACAAATTTTGAACATAAGAACATAAGGTTTGTGACCTGTCTCTCTAATGATAATGAACATAAGAATGGCCATACTGGGTCAGACTAAAGATCCATCCAGCCCAGTATCCTGTCTACCAAGAGACCAATGCCAGGTGTCCCAGAGGGAGAGAACCTAACAGGTAACGACCAAGTGATTTCTCTCCTGCCATCCATCTCCACTCAGAGGCTAGGGACACCATTTCTTACCCATCCTGGCTAATAGCCATTAATGGACTTAGCCTCCATGAATTTATCTAGTTCTCTTTTAAACCCTGTTATAGTCCTACGCTTCACAACCTCTTCAGGCAAAATGTTCCACAGGTTGACTGTGTGCTGTATGAAGAAGAGCTTCCTTTTATTTGTTTTAAACCTGCTGTCCATTAACTTCATCTGGTGGCCCCTAGTTCTTATATTATGGGAACAAGTAAATAACTTTTCCTTATTCACTTTCTCCACACCACTCATGATTTTATATACCTCTACCATATCCCCTTAGTCTTCCTCTTTCCAAGCTTGAAAGTCCTAGCCTCTTTAATCTCTCCTCATTGACCTGTTCCAACCCTAATCTTTTAGTGCCCTCTAATGAACCTTTTTCTAATGCCGAGTATATCTTTTTTGAGATGAGGAGACTCACACCTGCACACAGTATTCAAGATGAGAGCGTACATGGATTTTATGTAAGGCAATATCTAACCTATCTCATCCTTTAATGATCCTATCACCCCCGAACCGCCGGCTACGCTGGACGTCTTCAGAGAACTATCCACCAATGGACTTCCAACATCTCTTTCCTGATTAGTTGTAGCTAAATTAGCCCCTATCAATTGTTATGTATAGTTTGGGTCATTTTTCCCGAATGTTATTACCTTACATTTAACCAACATTTAAATTCATTGCCTTCTTATTGCCCAATCACTTAGTTTGTGAGACGATCTTTTTTGAAGTTTGTCACAGGTCTGCTTTGGTCTTAACTATTCTTGGCAGTTCAGCATCATCTGCAAACTTTGCCACCTCACTGTTTACCCCTTTTCTCCAGATCATTATGAATAAATTGAATAGGATTGGTTCCTAGGACTGACCCTTGGGGGAACTATCACTAGTTACCCCTCTGCATTCTGAAATTTTACACATTTATTCCTACCCCTCTGTTCGTTGTCTTTTAACCAGTACTCAGTCTATGTAAGGATCTTCCCTCTTTATTCCCATGACAAACTTATTTACATAAGAGCCTTGGTGAGGGACCCTGTCAAAGGCTTTCTGAAATCTAAGTACACTATTCCACTGGATCCCCCTTGTCTCACATGTTTGTTGACCCCTTAAGAACCCTAATAGATTAGTAAGCATGGTTTCCCTTTTCCGAAACAATGTTGGACTTTCTGCCCAACCATTTATGTTCTTCTATGTATACTGACAATTTTATTCTTCGCTATTGCTTTCAACTAATTTGTCCGGTACTGATGCTCTTAGACTTACCAGTCTTGTAATTGCCAGGATCACTTTAAACCGTTTAAGTATTGGCATTACATTAGCTACCTTCCAGTCACGGGTACAAGAAGCTGATTTAAAAGGAGAAGTTACACACCATAGCTTAATATTCTGCAATTTCAGCATTTGAGTTCTTTCTGAACACTTGGGTGAATTGTCATCTGGGTCCTGGTGACTTGTTACTATTAAATTTATTAATAATTCAAAAACCCTCCTCCAGTGACACTTCAATCTGTGACAATCCTAGATTTGTCACCTACAAAAGATGGCTCAGGTTTGGGAATCTCCTCACTCAGCCATGAAGACTGAAACAAATAATTCCTTGAGTTTCTCCACAATGACTTTATCGTCTTTAAGGCGCTCCTTTTGAATTCTTGATTCGTCCAGGACCCCACTGGTTGTTTAGAAGGCTTTTGCTTCTGATTGTACATAAAAAATCCTTTGTTATTACCTTTTGAGATTTTGGCTAGCTGTTCTTCAACACTCCTTTTTGGCTTTTCTTATTACATTTTATACTTAATTGCAGTGTTTATGCTCCTTTCCTATTTACCTCACTAGAAATGACTTCCTTTTTTTAAAAGATGCCTTTTTATCTCTCACTGCCTTCTTTTACATGGTTGTTAAGCCCATGGCGGCTCTTTTTAGTTCCTTTACGTGTGTTTTAATTTGGAGCGTAATACATTTAAGTTGGGCCTTTATTAATGGTGTTTCTTTTGAAAAACTGTCCATGGCAGCTTCAGGGATTTCACTCTAGTCACTGTACCTTTTAATTTCTGTTTAACTAACCTCCTCATTTTTGCATAGTTCCCCTTTCTGAAATTAAATGCCACAGTGTTGGGCTGTTGAGGTGTTCTTCCCACCACAGGAATGTTAAATGTTATTATATTATGGTTACTATTTCCAAGCGGTCCTGTTATAGTTACCCCTAAGAGAAAGTAGTTAAGGAAATATAGGTAAACAGAAATTAGGATAAAATACAATATGGTTTTGCAAAAGGTAGATCATGCCAGACCAACTTGATTTCTTTAAGAAGATAATTGCTTTTGTAGACAAAGGAAATGCAGTAAATCTAATCTGCCCGGGTGTCATTAAGGCATTTGATACAGCTCCACATGGGAAATTATTAGTTCAATTGGAGAACATGGGGATCAATATGAGAATTGAAAGGTGAATACGGAAATGGTTAAAGGGGAGACTATAATGGGTCATACTGGAAGGTGAACTGTCAGGCTGGAGGGAGGTTATTAATGGAGTTTTTCAGGGACTGGTCTAGGGACCAATCTTATTTAACATTTTCATTCATGACCTTGGCACAAAAAGTGGGAACGTGCTAATAAAATTTGCAGATGACACAACGTAGGGAGGTACTACAATGGTACCTTCTGGCCTTGAAGTCAATGAGTCTATGGTTTCAGTATTCTTGCCCAGCCTGTCCCAATTCTGCTCTCCCAGCATTTTGTCTGATCTGTCTGTCCCATCTCCCTCCCACTGGTTCCCAGTCCGTCCCAGCTCCTTGTCCAAGTCTCTTTCACCAGCAAGTCCGAGTTCTCCCCCAAGACCTTAGCTCCTTGTCTGAACACACTCCCAACCCACCATTATAAACCCCAGTCTCCTAGTCTATACGGTCCGTCTCTTTCTCTTCCTCCAACAGCTCTTCCCAATATTCCGTGCCCAATCAACTGACGTACTCAAACTAGGGAAATGCAACGTAGATAGAGCTATACTAGAAGGGGGGTGCATAACTGGTTGGAAAACTGTTCCCAGAGAGTAGTTATCAGTGGTTCACAGTCACGCTGGAAGGGCATATTGAGTGGGGTCCCACAGGGTTCAATTACGGGTCCAGTTCTATTGAATATCTTCATCAGTGATCTAGATAATGACATAGAGAGGACACTGATAAAGTTTACGGATAATACCAAGCTGGGAGGGGTTGCAACTGCTCTCCAGGACAGGATTAAAATTCAAAACAATCTGGACAAACTAGAGAAATAGTCTGAAGGAAACAGGATGAAATTCAATAAAGACTAATGCAAAGTACTCCTCTTAGGAAGGAACAATCAGTTGCACACATACAAAATGGGAAATGATTGCCTAGGAAGGAGTGCTGCAAAAAGGGATTTGGGGGTCATAGTGGAACACTTGCAAAGAAAGCAATCATCATTCTGAGATGTATTAGCCGGTATGTTGTAAGCAAGACATGAGAAGTAATTCTTCCTCTTTATCCACACTGATAAGGTTCCAAGTATCATGCCCAGATCTGGGCCCTACATTTCAGGAAAAATGTGGACAAACTGGAGAAAGTCCAGAAAAGAGCAACAAAGATGATAAAAAATCTAGAAAACATGACCTATGAGGGAAGACTGACAAACCCAAGTTTGTCTAGTCTGGAGAAGAACAGACTGGGGGAGGGGAGGACGAATCATGATAATAGTTTTCAAGTACATAAAAGGTTGTTACAAGGAGGAAGGAGAAAAATTGTTCCTGCTAACCTCTGAGGACAGGACAAGAAGGAATGGGCTTAAATTGCAGCAAGGGTGGTTTGGGTTGGACATTAGGAAAAACTTCTTTTCCGGGCAGTTAAGCACTGGAATAAATTGCCTACGGAGGCTGTAGAATCTCCAGCATTGGAGATATTTAAGAGCACGTTAAACAAACACCTGTCAGGGATGATGTAGATAATATTCAGCCCTGCCATGAGTGCAGGGGACTGGACTAGATGACTCCTGAGGTCCTCTCCAGTCACACGATTCTATGAAACTGCTTCTTCCTCCACGCTGTCTGGTTAGCAGAAGGGCTTCATTCACAGCATAGGCGAGTCAGGTTCCTTGCTCTCCGTGCCGGGCCCCACCTTGTAGCAGCCGGAAGCAGCAACTACAGGGAAAACCTGGTTTTACTCCTATATCCCGGAACTGGAGCATGCTCAGTTGCTCTGTGAGGATGGTGCATGGTGCACATGCAGTCTGGTCAACACTAGGAGCAGTGAGAGGATGGAGCATGCTCAGTGAGGACAGAATCTTCAGTGATTTTACTACTAAAATTAGAGAAGTCTCTACTGAGCATGTGTGAACTGAGATTTTTCCACTGTTTATAACTTCCCTGCATTTGGTTAGATTCCCACAGATACAGCACAAGCACATCTCTGACTCATAGGCCAGCCACTGCTAAATTTCAAGTCCATGTTCCAAAATATGGAGATACTAGAGCTGTTCAAAGAAAAGGTCGGAAGATTTTTTTAAAAAAAAATATGGGCAAAACAATATTTTCCATAGCCTCATTCTCAGAAATGGCTGAACCAGTTTGCTGAAATTTTAAAAAAAATCAGCCCAAGGCAGACACCCAAAATGAAAATTTTCAGTCCAAATGACTAAAATACCATAAAAGTATAAGCAACTGGAAACAGGGTCTTATATTGGAAAATGTTGATAGATTCACAGAGTTTAAGGACAAAGGTGACCATTATGTGTTCTAGTCTGACCTCCTGTCTATCATGAGCCATTAAATTTCACTCTGAGTTATTGAGCTCAATAAAGCAAAACTTATCTTTGGCTAAAGTACATCTTCCAAAAAGGTACCTAGTCTTTATCTGAAGACATCAAGAGCTGGAGAATACACCATTTCCCTTGGTAGTTCCAGTGATTAATCATCCTCTCTGTTAAAAATCAGTGTCTTACTCGTTATCTGAATTTATCCAGCTTCAGGTTCCAGCCACTGGTTCTTGTTCTGCCTTTCTGTGATAGATTAAAGAGTTCTTTAGGACCTAGTATTTTCTCCCCATAAGGGTACTTACTCGCTTTAATCTAGTCTCTGCTCAATCTTCTTTTTGATAAATTAACACACTGAGATGGCGAGCCCTCCAATCGTTTTTGAGGTTCTTTTCTGCACCCCCTCCAATTTTTAAATATCCTTTTACAAATGTGGATGCCAGAACTGGATGGACTATTTCAGTATCAGTCTCAACAATGCCATACAAAGAGGTAAAATAACCTGCTAAACCCAGGGTTGTGAGTTCAATCCTTGAGGGGGCCATATACGGATTTGGGGCAAAAATCTGTCTGGGGATTGGTCCTGCTTTGGGCAGGGGGTTGGACTAGATACCTCCTGAGGTCCTCTCCAACCCTGATATTCTATGATTCTATGATCTCCTGTTTACACCCTGAAAGGATATTAGCCTTTTTTGCCACAGCATCACACTGTAAGTTCATGGTCAGTTGCTTGTCTGCCATTACCCCTAGATCCCTTTCAGAGTCACTACTTTCTAGGATATAGTCCCCCATTCTGCAAGTACAGCCTCCATTCCTTGTTCCTAGATGTATCACTTTGCATTTGGCTGTATTAATATGCATATTGTTTGCATGGGCCCAACTTACCAAGTCATCCAGATCACTCGGTACGACTGCCCTGTCATCATCATTATTTAACACTCCGCCAATCTTTGTGTCATCTGCAAACTTCATCAGCAGTGATTTTATATTTACTTCCACATCATTGATGAAAATGTTGAATAGCGTTGGGCCTAGTACCAGTCCCTGCAGAAACCCCCTGGAAACACTTCCTGCCGGTGAGAAGTCCCTACTCATCAATACTTTTTGAGATCTGCCAGTTCTTAATCCATTTAATGTGAATAAGTGGGGCTACTGTAAGAAAGCCTGGCCACGAAGAATTGGAGGAGATATCCAGGCCCCGGGACCTTCAGCAACTATAGAAACTTAGAGTAAACAATTATCCTGCTCTACCAAAGAGATGTGAGCCAGAGTTTTTGCTAGTGATTTTAATGGAAATGGCCTGGGGAAGCTGGATGAGATAAAACTCCTTATATTTAACTTGTCACCACATCCTTTGCCTCAGTTTTCATAGAGTCACAGGACTTAAGGCCAGAAGGGATCATTTTGATATGACGTCCTGGAATATACAGGCCAGGGAACCTCCCCCAGTGAATTCTGCATCTAGTCCAATAACTTCTGCTGGAGCTAGAGCATAACTTTTAGAAAAACATTCAGTCCAAAGACTTCAAGCACTGGAGAATTCACCGCACCCCACCGCACAGTAAATTGTTCCAGTCGGGAGAGAGCTCCTCCAGTGGTGGAGTTCAAAGCAATGCAGGAGATGCAGTGGTGCATCTCAGAGGAGTTATTGCAGCAGGATGTTCCCAAGGCTCAGGTACTCTCTTAGACTTTGGAGTCGGCTGTTTCAAGTCTGTATTTTGGAGGGCACGGCATGTAAAGACAACCTATGCCTAAAGATTATAACAGATAGCATCTGTCTAAGGGAAAGTAAGAAGCACAAGTGGATCAGAATTATCCAAAGGCCTAACCAAACTCTGCCCAGAGAGAGAGACATACTGTCCCGATAAGGTAACATCAACAAAAAGTTTAACTCTTTTATTACCTTCCAATGAATGGAGTCCCTTTTCTTTGGCAGTCTCATACACGCTGTTGAATTCATCTCCGAGGTTTGGGTCAGCACCAGCTGCAAGCAGGATCTTTACCACACTGTTATAAAATATAATGAGAACAGGATCATCAGGAAAGTTTCTCAGTAAGAAGGAACATCAGGAACTAGACAACTTCAGAGTTTGCAAAGGGAAAAAATCTCAAGGCACATAAGATGGGAAGAGGACTCAGCAAAAAATTTGCTGCCAGCAAAGGAGAGTTAAAAAAAAACGACACTGCTTAGCTATATTAACAATCATAAGACGACTGGACTGAGGAGGCATTTGGAGAAGTGGGCTACTCTGTAGATCTGCATGTGTTGTGGAACACATATGTTCAACAGGAGCCAAGTCCAAAACATCAGCACAGAAGTGACTGAGTGCCATGCACTACATTTCCAGTGCACTGGACTGGACTGCCATCCCATAAGTCACTCTTCATAGTTGAAAATGCAACCAAGACACACCCAGCAGCCAAACATTTGATGTCAGACCCCTGTAAAGGATGGAGTCTCATGGCAGCCTAAGGAAAGCAAAATTCAGTTATGTTGTTGTTACATATTTCTAAGGCGCTAGTCACAATAGCATCTGGGCTTCTTTTACATCTAAGACAACAAATGCATGGGACTCCAACACCTGGCATCACAGAAGCTCAGTAAGGAAGCTGTGGGGTGGCAAGGTGGCCTATAGATATCTAGACTCCCACCTTTTGATATGGCGCTTTCACTTGAGACTTGTACTTTGCCTGGACACAACTAAATGATTTGGTCCTTGAAATGGGAACTTTCCTGCATCCAAGGTTGGATATGAAAAGCATGGCTCAGTCCTTAGCCCCTTTTCTGCCATCACAAGGGAAGGACCCACCTGAGTATTCCAACAATAGATTTCAATTGCTTTCATTTTATTGTGCATTGAAAGTGAAACATGTAACTACTAAGTGACGCTATGCCATATGAGCATTTTCCTGGGGACCCAACAACTGGTGTGAAATTATCAGTGGAAAGAGTCCAGTGTATGGGATGCAGCTCAGTAGCTGGAAGGACTTTTAAAAAGTGATTTTATTTTTTGAGATTTAGGAGATAACTAGTTGCTGTTTTAACATGAACACCAATAAAGAATTTGGGGAGAAGACTCCAGGAGGCGAGAGAGGGAAGAGAAAACAACGATGATGAAAGCACAGGGTGAGACCATGAGGTATGGTTTTGTTTGCAGATCCTCAGTGAACTGAATTTGGTGATCACAATAGGCCAGTGCCTGCCCCATCACAAAAAAGCACAGTTATAATTGACAATACTTGTCACCTTTGGTGGCAGTCCCAGGATAGAGGTTGAGGAAGAGAAATAATCAGATTCTCATTGTCCCTAAAGGTAGTGGTGAGGCATATTGGTAGAAGAGTGAAGAGGATTGGGGAATCTCTCACTGCTTCTGCTCATGCTTGTCTGGAGATATTGGACTGTAGTCTCCAGAGCTGTCCAAATTGTCACCATTCCCCAGCAGGACTATTCAGCACACAGAAAAAGAGACAGGCTAGATTTGGTGCAGAAGGCCTCTGAACCAAACAATCATCAGGCAAGAATTAGATTTTTTTAACCATTTCTGAAAGCAGCTTGAAGCCAGTTATTCTTTTTCCTGGGTTCAGGCCTTCCATGGCAACTAGCCAGTAAAATGTTATACAGTATTCATCATAGGCGAGATAGCTTACAGGCTGGCAGAGGTTCTTCACTATGCACACCACAGATTGACTGACATGCATCTGAGGGCTGGATCTTGTCAAGTCACATTTAAAATTTACCTTAAGTTCCTCCCCCATTTACTCCTTTACAATAAATACAATTAGCAGAATGGAAGGCAGTTGTTCTGTGCTCTCAATAAGATACATCAGCAGAGGTGTATTTCTTGCCTTCCACAATTCAAGTGTCAATTGCGTATAAAGTCCAATTTAGTGGACTGAGCACAAAGTTGCAAGTCAGGAGACTTGTGTTCTCAAATATACCACTGATTTCTTGTGAGACTGTAGGGACTTCACTATGTTCACATTTCCAGACCTGGCTTCAGTTCTGAGTGTTTTTTCAAGAGGTGCCTAGCATCTGCATCTCCCAGATTTCAAATGAAGCTGTGGGTGTTTGCCCCCATGTTGCTGAAACGGAGCATTCAAGATCAAAATGGTCTCCTGAATCAGTGACCTGTCCTCCGCATTATTTACCACTTCCCCTAATTTTTGTGTCATCTGTAAACTTTAACAGTGATGATCTTATATTTTCTTCATTGATAAAAATGTTAACCAGCTAAGAAACGATCCCTGCGGGATTCCACTGGAAACACCTATTCTATGATGATTCCCATTTACAGTAATATTTTGAGTCCTACCAGTTAGCCAGCTTTTAATCCATTTATTGTGTGTCATTCTAATTTTTTAATCAAGATGTGCAGTATCAAGACAAACATCTTATAGAAGTCTCTGTAAATTACACCAACACTATTACCTTTATCAACCAAACTCGTAATCTCATAAAAAAATCAAGTTAGTTTGACAGAATCTATTTTCTATAAATCCATGTTGATTGGCATGAATTACATAGTCCTCTTTTAATTCTTTATTAATTTAATCCCGTATCAACCGACCCATTATCTTGCCCAGGGTCAATGTCCAACTGACAAGCCTAAGGGTCATCCTGTTTTCCCTTTTTAAATATAGGCACAATATTAGCTTTCTTCCATGTTCTGGAAATTCTTCAGTGTCCCAAGACTTGTATAAAATCAACTTTAACAGTCCAATCAGCTCATAGGCCAGCTCTTTTAAAACTCTTGGATGCAGATCATCTAGACCATGATTTAAAAAGGTCTGTCTTTAGGAGCTGCTGTTAAACATCCTCCTGGGATACTACTGGAATGGAAAGAGTGTTGTCACCATCATCATCATCAGATAAGACTATATTTCATCTTTTTCCCAACTCCACAGCCGTAATATTTATTGAACACTTTTGGCTTTTCAGTATTATTACTGATAACTCTACCATTTCCATCTAGTAACAGACCAATTCCTTTGTTAGGATTCTTTTTGTTCTCAATATACTTTAAAAACTCCTTCTTATTGTCCTTAACTCTGCTAGCTATAGATTTCTTCTTGCATCCCTTTACTTCCCGCATCAATTTCCTACAATTCTTAGCTTCTGATTTATATTCATTACTATCAATTTCCCTTTTCTTCCATTTGTTTAAACATCACAGCTTCTTCCTCAGCTGTGGGACTGTGGCTTTTCGGGCATCTAATAAAGTGTTCTTAAATAATTCCCAATATCAATGACATTTTTCTGATTAGATCCTTCTTCCCAGCTGATTTGGCTCATAATTGGTTTGAGCTTTGTGAAATTGGCCCCTTTAAAGCCCTAAGTATATATATTATTGATCTGGACTTTATTCTATTGGCACATTGTAAATGTGACCAAGAAGTCATGTTCACTTGTACCAAAGTTACCAATTTTAATGATGTGCTCAGTTTCTTCTCTATCAAGATGAGGTCTAATATGCAACTCCCTGAGGTTGGATGCAACACTTTTTGAGTTAGGAAACTGTCGTCTGTAGTATCACGCATGTGGTTGGATTAGCTGACCACAGTGGCCCCTTCTGGCCCTTAATATACGAACTCATGAATCATTTCTAAATGCAGAGCAGATTGCCTTCAGCACGCTGATGATATACCAGTGTCTTTTTTGTCCTGTGGATCCTATATTTGAAGGACTGTTTGGAGGATATGTCCATTTGGCTGCGTCACTGCCACCTTGTTCTCAGTCTTCAATAAACAAGTGCCAGACAGGAGTCATGGATATCAGGGGGTTCTTTCCTCTTTTGGGTCCCGTGTTCAAAGGTAGAGAGCCAGTTTAAAGATACTAGCATTACCTTCAACCACACCTTTACCATGGAAAACCCCAAGTCTGAGACAAAGGTACAAAATCTGTGATGGGGGGGGGGGTCATTTGTCCAATTTGCACTACTATTCTGTCACAACCATGCACACCAGATCAATTACTGCAACTCTCTCTCTCAGCAGGGCTTCCAGCAGTGCCTCTCTGACACTTGCAGCTTGTCCAGAGTGCTCCAAGCTGGTATTGTTGCAGTTTAAAGCCCTCAGCAATGAAGGTTCTGGCTACATTCAAGTCCTCCTCTTCAGCCTTATCCTAAAGAGTATCTGCACTCAAAGACTGCCTGGTTTTTAAGGGTCCCCACTACTGTAGTTAAAAATGACAGGCTATGACATAACATAGGGTCCATCCTCTCCATCTTAAGAATAAAAAAAACCCACTTTAAGAAGAATGAGCCCAAGTTCCAGTATGGGACTTGAATCCACAACCTTCTAGCCCAGTGTGGACCGAATGAGTCATACGGCTAACACATAAACAATGACTCTTAACTTCCTTGGCAACTCCCTCCATCAGCTTTTCCCTTCTCCCTGGCTGTGTTTGTTGAGTGTTCTTCCCAGGCTCTTTATCCACCATCAATCTCTATGTTCTCAGCAACTCTAAGGAAGGCTCTTTCTCTTCATTCTTAACTCAGACCATGAGAGTTTTCTTGGTAATGTTTGTTTTCATAAAGATGTTGAAGAGTTACAGAAAGACAGTGCTGAATAGTGGTGAGAGGAGGAGGACATGGATGCAGAACTCCTGGGTTCTGTTCTGTACAACTGTCTGTTTCATCTTCCCCATCTGTAAGTATGTAGCCATACTTCTCTACCTCACAGGGCTGCTGGGAAGCTGAAAGGTTCATAAAATAGCAGCATGGAGTCTAACCTTAACTCTAGAATTTGGTAGTACAGAACCCTGTCCCAAGACGACAGCTCTGATACAGCATGTTACACATTCCAAATCAATTCCCATCCGACTGCTGTAAAAAAGAAGTGAAAAGAGCTTGCTGGTCTCAACTCAAAAGGACAATCGTCTGTTGTAAGATTAGCCTCTCTATCCAATCATCCTTCAATCTAACCTCCTCCTTCTGTGACATGTGGTCCCTTCCAGGTAACTAATGTTACCGAATTTTCCTTCACAGAGTCAGCCAGATATTTCTGGAATCACAAGTATTGATTGCACCTGTCCAATTTGCAGGTAATAAGACATTCAAGCAAAGTAGCCTTTGCTAATAGTGCAGTGATAGTGCAATGGAAATACAGAAGTCGTCATACTCATCAACAAAGCATGTGAACATAATCAGAGGAAATAAGGCCACTTGAAAATGTATATAAAATTGTATATAGTTTTTTACATACATATAACAAGGATGCAGTATGGGCTAGTGGTCAGAGGAAGGGAACGGGGCCAAGAGTCCTGAGTTCTATTTTCTGCTGTCACTGAGTGACAATGAGCAAAACATCACCTCTCTGGCCCTCAGTTTCCACATCTGTAAAATGGGGGTAATTCATTCCTACCTCTGAGGAGAGTTGTGAGGCTTAATTAAGCTTTATAAACCATTATGAGATCCACTGATGACAGTGCCGTGTGGAACGGCAGAGTGGAAAGTACATTCCCTCATTATTTGTGCCGTTCTTTCTTCTGTACCAGCTCACAATTATTATTGGTAAGTGAGTCAGTGCAAAGGCTGTGATTTAAATCCAGGATTCCCCTCACTTGTTTTATGATGTATCTCCTGTTCATTCCCTCCATCAAGCTACTGGGTGCCTCTGGCAGAGTACTACTCTCCCCTCAGCGAGGTGGTGTGCTCGGAAGAGACCTGCAGTATGTCTGAGCTGTAAAGGCAGGCTTTCCTCGATAACTCACCTGTGCTCAATAGCCTCATCAAGCCCTGGGTTTAATTTGCTGATCGAGTTTTAATTTGATCAGAGACAGAGGCTGTTCATCTGTGCAAATATAAATCTAAATTGACCCTGGTGATGACTCAGAGGGCAATGTTTAACTGAAGTTCACTGGGCAGTTCAATCGATTGCAGTAAGTGCTTTCTGCTTTTAGAGGCTGGGCCAGCATATTGTTAAGAAAAAAAAAGCAAGGCACCTGGGGTGAGAGAGCTGGCCTTGGCTGGGACTGCCCTGCAAACCTACCAACACTCAGGCAGCTGGAGTTGGTGAACCAAGAAGGGCAGTGATCCTAGTGACCAGGAGTTACAAAACACAATGCAAGGCCTTCAAGGGATTTTGATGAGGGGCAGTGCTGCGCTTTAGTGGAAGCCGCAAGTCCTGCTGGACACAAAGAGGATCTCTAGAATAGCTATATCTTAACTTTCTGTAGAACTCAGCGTGGGAATAGAGGGGCGGTTGTAAGGAAAGAGCAGTTACTAACCTTCCCATAACTGTGATTCTTTAAGACATTGTCATCCGTGTGAACCCCAAACTAGATGCGCATGCACCCTATGTATGCAAGAGCAGAATTTTTTTGAATAGCAGATTCCACTGGCTGCATCTGGGCCATGTATGCCTTTCTACCCCCATCACACACACTGTAGAGCATAAGTGGCACAGCAGCTGCAACCATCCTTCAGTTCCCTTGCTAATGCAGGATCCCAGAAAAAGAAGAATTCCAAAAAAGCAGGGATCGGAGGGTGGGTCAGGGATCCACATGGACATCTCATAGAATTGAGGTTACTGTACTCGTGGCATACAAGAGCTTAGTCTCCAGAGGGCTGTAATACTTTGGTTTAATTTTAGTTGCTGGGATTAGGGGACAGGTGCTAGGTAGTGTGGGTGGCCTGTGATACACAGGAAGTCAGACTAGATGATCGGGTGGTCCCTTGGGGCTTTAAAACCTATGACTACAAGGTACGTAACCGTTCTCTGTTCTTTGAGTCTGTGTGGGGGAGGATCCCACTCCAGGTCACTGATAAGCTGTGTCCCAACTGGATAGTGGGACTGAGGAGTCGTGACTGTCACTAACTAAACAGCGATTGTGACATTGCCCTACCAGGTTTGGCATCTGACCCTGTAGCTACATCAAGGGTTCAGTGTTTAATTAGAGTCAGGGAGTTATTCCACTTAGCTGCCTCACAAATTTCAGCTATGGGGATGCTCCTGAAGCATGCAGAGAGAGAATATGTTTGAGAGAACTGAAGGATGCTTGTGGCCGTTCCAACCTTTATGCCTTAAGGTGAGGGAACAAGGACATAACTCATACATGAGTGGCCCTACAGACACTGCTATTCAAAAGATTTCAATCTTGCCCGCATGGGGTGCATGTGTCCCTAGCACAGGATCCCCACGGGCACGTACTGAAAGAAAACTATACTGCAACAACTGACGCAACATCCAAGGAATGTCATCAGAGCCTCCTCTCCAACTGGCTGTATGTAAAGGCAGCTCAGCTCACACCTGCATAGCTAGCACGTTATGCATGCAAGTCCACATGCCAATGAAGCTCTAGACTCTAGAAGCTTCAGGATATTTATCCCAGTTGCCCAGCTCTGCTTCAGAGACCTCCGAATTATATGCCTGAAGTGGAAAGACTGAAAGCGAGGATATGAAGCAGACATATGTACCTAATATAGGTACTAGACTGTGCCAGTTAATCACATCACTGCCTATAGACACTGAGAGAATAGCTCCAGAGAAGTCATACTCATTAGATGCCTTAGAACATACCCACTGATCTATACCGTGCATGATGCACTATTGCTATTAATAAAAAACATGCATACAGCGCATTAGATGTACAAAGTGCTGTTCACTCAAAGAAGAGACATATTCCCCAGCCACAAAGAGCTAACAATTGAAACCAGGAGACACACAGGACAGGGAGGGCCAGGGGATTAGCGAGCAGGAGAAGCAGGGAAAAATTGCACAGGCAAGTAGGGTGTTTTGGAGGGATCTGAAAGACGAAAGACCAGGTGCTTGGGGGGTAAGCAAAGGGAAGGTGATCCAGACGTGTGGGACTGCAGCAGAGAGGGCATGAAGCTGAGAATGGGAGAAGGAGATGGAATTGGGGAAGGGGATAAAGTGAGAGGATTGGAAAAAGTAAGACGTGAGAGCAGCAGTGACTACCACAGATGCAGCAAGATTACACATGGCCTTGTGAGCAAGGATGTGGAACATCTCATTAAGAGGTAGGGAGCCAAGGGAGGGACTCAGTTAAAAGCATTAGCAGGTGTGGACAGGGAAGCATTAGGTGAGAAAGAACACATGCACCAATAAACACTAGGACTAGTCCCTGCTCCTTTAAGAGAGCATTATGAAATCTTTAAAAGGGAAAGTTTCACAGTGGGACACGCACATGTAGAAATCCCTTCCTTCTTACTGAAACTCCTTTTGGAGAGCCACTTCTTCACAGCACCTACAGGGGATCAGCAGACTAGGGCCTCTGCTCAGCTCTGTCATTTATTGGTGTTAGGTGTGAACTGCTCATTTCCGTGAAGAGCGGGCAATCGAACGTTGAGAGGGAGGGGGATGGACAATGGAAATGAAGCTATAAATTGGCATGGGGAACTAAAGGAATTATAGATACACATAAAAATAAGTCACGTGCCTGTCATCACCCTGATCATGTTGCTTATATGTTGCATCCCTTTCCCAAAGGCTCTGTGCAGCTTTGTCCTCTTAGGTTGTACACCAGGGGATCTCAAACTGGGGTTCGGGACCCCTCAGGGGGTAATCAGGTTATTCCATGGGGGGGTCATGAACTGTCAACCTTCACCTCAAACCCCACTTGCCTCCAGCATTTATAATGGTGTTAAATATATTAAAAAGTGTGTTTAATTTATTGGGGGGGGTGGTCACACTCAGAAGCTTGCTGTGTGAAAAGGGTCAGCAGTAAAAAAGTTTGAGACTCACTGTTGTACACTATCCAGGGAAAGGACTTTGCCTCTGACACAGAACCCCTCTGCAGCCTTGGTCAAGTTATTTAATCTTTGTGTCTTTAGTTTCCACCTCATCCATAAAGTACAAACAGCATACCTACTAGTTAAAATGTCATTTACTGTGCAGAGGCCCTGGTTCAAGTAGGCATCAGGAGGCAGTCTAGCTGGGTGAGCACAAAAGATCTCTTCCCCTACAACACACTTGAATGCAAACGACTTGCTAAATTCAAGAATCATCTTCCTAGTGCTCCCCACAACCCTCCAACCAGCCCTGCACATAATGGTGTGATTACAGTGGACAGGAGCCGGAAATATATGGAGGCAAACCAGTTTGAAGACCTACCGCAGAATGCTTAGGGCAGCCCTGTCTGGGTAAAGTCTCTTCACTGCCCTGTGCCTCAGTTTCCCCACATGTCCATTTGAGTTAATAACATTTACCTCCCACACAGCTGGCTATGAGGAAGTTAATTGAAGCTTTTAAGCCATTCATGTTATTCACTTTGGGACAGCGGAACTAAAAAGTCCCCTTCAGGGTCCCACTTACAGGGTAATGCTGCACAGTTTAAGATGCCCGTGCTACAGGGCAGGTTCGAATACAAGAACCTTAGATAAAAATAAAAATAAAACATTTCTCTCAACATCCGTTTTTTAAAAACGTAAATGATGCTGGTTGTGTGTTTTACAGACAACCTAAGAACTCCAGACCAAACCTGAACTACCTGGTGGTTTCCCTTTGTTGTTGTTGTTATTATTGGTATTCTAAAGGCCCAAGCTGAGGTCAGGGCCCTTCTGAGCTAGACACTATACACACACACAGTAAGAGACAGCCTCTGCCTCAGAGCTTACAGTCTGAATAGCCAAGCACACCTAACCGACGGGGAAAGATGTAAATAAACTGGATGTATGTTTAGTTTTGAGAAGAGAGGTTCCAAATATGTTAAGGGCTGTTATAAAAAGGATGGGGATCAACTGTTCTCCTTGGCCACTGAGGGTAGGACAAAAAATAAAGGGCTTAATCTGCAGCCAGGTTAGGGATTGGGACTACCTTTCTAAGTACAAGAGTAGTTAGGCTCTGGAATGTGCTTCCAAACGGGTTTGTGGAATTCTTATCATGGGAGGATTTTAAAAACAGTTTGGACAACCTCCTGTTAGGGATGGTCTAGCATCAGTGCAAGAAACTGGACTAGAGAACTTTCAAGATCCCTTCTAACGCTACATTTCTATGATTCTAGGATAAACGATAAGAGAGGATGTGACTCACTCAAGGTCACACTGTAGGTCATGGCAAGCCTGGAACAGAACCCTGCTCTCCAAGCACCCAGTCCAGCGTCCTGCCGTCTGGACCACACTACCTTCATTCCACTCGGTGAGGAAATATCCATTTCTAATATAACAGTGCTGTCAACAACGACTGAGTCCAACCATACGCGTCAGCTGAATCCACAAGCTTCTGATCCAGAGATGTGAATAGTGTCAAGTTGTAATCTTTCTCATTCGGTTAAAATACACAGGAATGCACCCTATTAAATAACGCAGGGTCACCTGCCTTAAACTTCGCTATTCTGCATTAGTTAAATAAGCCACCACTTCTTTCTAATCCAAAACTCCCTAGCTAGGCAAGGCTGAGAGGTGTATATGCTGAACTGGAAACACACCTCACACTGGAATATTAATATTTTACCTCAGGAAGAGGATTCCAAGTAGGATTAGAAACGAGTCCTGGTTACAGAGAACAATCAGTCAAAGTGAAAGGAACCTTGGCACTGAAATTAACAGAGCCGTATCAGGATGCTACAAAAGCATGTATCTCTGTGTGACAAATACCCTGCAGAAGCAAGACCTTAGTGTAAGATGAGCAGGGGGCTCAGGGTTTTGAAACTCAAGTCATTTTATTTCCCATTAGATAGGTTTTCCATTGAATCTGTCCGGTTCTTTATCTGCAGCAACTGGCAGGAGAGGGAAATGAAAGCTTTTCCCTTCGGTTCCTAACATTACGTCCATCTTTCCTGTCGTCTACTAGCCTTGCCAGAGCCCTACAAATACCTTAGCCCTGTTTTCTCCTTCCATCACCCCCTTGAAACCATCATCTTTCCAGCTGAGAAGGACTGGACAGCAACAGCTGCAGGGGTCACAGGCGAGGGATGCAAGAACCGGCCTTACCCCAATAGGATCTGAGTTCACTGGCTTCACAGTGTTTCCCAAACATTGATAAAGGGGCCCAGGGTTTTGTGACCAGAATATTAGACTCCTCCCTTCCTTTCCAATGAGTCTTGTGATGGGCTCTGAGGCACTCCACTCCCTGCCTCCTCATAAGCGGTTCACATGCTAACCTTCAACAGAGCTTCAAAGGGCAGCCCAAACCTCTGCTCCTAAAGCAGGCAGGTCTCCACTGTGATTCAGGGTCACAATGGAATAGAAGGGAGCGGGCACTGGCTGGGACAGTTGCAAAGTATTGATCTATGGGGTGGTTTTATATCGACTGAGATGTCACGAACAGCATGAATAGTGCAGTGAGGACTCGAAGTGCAGTGCACTCCAAAAAGCAACTTTGTAAAGATGGCATTGTGGGGCTTATGTTTATTTTCTCTCAGTGACTCCAGACTGAACGTGCTCAGTCAGACTGCCAGTACCATAAACTCCTCTGGCATCTGAATGCTAACCTGAAATCTTTGCTTAAGTACCGGCAACACCTAAAACATGTGCCATCGGAACTTAGTTCACAGTTTTGCTGATGCATGATTTCTCATACTGATGTTGGTTCTGCTGAGCTATGAAGGGCCACAGAGTAAAAACTTGCTTTGGTCAACAACATCTGCTGCTATGGCTGGATATACACAGAGGCAGGTCTATTAAGTAAGAAGGACCCGTTTTTACATCGTCACTTGTCAGAGTAGAGAGATGCTTCAAAAAATTCAGCATCCTACAGCTGTTAGCATAAGTCAGACAATGCAATTACCTTAGGCCTATAAGTGCCAGAAAGCATGTTGCCCAGATCACTATTAAGCATGTGTGCGGTTTGGTTGGCCAGCATGGAGGGGACTGACATCTTTAACCTGTTCAGGTAATGTTGTTCTCACCCCACCGCAAATGGAGTTTTACATGAGAGAAAAAGAAAATAATTACAATATGTCCAGAAAACCAAGAGGCATCTTGCACTGGAAAGGAGATGTATAGCTATCTAGAACTCTATGGGCAAACCTGTGTCACTGAATCAAAGCCACCAACTCCTAGTGCTCTTTTAGCTCCATTTACATAGTACCTCAGCCCCAAACTACACATCTAATACCAGGGTCAGGCTCTTTAGGAGTCAGGTTAAATAGGTCAGTATTTGTACTGCATCTGCGAGTGAACAACTTGGAGGAAATTTCAGACATTCTTTGTGTCGCTTTCCAGCTCAGTACATTTCCTGGCCAATGGCGAAACCCTACTGGGTACACTGTAAGGCTAGAAATAGCAGCAGAGGTCAAATATGCTCCTGGTGTTACCCCTGTGATGCCAATGGAGTAGTTACGCTAGGGATGAGTTTGGCCGTAGCGTATACTTGTTTCCAGAAGTAAGTAAAATATCTAATTAACCGTTCATTACGTTTACAGACGAGTCATAGTGAGTTTCAGATAGTCAAGGCCTTTGCTTAAAATTATAGGCAATAATCATCCTCAACGTGTGGCAAATAAACCTGATTCTCCCAACACAGCTCAAAGTTTCAGTCTTTTTGCCAGACACCCAAATAAGAAACCCAGCTGTTCGTCTTGTGCCAATGCAGAACAAGACTAGACTGAGTCCTGAAGGCTTTTTAGTGTTTAGAGGTTTTTGTTATCAGTTCTACCTGATTTTATGCTATGTATCTTAAATAGTAAGAAGGGTGATCCATCTGGGATAATTATTATACCATGAACAGCCTTTCTCCTCGTCTCCCTTCAAGCCTTTGCACCTCCCCAAGCCCTGTTCTGGTCCACCAGTCACTTGGAATGGTCAACAATCGTCACAGTCCATCGCTGACCATTGTCCATCAGCAAAGGTGGGAAGCTCCAAATCCATCCCTCTGCGGACATGCAAACAACGAGGCCTGTTCCTGCTCGGACATCAAAGTTAAACCAACAGACCCAAGCCCCCACCCCTCTGCCCATCCTAAGGAGCTCCCCGAGGTCACGACTTTCAGCTTGTCATCGCACACATCAAAGTTTGCACCACACACGAACTCGGCACACTGATTCGAATCGTGTCGCCCGAGAGCGGATATTCAGCTTTTGTGCCCTGCTTTAATCCTGTGTTTTCCCAAGTAATTAAGCCTTTTTGCTTATGAACTTGTGACTAAGTAAAGCATCTCTGAGAGGTTGTAACATCAAAGCTCATTCTACCGTCTGTCCCACGTTTTCTAAAATTGGATTTCTCTTTCTCTCTTTTTTTTAAAGAAAAACTAATTGAATTTAGTTGTAGACTGAATAAATTTAAGAGTGCCTTTAAAGGTTACCAGAAGCCACAGTGATCATCCTGGGAACTAAAGAGGTTGGACACAGAGTCAGCCCTTTTGGTTCATGAAGGTATAGCATGAAAGCCACAGCACTCGTCCCACAAGCTAGGGAAGAAACAGCAAATCCTACTGCAGCAACTTGAGACTTTAGCTCAGTTACTGACACAGTGTGGCCTGCGCTAGTACCACTGCAAGGCTACAGTCTCCTCAGATCTCAAGATAAACAGGTGAGGCCTGATCAGTACTCGGATGGGTGTCCTCCCAAGAAAACAAGAATGTTGCAAAGAAACGGCACTGGTGATTCAATGCATAGTGCTCTCCCCTTTCAGCCAGTAAACCGGTTGGAGTTCTTGGTTGTCACACTGTACATAGGTAAATGAAGAGTATAAATTTATGGTTTCAGGTTTAACCAGCAACCAAACCTAGAACTGCACAAGAGGGAGACTCCGAATGCAGGTTGTTTAGATGGAATCCATGTGGGTTTATCAAAAGGAGAACATAGCATAGCAGCTTACCCATGATGGTCACAAACAACGCTGGAAAAAAACTTACCTAGAATTTCTGTTTATAGCTGCTACCATGAGGGCTGTCCAGCCAAGCTTGTGCCTAGCATTCACATCGGTGCCTTCCAACAACAACCTACACAAAACAGAGACAGATGGCTTCATAAGATTTTGTTTCTCCCCGACAGACATAGGCAAGGATGCTGAATGGATCACGGGCCTGGTAACAGAATACAGAATCTTTCATCTCAAGGTCACTGGTTTCAATGCAGCCCCAGCCAATAATGACTGACAGTTGTTATGGTCTAAGAGCTCTACAGCAGCCAATAAGAAATGTATTGGTGGATCTCAATCCAATTCCTAGTAGACAAGTAACATCATAACTAGCAGGCCTAAATCCTTTTAAGGTTGCTCACATGGATCTTAACAATTTACCAATATGCTGGAGGAGGGGAAGCTGGTCGACACACATACTGATGGCGACTAGAATTTTTGTGCTGAGTAATAGCCATAAAGGATTCAAGGCTGGGTATCATGGGAAGGCCAGCGGCTCTTGAAATGCCACATACTAACATGGCACTATTTTGGAGCATTCTTGCATGGCAGTAAAAGTCTTATAGAGGCATCAGACAAACCTTTGTGCTCTTTCAATAAAGATCTTTCCATTCCTTTTGGACCACATTCTTAACAGACTCCTAGCATCCACTACAAAACTGGTTCTTACCTGGTTATTGCCAGCTTTATTTCTTAATCTCCTCCACATTCTGATTTTCCTCACCATTATAGTCCTCTGCCCCTGCCACTAATCCTACACCCCCAGTATTATTAGCTTAGACCCTATTTGCAACTGATCCCAAGCAGTATCCTAGAAAGGTGTTTTTCTTTGTTATTCTTATTCTTTGTTATAGTATTGAGTAAGTTTGATTTCTTTGTTAATGGCCAAGACTTTTACATTTTAAATCCATAGTACATCCACATCTTGAACACCAAGTGCAGATGTGGTTGCCCTTTCTCAAAGAAGATATATTAGAATTGGAAAAGGTACAGAGAAGGGCAACAAAAAGGATTAAGGGTATGGAATAGTTTCCATCTGAGGAGAGGTTAATAAGACAGGGACTTTTCAGCTTAGAAAAGAGACAACTAAGGGGGGGATATGATAGAAGTCTGTAAAATCATGACTGGTGCAGAGAAAGTGAATAAGGAAGTGTTATTTACTCTTTCACGTAACACAAGAACCAGGAGTCAGCCCAAACCAAAAGTAAGCACATCTTCATGCAATACACAGTCAACCTGTGAAACTTGTTGCCAAGGGTTCAAAAAATAACTCAATACGTTCATGGAGGATCGGTCCATCAATGGCTATTAGCCAAGATGGTCAGGGATGCAACCCGGTGCTCTGAGTGTCCCTAGCTTCTAATGGCCAGAAGCTGGGACTGGACAACAGGGGGCAGATCACTCAAGGATTGCTGTTCTGTACATTCTCTCTGAAACATCTGCCATTAGCCACTGTCGGAAAACAGGATATTGGCCTACATGGATAATTGGGCCGTTCTTATGTTGTTAATTAGGCGGACCAAAAAACAATCTGAAGAGTAACTTGACTCAGCAACTCAACTCAACAAAAGACTCAGTAATTAACAGCAAAAACTTTCTAAGTACATCAGAAGCAGGAAGCTTGCCAAACGAAGTGGGACCACTGGATGATTGAGGGGCTAAACGGACACTAAAGAAAGATGAGGCTGTTGCAGAGAGGTTAAATGAAACCGTTTGACTGGTCTTCACTGCAGAGGATTTGAGGGAGATTCCCAAACCTTGTACTACTATTTTAGGTGACTAATCAGAGGAACTGTCTCAGATTGAGATGTCAGTAGAGGAAGTTTTGGAACAAACTGATAAATTAAATGGTAATAAGTCACCAGGACCAGATGCTATTCACCTAAGAGTTTTGAAGGAACTCATTATGAAATTGCAGAACTACTAACTGTGGTATGTAACCTATCGCTTAAATCGGCTTCTGTACCAGATGACTGGAGGATAGCTAATGTGACACCAGTTTTTAAAAAAGGCTCCAGAGGCAATCCTGGCAATTACAGGCCAGTAAGCCTAACTTCAGAATCAGGCAAACTGGTTGAAACTAGAGTAAAGAACAGAATTATCAGACACATAGAGGAACACGATTTGATGGGGAGGAGTGAATATGGCTTTTGTAAAGGGAAATTTTGCCTCACCGATCTATTAGAATTCTTTGAAGGAGGTCATGAAACATGTGGACAAGGGTGATCCAGTGGATATAGTATACCTGGACTTTCAGAAAACCTTTGACAAAGTCCATCACCACAGGCTCTTAAGCTAAGTAAGCAATCATGGGATAAAAGATCCTCTCATGGATCAGTAACTGGTTAAAAGACAGGAAACAGAGAGTAGGAATAAATGGTCAACTTTCAGAATGGAGAGAGGTAAATAGCAGCGTCCCCCTTGGAGGCTGAGTCTGTTGTGCGCATCTCTCACAGGAGTTCCCCAAACCGCCAAGGCACACCGATTTCACTGCAAAGGGGCCCCGCATAGCCATGGAAAAGGGACAGATCTGCCCCTAAGAAAGGTATTGACTCTATCTCTTAGGTCTTGTATGCCGATGAGAAAGGTTCTGCCATGAGAGTAGGTAATCCACCTTCCCAAGTAGTAGTAGCTAGGTGGACAGAAGAATTCTTCCATTCACCTAGCACTGTCTACATAGGAACTTAGGTCAGCTTAACAATGCCATTTAAGGGTGTAGATTTTTCGCACTACTGACCAATGTAGTTAAACCGGACGGTGTGGCACGGCTGGGACTGGGGTCATTTCGACTGCCACGGGCTGCTGGGGTTAACAGTTAAGGCCGGTTAATGGTAAGCTTAATGCTTATTGGTTAACCAGTTAACTGTTTAACCTTTTACATCCTCAGTGCACATGGTGAGCACGGACAGTCCAGCAGGCTAAATCTTCTGGCTATTGACTTCTTGGATAGTTATATTCAAGAGTTAGTGATGTTGAAATTGACCAAGATCACTACAGCGATACAGTCAGCACTAAGGACATCTTAGATGGGTTCATAGTTCAATGGCCCAGTGACAGGAACAAACGTTTGGGAGGCCATGTATTTATCAGATGAACAGACTTTCAAGTAAACATTTACCAGATTTCTGTCACACTCACAGTAACATCACTAATCCAGACGATTTTAGTCACTGCATGAAAAAATGGTGCTACCACCATATAACCCTGATGTGTTCTAAGCAATCTATCTTTGTTCATCCTTGAGATAAGTCTTCCACCTCCCCCTGCACCTCCTTCCATTCTTGAGTCTCATCACTGAAAAGAGGCAACAGAACTTTTAAGCATGCCCTTGCAATTTGAAGAGCTCTCTTGGGGATTGTCTACACTGCAAAGCTGTCGACAAAACTTTTGTCTTTCATGGGTACTTAAATAAGCCCCCCCGCAAAAGACAAAAGTTTTGCCAACATAAGTGGCAGTGTGAACACGGCTTTGCCGGCAGGAGCGCTCTCCTGCCAACAAAGCTAATGCCACTTGCGGGGCTGAAAGTATTTTGTCGGCAAAAGTGCCAATAAAGTACCAAAAAAGAGCGTTTACGCACACTGACTTTAAAAGTCTTTTAAAAGCTGTGTGGTGTAGATAAGCCCTTAGATACAGGTTGGCAGAAAGAAAAAAAACATCCCTGCCTGTTCAGAATTCTCTCCTGACCCTGTGTAAGGCACAGTAAGTGCTGGAGCACATGGCATGGCAGCCTGTGTGCAGTGCAGATTGTTATCTTTAGTGAGCAGCAGTGCATAAGGGCTGTGTTTACAGTAATAACAGAGACATGCTGGGCTAGTCTGTCTCAGACTCATGGCCACTGCTGGACACGGCGGTTAAGTGTCTTGCTCGAAGTGGCATTGCCTGCAGCATGAATCCACACTGCTGCTCCATCTGCCAAAGTCACTTTACACAGTCCCTTTGGATAGAAATGGAGTGCCAATAACCCCAACAAAGATTTCCTGGGGAGGATCTTTGTGTGGCACTGTCTCCTCACAGAGTTTTAATGCCAAGCTGTCCACTTCAGAGAGTCCCAGCTTACTGTAGCCCCTTGCACCAAATTCAACCCTGACTTCCAATGAAGTTAATGCATCCACTCAAAACAGAGCTGAATTTGGCCCCAAATCAACAGGAGGTAGAGGCAGAGAATGGTATCATTTCATGTCTGATCTTTACCATCTGACTCCAGCCCAACATTCTTTATGTTAATACCTAATTCTTTCACCCACCACGGTACACAGCCACTTCCTGACATCCTAATACTGCGCTGGACGGGGAGGGCGAGGGCTCTGAGGCGGCAACCAAGCACTCTCTCCCTCAGAGGTGCCGGGCTGGCTGGGTCTTGCTTGTGTGCTCAGGATCTAACTGATCGTCATACATTGGGTAGGGAAGGAATTTTCCTCCAAGTCAGATTGGCAGTGACGCTAGAGTTTTCCACCTTCCTCTGCAACATGTGGGTGCGGGTCACTTGCCAGGATTATCTGGGTGTATTGCATTAAATCATTTCCCTACCACTGCAGAGACGTCAAGTACTGGTGCACAGCAGTCCCTCCTATTCTCTGCCTGTTGCACACAAGAATCTGGTCTCCTGTGGATCTCCTTTACTATGGTCTCATTTCAGTTGTTGGGTTTAGTGTACAGGTGCTGAGTGAGGCTGGTGACCTGTGAGATACAGAAGGTCAGACCAGCTGACCTGCTGGTTTCATCTGGCCTGAAATTCTAGGGCTCTGAGGCCATAGTTCAGTAATGACTCAGAGGAAAGAGTGCAACCAAACCATCTCACATTTTCACTTGGTTTACTTTGACCATTTGAAAGCACTTTGTACATAGTCAGTTTCACCATTTCCCCTGTACAGTCAGTTAGTCAATTTCCCCTGTTTGGGTGGATCATTCATACAGTAACAGGGCAATAAAACCCTTTAACACCACAAAACTGGCAGAATTCAGGGTGTGTAGGTCTGGCTTGTGAAACTTGTTTTTTTAACTAATAAATAATAGTGCCTGGTTTTTATCTAGTATCTTCCATCAGAGGGGCTCATAATAGTTCACAAAGAATTGCCCCATTTAAGTTAACTGAGACCCAGGAAGGTTAATTGGCTTTCCCAGTCAGTGACAGAGCCATGAACAAGATTTCTCAGTTCCCCTATATTAGCAACAAGAGCACTGTGATTCCCTGAAAAAAAACCAAGCGTTTGCTTTTACATCTCATGCAACCTGCTACACAACAGCTTTGTAAGTGCCTGCACTTGAATTCCATTGGGACTCTCTCAGCCCTACTCCTCATCACCAGGAAGGTGCACCTCGTACTGGGAAGGACTGGTGCAAAGGCACTGCTTCCTCTTAGAACGCATTTACAATTATGGAGATTGTGAAATAGTGACAGGCTTTTCCTAAAAACTGCTCTGGAAATTCATTTATCAATATATACCATTTGTGTTCTTCTTTCATGATCATTCAACTGTTGATGGCCCTGATACCCCAACCAAACCTCCCATGAAAGACTCCACACCCACACAAAGGGTGCCAAAATACTCGCTAGAGGAGCTGATTACAGCGTCAAGGCCTAAGGTATTGGAATTAATCAAGCAGTTTTCCATTTAGGAACCCAGCTTAAGTAATCTGAAGCATGTGGAATGCCAAATGATCAAACCTAGTATGAAAAATTACTAGAGTCACATCATGTATCGTAATATGCATTGACATTTCATTTAGGAGCATTTTTTTAAATCACTGCAAGATGCCGAGCAACTTAACAGATCTGCTAGACAACTGAACTTTATGTTCAGTGTGCGTGAGTCTATCATTAATATTTTCCCAGCCTGATTTAATGATATGACAATCAATAAAGTGACGACCACTGTTCAGATCCTAGACAGCCAAATGTATTTACCAGCCGGGACACATTTTTTAATTAAATAAAATCCTCTGATCAATGTTTAGGATGTCTATCGACATTTTAATCAAACAAGATCCAGGGTGCTCGCTATTAACAATTTAACACATACATGCACTTCCAACAATATGAATACCATCACCACGTTTTTTCATGAGGCAAACACATCCTCAGCTGTTGGGTACATGGGAATCAGTGTCAATAAGTAAATATCTGGGATGCGAACTGATGAAAGGCTGAGCTTTTTAAATGGTTTCAAAAGAATCTCAGGATTATCAAAGTTCAGACTCAGTTTGCTTTGGTGTCAAAGAGCTTGGATGTTCCTCTAAGCCAAGCTGGACAG
This sequence comes from Chelonoidis abingdonii, assembly GCF_003597395.2. Lineage (NCBI taxonomy): Eukaryota > Metazoa > Chordata > Testudines > Testudinidae > Chelonoidis > Chelonoidis abingdonii. The sequence continues at coordinate 367,123,397 of NC_133769.1, read as the reverse complement.
TTCACAAGGACGGATTTTCTTGTGAAATTTCCAGTACAGCTGCTTTCTTGAGAACAGTTTCTTCTTGTGGTATTTGGGCACGTCTGGTTTCAGTTCTATATGAAAACCGCCCTTTGCCTAGTTGGTAACAATGCAAAGATCCACCAGTAACTCTGTGCAGGACAACATCTCCTTTTAAATAAGAAGAGGGTTTGATAAGACTCCATGAGCTGATCGGCAGAGTATCTTGAGGTGCTTTGGAATTTTCCGACAGGGCTCAAGATGGGTGCGAGGGGAGAGAGACACACATTGCTTTTGGAGTAGACGCTATTTTGCCTTGAAGTAAACAGGACCTAAAACTCTGACACTTTGATCCACCCAGAAAAGAGATAAATGACCTAACTTCCCTGTCGCCGAGTATCTCCTGTTGCAACGCAGCAACTTTTCTTCTCCCTCCAGGCTGTCCCTAGACAGATGTGGCTTCTATTCATCCCTCCTATCCCATGAGTTCTGGGTGAGTAACTCAGTGACACTGCTGCTTAAAGCCAGAGCCCAGAGGGCATGTTTGAGTTTGTGCTCAGCGCCTGGGAGCATGCCCAGCTCACCCTCCTGACAGGTGGAGGAAGAGGAAACTTGAACTTTTGCAACAACAATAGCTTCTGTTTCTCTCGGTTGGTTGCTTAAAACATTTCTCCGCCCACCCCAATATGTTACTGTTTAACTCAGTGGCTCTCAAACCTTTTTTACTGGTGACCCTTTTCACATAGCAAACCTCTGAATGTGATTCCCCTTATAAATATATAAACAAGTGTCTTTAATTTAACACCATTATAAATGCTGGAGGCAAAGCAGGGTTTGGGGTGGAGGCTGACAGTTCGTGACCCCCCCACGTAATAACCTTGTGACCCCCGAGGGGTCCCAACCCCCAGTTTGAGAACCCCCCATTTAACTGCAGGGGTGGCTCACTCTCCTGGGACATGCCCTCAGCACTGCAACTTTAACTGCAAGAAAAAACAGTATATTTTAACATTACAGCATAAGCTCCTCTTCTAAACTCTGGTGAAAGGGTCTGTCCATCCAGGAGGACTACTTAAGCCACTGCAAAAACCTCTGATCATGCTCTCGTCATCCAAGAGGCAGGCTGCCTAAAGACTACAGTTGCTTCTGAATCCTTTAGTGATAATCTAATGGCCAATGATTACCGCCTTGGTATAGTACAACTATTCTATATATAGAAATCAATCCAAAACATTATAAGGAATCAAGACAGATAGTTAAACCACAGCAGAGGGAGAGAGAATGTAAGACGTATAGGCAAGGCAGAAGACAGATATTTTCAACTGAGGTCTGAAATAAGATGGAGGAAGACAGATAAGCTGCTCTAGCTGGAGGAGTTGCAGAGGAGAAGGCTCTTACACGAAGTGTGGTGAGATGGTCTGAAGGGACAAAGAGGAGGCCATTCCTGTGTAAGCAGAGATGGTGAGCAGGGAGTAGAGAAACAGGTGGTCAAAGAAGCATTCTGGAGTAAGTTCAGAGGGCTTTGGGGGAAAGGGAAAGAACTGTACCCAGAAACGAACAGGAAGTCAGTGGTGTTGTTTAAGGAGGTGAGTGATATCTAAGTAGTAAGCCACTGCTGAATGGAGAGCGACAATCAGGAGTCACAGAAACCTCATTTTTACTTTTCATGTCTTAATACATATGGCATGAAAACACTAGGACATGGTGACAGATGAGAGATTTGAAACGTGTATGATTTAGGATGTGGCTAATACGCTCCATAAGCCACATGGCCAATTTCCCCTCAGGTGAGAGAAAGTAAAAAACCACACATGACAAGCTGGAGCCTAGTGCAATGGGGTGCCTGTTCATGGCGGGGCTCTGACCTAGACGCTATAGTCATACAAATAATGTCACTGCTGGAAGAGGTTCAAATGCTACAGCACTGGGCAGGCTAACAGAGCCAAATACCAGGGCCGCCCGGGAGGGGAGGGGGAGGAGGGGCAAGTGGGGCAATTTGCCCCAGGTCCTAGGCCCCTCCCGGAGCAGGGTCCTTCACTAGCTCCGGGGGCCCCGGAAAACTCTTGCGGGACCCGGGCCACCGGAGCTTCTTCCGCTCCGGGTCTTTGGCGGCAATTTGGCGGCAGGGGGTCCTTCCACTCCGGGACCTGCTGCCGAAGTGCCCCTAAGACCCGCGGCAGGGGGTCCTTCTGCCCCGGGACTCACCGCCGAAGTGCCAGGTCTTCGGCAGCGATTTGGCAGCGGGCCCCCCCCCCAATCCTCTGAGTGGCCCTGCCAAATACTCTCATGCCACTGAACCCCTTCAAAATGAAACTGTGCACATCTCACCTAGCGCCATCTGTTCGTTACCAGTGGTGCTGTGCAAATGCAGAAGTTGTTATGAGTCAAACATCATCACATACACATACAGCTTTAGAGGTTGGAACCTCACCCTGACCATCTTTTGGCCATCACAACATCCCTTGGCAATGAGTTCCACAGGCTGACCGCGTGTTGTGTGAACAAGTACTTTCTTACCTTTGTTTTAAACCTGTTGCCTATTAATTTCATTAGGTGACTGCAAGCTCTTGTGTTGTGTGACGGGGTAAATAACCCTTTCCTATTCACTTTCTTCAACCATTCATGATTTTATCTCTATCATAACCTCCCTTACTTGTCTTTTTAAGACGAACAGTCCCAATCTTTTTAATCTCTCATATGAAAGCTGGTCCACCCCCCTAATAATTTTTCTTGCCCTTCTCTGCACCTTTTCCAATTCTAATATATAATTTTTGATATGGGGCAATCAGAACTATACGCAGTATTCAAGGTGTGGGCATATCATGGATATATTTAGTGACATTATATTTTCTGTTATATCATCTATCCCTTTCCCAATGGTGTCTAACATTCTGTTCGCTTTTTTGGCAGCCGCTGCACATTGAGTGGTGACAGCTGCTTTACATCCCATCATTTTGCATGCGTAGTTGGGATTCTGTTTTCCAACGTGTATTACTTTGCATTTTTCAACACTGAATTTGATCTGCCATTTCTTCGCCGAGTCACCCAGATCAGTGAGATCCCTTTGTAACTCTCCGCAGTCTGCTAGAGACTTAACTATCCTGAATAATTTTGTATCATCTGCAAATTTTGCCACCTCACTGCTCACCCCCTGGGCCCAGTACAGATCCTTGGTACATACCCTGCTATTTCCCTCTCTCCACTGTGAAAACTGACCATTTATTCCTACCCGTTGTTTCCTATATTTTAACCATTTACTGACCCATGAGAAGACTTTCCTTCTTATCCCATGACTGCTGAGTTTGCTTAAGAGCCTTTGGTAAGGGATCTTGTCAAAGGCTTTCTGAAAGTCCAAGTACACTATATTGACTGGATCACCCTGATCCACAAGCACAGGATTATAACTTGAGATGGAACGGACGAATTCCTAAGCAACTAGGATGCAATTTTCATGCAAAGCTCCTTGATTGTAAAAAGCAAAGGCGTGAGAAATGTAGGAAATAGCAGCAGAATTATTTCTAAGTAGAAACAGTCCAAGGGTTTCTTGTGGTGTCAGAGGAGTCTTTAAAAGGTTAGCTTGGCTCTTCCTGGTTTTTTCAATCAAGGACGGCCAAATGTGGCAAAACACACAACGGCCAGAAGAGATTTCTACAAGAAAAAAATAAAACCACTGCTCCAAGACTGGTCTTTCTGTGTTTGTATAGATTTGACCAGCATTTCAGGGTCTGCTTTAGACTCTCAACTCTTTGGGGCAGGGACTCTCTGAGTCTGTACACTGTTCAGCACAGTGTCAGCACTCAAATATATTCATCTTTCTGATGGCAATACTGCCTTTGGAGACTACACATCCCAGCGCACAGTGTTCCACCTGCATCTGACGGGAGGCATTGCATGCTGGGATCTGTAGGCAATAAGCGCCACCATAGTATCAGAGAGGATGGTGTCTGCAATCTCTTTCCTTTATTATATATTAGGTGCAGCCCTGTGGGTCTTTGAGAGCTGTGAGCATGTCCCCTTGACTGGGCAGAGCCGCATGTACTTGCCTTACCTGATTTTCACACAGCCATAGATTATAAGGCTAGAAGGGACCCACCAGACCATTTAGTCTGATCTCCTGTGCTCCACAGGCCACCAAACCCTACCTGGTTACCCCTGCATTGAACACAACCACCTGAATTGAAATAAGTATCACAGCACTCAGGAAATTCAGCTATTATGTGCCATAGGTTGACAGGGGGCACCAAGGCCCACTGTGTGTCTGTTTTGGAATTATGATGTATTGTTTGTCTTGTGCTATTGTCCAAAATCCCCAGTCCCAGAGCAGGCCCCCGTAGTTCTTGGAGCTACACAGAGATGGCCCCTGCCCCAAGCCGCTGACAATCTAGAAGACAAGAGTCAACAGGTGGATACAGCCAGATGGGAGAGGACCATGAAACGACGAGACTACCCGGGCATGCAAAGAACAACTGAAACATGCTGAATTGCTTGACACAAGGTAGGGATGGCCAGTCGCCCAACCAGTTTTAATTTTTCAGTGAGTTTTACTGAGCCCAGTTAAAATCAATCCAGAGAGCGGGACAATCTCAACTGCTCAAAATGGGACCTTTTAAAAGAGCAGGTCAAGTTTCTTGACACCTCCCTGCTCTGAAGGAAGAATAGCTCCATGCCAACCTCCTGGCCTGCTGAACGTTTAAACATGCAGATGCCGGCTACTGCCCACTGTTACAAATTGCCCTGATAACAGTGCGTTGACACATGTACTTTGTTTCTGTGAGCCAATATCACACAGCGCTTATTAGTATACTGCTCCATCATATTTATTTGGCTAAGGAACTCTGCTGCAAGCCCATATTGTTGTAGGTGGTTTATTAAAAAATAAGAGCGAACCACTGAGAATCAATATTAATACTGTATATAAAGGCAAAGAGGATGGAGGCAGTATTTCTTCAAGCTTTTGCTTCTTGCTTCCCCTTGACTCTCCTCCTCAACACACACAGCTCAATGGAGAGTGGGGAAACTAAACTATCCAGAATAATAGGTATTGTCTGCAGTTATGGCTAAATACATACAAGGCCTGAAGTTAATGGGAATTTGCCCAACCGTTCCAATGGGAGTCGGATCACTCCTCAAAGGGAAATTTCTTTTTATTTTTAATGCAAAAATCAGCCTACATTTGCTTCATTGGGACCAGCTGACACACAGGTAAGAACCTAACTGAGAGTCAAGACAAGACTCCCTGGACGCAAGTCTCCCACTGGATTCCAACATACATATCCCTGCCCTCTCCTCTCGTATCTCCCATGTTTGAAGAACCGACTGTTGCCAGCAGAGCTTCTACGCTGCTGCCTATTCTCCAACTTCACTGAAATCCTCGCCCCCTACAATACAGTAGCTCATTTCCCTACAGCTGCCCGAATCCCCAGCTCTTCAGACTGCAGCGCACACAGAATGCTGCTGCCTGCCTCCTTGCACATACAGAAGTGCAGTCCTCAAATGTCCCACTGGTTCTTCGTTCCTTTTAGGATCCAGTCCAAAACTACCTTCTCTGTCCACGAAACCCTCTGTGGATTTTCTAAAACTCACTGCCCTGCCACCAGGGGGCTCCCTATCACTAGACTGCTCTCTCCCTCTGGCCACGGTTGGTGCTAGCGCTATCACATGACAATGGTAAAGAATCAGAGAGAGAGAGCAGTTTTCTTCTAACACTGAACAAGGAACTCTGTCGGAAAAAAGAACACAGTATTATCCCTAAAGCTCCTCTGTCTCTCTCTCTCTGCTTCATTGTACAGGTCTGCCTAGGTCGTTCTCGGCCCCCGTTCCCTGTGCCTGGCTTCTCCCAGCAGTTTTAAAGAAACAACTCACATCCTCACAACTACCTTCTCTGCAGCTTATGAATCTAGAATGGCTCATCTGTATCTCTCTGCCTCATTCACTCTCCATCTCATGTCAAATAACAACTGAAAAACTGCATCTCTCCCTCACCAATTCCCCTTAATTTCTCTCTCCTTGCTAGTCATGTTGGTAGTCGCATTGTTTAACCCTGTAAAATGCTCTGAGGTACAGTTTGCACGGAAAACAGTATACAAAAAGTTGTCCTGCGTTACTGACTTGCAAAAGCAAGAAAACTGGTCAGCCCCATTCAAGCAATGAACAAAAACACAAGCAGTAGACGAAGACAGTGTTTGAGAGAGAGCATGGTCCAGTCTCTCACAAACATCTGGGGGCTTGTCCCCCAGCCTGTTAGCTGAAATGACCCAGGTTTGAATAATACCAGTAGCTGTTCTACAATCCAGGCAACGACCGGTCTCTGTTCAGTTTTACTGGCGCTGCTTAATGAGACAGGTTATGATAGGATACAGAATGTATGTCCTGATTCTTACTGTGATGTCAACTGCATGGATATGCAAGGCATGGCCTGCAATAGCTTAGCCTAGTGCACTGATTGGGTTTTCAGTGCGTTTCAATAATTATAATACAGTGATATGAGGCTTGGGGATAAATTACGGTTTAATCAAGTCTGAAATTAAATTTTAAAACCCTAAAGCAGTCTGCCTCTCTGTTGTTTACTTTGCCACAGAGCCTGGGGCTCAGAGCAGCTCAAGTTCTCTTGCAAAACGAAGTACACACCGTTGAACAGGGGCAAGAATCCATATATCCCTATACCCCTATGTACATATACACATACACAACACTGTAATGAATTGGATTGTGTCTGTGAATGGCACTGCCCTCTACTGTGCGGAATTAGAACTGCTCAGCCATGTGTCATGAGCCCTATACTATTACTAACTAAAGACAATTCTCCTTTGCTCCAGGGAAATGGCCCTGTGCTTTTGGAGGTTTGCTCGTGTCTTCACCATAACAAGCAGCACAGCAAAAGCCATCAAGGTCTTGGATGGCTGCAGGTTGGCTGGAGGTGGTGGAGGCTGTTTTTACATTTATGATCTGTAATTTGTGCCCCATGGCTTTCACTGAGGATATAACTACACTGTTCAGTTCGCCTGGGGACTGGCACCCAGGATCGTGCACTGTTAGCCTGAGTATGATCATCTCCACTCGTGTTACTATGTCCTCATTGCTTCTGCACTCGCCTGTGTAGAGGGGGCATGTCCCATGGTTCTTTGCGGTGAGATGCTCTAAGATTCTTTCCCAGTCAACTATGGGGAATTGTGGGAAGGGCATTGCAGGACTGCCAACTTGAATGATCTTGCCTGCATCCTCACTGCAGAGTGGGCTGGTTCCAGCTGGAGCTAAAACACAGCTCAGGCTTTAACACATATCCCGAGCCATGCAAGCAAGCACAGCTACAGAGCAAAAATACGCCCAAGAGGATCATGTGTGGAGTGTTGGAGAGGGCGGGGCAAAAACACGATTAGAAACATGGGCTAAGGCTACAGCGTGGGCACCCCCTGAAAGGGCAGGGAGAGCAGTGATCTGGACATTGTGAGACGGGTCGCTTGGTGCACTAGGAGACGCAGGGAGTTTCAAGCATAGGGGACATTGTGGAAGGAAGATGAGTGCGGGAGAAAAGAGGAGCAGAGAAGAGAGCAGCTTGGGAGGACCACAAGCAATCGAAATGGAGGGGCAGTCAGAGGGAATGCGAGCACTGGCGGGGCAGTGAATATGCATTACACAGCTGCATAATGCGCAGCAGCAGTCTGTACAGACACTAGTGTAAACACAGGAAGCACAGAGAGAGAACATGGCGCATGGCCCTGCCACTCATCGCCCTGGCAAGACTCACAAATCACCCTGACATCACTAAGGAACAGCTTCCTGCAATTACCAACAGCAGAAAACATGTGCCAATTAGCCGCACACCAACATCCTACTAGAACCTTGATTTAGGCCAGATCTCGGCCCTCGAGTGCTCCAGAACAAGGCTGCTTCCTCTGAGATCCCGGGAAGAATGGAACGGGGCTACCCTAGGCTGCAGCAGTGACTAAGAGCCAGATGGGCCCCAGAAAGCAGAAACAGAAGCAGCAACCTACAGCAGAGAGCTCCCAGGAAGCCGGCAGGCTGGACGGAAGAGGCTGAGTGGAATAATACACAAGGTGGAAGGTTCCTCTGACAGAGGATGAGGCCGCGTAGGGTTTGGCCAGGAGGGGGATGCAGATTGCTCCTCTTGAGCGTCAGATAGTTTTTAGTTGTGACACCCCCGTTTCTTTCCATGCACAGTCCCCGGCAGGGGAGCTCTGGACACAGGAAATGCATTCATCTGTTAATCTTCCGAGGAACTTACGGGCCAGACTGACGTCCCCATGCATGCACAGAACAGTACAGCAGAGGCACTGTCAGCTTGTCTCGGCCCACCCAGGAGACCCTGCCTGCAGGAGTGAGCAGGTGCTCAGTTTGCACAACCCATTAGTCCCTGGTTTTCCTGTTGGGACTGTCAACAGGAGCGCCAGGCCCAAGGGTGTCTGAGAGATGGAGACACCTGCCCACAAGGATGTAGACTGAGGCCACTGGCTAGCTTGACAAAGTCCCCCAGACAGGAGCAACTCTCAGTCACTACTGGCCTCGGATAGATCTGAAGCAGTGAGCTAAGGACCCACAGCTCCCATTACTGCTGGCCTCCTTTCTCCGCACCCTACCAAGCAGCCACATTACTAGACATACCTGTGAAATCAAAGCAAGCATCTTGGAGGAAAGCAGGACTCATGTGACAACAAAGGGTTCAGGACAGACTCCCACCCGGGTAAGTGATGTTAACACACAGCGTAAGTATCCGAACAGTCACTCACCTATCGACTTCTGAAACGTTGTTGATCCTTGCAGCTTCCAACAGGGCATCTTCTAAGAGAGACAAAGAGGAGAAACCCTAGTAAAACGGCTGGCAAGAGGCCCGCACCAAATGCACACATATAACCTGCAAGTGGTACGGTTTATTTCTATAAGGGATGTGAACCCTGGTGCTCCAGAGGCATTACTACACAACGCCGCGTAGGCAGAAACTTCCTTATGGACAGGTTATTCCAGACCTGTCCGCTAGGGGATTTATGGAAACTTCCTCTGAAGCAGCTGATGTTGGTCCCTGCTGGACACAGGATAACCTGGTCTGACCAAATGCAGAAATTCCTATATCACCTCATTTTAAAAACAGTGGGTTGGCCTGTGGATTACAGCTCCCAGGATGCAAAGCTTCACATTAGCCACCGCCATTTGACTCTGGGTGGAACACTGCTGGCTGGAGCATGTAGCTCTGCAGGTCTGGATGCTAAGGGAGGGGGGCTGCTGGCACATCAGAGAACATGGTGTGCTGTGTCCAGCCACCCTTGCTGTAACGTGGAGTTTACAGCAATATGATGTGCACATCCTCAGGACAGGGACCAGCACTCCCTGAACGTTGGGACAGCACCTAGCACATTGTGGGTGGCACGACACACAAATACAAATGATGATTGCTCCAGCTGGCTGCACCAGCCATCTGAGTTCTGGAGGCTGACACTGTTCTGTAGAGAAAGGAGAGGACTAGGATGGCAGCAGAGGGAGTAGAAGAGAGAGGGCCCAGGAGCTATTCTGGGAGCTGGGAATGAGTCACTCCAGATGCCGCACCTCATGGTACTGTAGAAAGCAGGGAGCTCGTTTCGGTGAGAGAGGAAGCAAGGACTTTTCATGTGTACAGCACTGAAAAGCAAATTGACACCTGGGGCTACTGTGCCCAGCATGCATTAGGGGCTCACTAGCACTGGGCTCCAAAGCCATTCCCTTTTAGAGCAAAACATGAGAGCAAGAGCCAAACATGAGAGTGAACATTCCCCCGTAGATTAAGAGCACCACTTTCTGGTTCAACAGAGTAACTACACTGCTCTTAGTTTTAATGCACACAGATCATCTGTCATGTTGAGCATCACAAAGCACATGCACGTTACAGAGAATGTCACTCCTAGACTGAAAAGAGAGAGGCTTTTAGGGGAGATTTAACCAGAGGAAATAGTTTAGTGTCTGGGAGGGAAAGGAGCTATTCTGAGTGCAAAGCCAGATGTCCTTTGGAAATGACATGGAACGAGGAACAGTACTGCATTGCTGCATGTGTACAAGTCCCACCAATAACAGGTGACTCTCTGCCTCCTGGTGGATGACCAGAGCAGCTCTACCAAGCTGTACTCAGGATTTCAAGAGTCCCATTCAGAAGACAAGACATCAGAAGCAAAATCTCATGAGAATGAACTAGATCTGGTACACAGGCTCCTTCCAGTCTTAGATTCAATCCTGAACTGACTCCCCTCCACAAAACGCAAAGAGCTTTAGATTCAAAGGTTCTCACTCCGGTGAATCTCTGGTGTGAGAAGTCTCCACCTGCCACAGACAATTTTCATTTGCAAAGTACAAAAGCTAGCCTCTAATCTTAAAAGCAACAGACCACTGTTCCCACACCAATAAATATCCCTCTTGCCTTCTATGGCAAGATTCCCAGAGATTCAGAGCACCCAGTAGCCCCCAATGACTTCAGCAGAAATTGTGGATGCTCAGTGTATCTGAAAATCAGACTCTCTACAGCTTCCATATTCAGAGCTGCTATGCGTGGCTGTTTTTTTGCAGCTGGTTAGTCTAAATCTGAAACTGGGATTTTAGGAGAGACAGGTATGCTACAAAATCAGAGAGAAATGTTTGCATGATTATTGTTTAAAATGGAGATGGGGGGGGGGTGTTGTTTTTCATGTACAGATTCACCTGCAGTGCTAGCATAACAGCACTGGGCTGGCACACAAGAACCAGAAAGTTAAAGTGACCAGCCTCAGAAAGCGAAACTGACCGGCATACAGCAGTTTAAATGCCTTAGCCAAGCACAAGCAGCATTAATAGAGACAAATACTGCAGAGTTTAAAAAATCTTTCAATTCTACTCATCACTGGTATTGTTAGCATAGCAGAGATGGATGGGACTTTTTTTTTAAATTGTGAATTTATCTTGACAATGTCCCATCAAACAGAGCTTACCCAGGCCTGGGGTGTAACAGTGCAGCTATATCTCAGCCAGTTAATGCTCAGCAAGCAGTGTGGAGCCAGCAAGCAGCCAGCAGTGGGTATAAACTAGCAAACAAATTCCATACTCAGAGCGAGGGCTGGGGAAAGACACTTGAAAGCCCTGGCTCACCGGCACAGCTCAGAGAGCTCCACAATAAACCGGATGTTCAGTCATTTCCACTGTCCTTTTAAAAGGTGACGGGCTCTCCGGGAGATCCATCTAGCACAGCAATAGCTGCTGATGTGTGAACAGCAGTCACGTCAGTTACACAAAGTTCTTTTCGATTGTAATGAGCAGGCTCGTGTGCCTGTGCCTCACTGGTGTCTCCGGGACAGAATGAGAACCGCTCTACTCCGTGCTCTATTCTGCCTGCAGCTAGAGGAGAGGCTGCTGTGTTTTGGGGCTTGAGGCTTCGGTGGAGGATCTGCAGTCTATCCCCACCAGCGCTATTAACAACTATGCAGTGCAGCACTATGAGCACTGCACAGTCCTAGGTGGCGCCAGATGTGTTGCATTCTAATTAGGTTAGAAAGTGCTCAGAGATTGTTCAGCTCCCATGAGGCAAGACTGGGAGGTTCAACCCTCTCTCAGGTGACTTACAAACAAATGTAGCATTTATATAGGGCGTTTCACCCTCAACAGTCATCACAGTGTTAAGCCCATGTTACAAGTGGGGAAACCGAGGCACAGGGCATGTCTTACCCAAAGCCACAGAATGAATCAGGGGAAGAGCACTCAGGACCTTTCATTTCCCAGTCCCACACTCATTCCAAACGATGCAGTCATTTACATAAAAGTCATTAATGACAACATGTGTTAATTTATATAGGAGGACACGACAGGGATGGGCTTTCTACCCCAGCAACTGGAGCTCATTCCAAGCCCCTGAATAATCCTGCATCTCAACCCCCAATTTTTGTAAAGCATGCACTTATCAGACAGCTGATGGTCTGAAAGCTATCATAGGCTCTGTTTGTCTATAAGATAGCAGAGCAGCAAGCAGGCTAGACAACAGAGCTGAGCTTTCACTCTCAGCTCCACTCAGTGACTTTAGGAAGACCACAACCAATCCATGCCTCAGTTTCCCCATCATGAAGACGATAATACTGATTTGCTTTGCCAGGGGTTGGGAGATCTAATTTGTTAATGTTTGCCAAGTGCTTTGAAACACAAAACGCTATGAAGTGCCAAGCATGAGAACCACTAAAGCCCCTATTCTGCAAACATTCACACACACACGGCACTTTGAATATGTGAGTAAAGGGACTGGGAGTAAAGTCAAGTGCATAAATAAGTGTTTGGGGAATTTGAGAAGCAATGGCTGAGAGGCTGCCACTAATTAATTACTGTGGAAGACACAGATTGCTCAGAATATTCTGCCTCTTGGCCTTAACAAGGTGTGTATATAACTCTTCCACTGCACACACGTCTTGAAACTTGTCTGCAGCAGCGAACTGCCCTGAGTTAAAATATCAGTGCAACTCTAGCACTGTACTTGCATGCACTGTACAAAGGAGGCTTACTTCTTGGAGAACCATTTCACCCCCTCGCCTTAGGCTGGACAAATCTCCCTAGCATAAAACTCCTCCTAAAATAATCTGAAAACATAGACTCTTCCAACACACAGACTAAAACAATGGATAAATACAGAGCTAAGACTGGCACATCCCCTAGAACAGCACAGCCTGCCAACCACAGCCTGTAGATGCGTTCTGTTATAACATGGGTGGGTGGCCCACAGACACACGACAGTCAGCTATGCAGTGCTCCACCTTGAGGCAGGCAAACCATGGACGGTTGCATTCTGGGAATTTGTATCTCTGCACAAGACGATTGGCTCATTCTTTTTTGTTTTATGGTACCACCTGGAGCCAGAACAGAGATTAGCACCCCTTTGTGCTAACAGCTAGAGAAACACAGGGCAGGCTCTACCTCAAAGAGCTTACATGGGTCCTGCCAGCTCCCAGGGCCGCTCCCCACTATGAAAAGATTAGGGCAGCTGCATTTGAGGAGTTGCCCCCAGAGATCAGGTGAAGCCTGGACTCCACTGAAGGCACACAGATGCCTCTGCACTATCTGAAGAACATCCCCCACCGGGAGTGTTGGGCTTTAACCCAGCACAACTGCAAAGAGAGGGGTCAGCAATAGTCACCCTTGGATGCCTGGCTCTTGCTGTAGCAATACACCAGTGCAGCAGCAAACGCAGGAAGCACGGCCCGGCCAGTCCATCTCTCCCTCTTCTTCTGATGCCCCGTGTGGTCTGGTCTGAAATGAACGCGCCACTCCAGAGCCGGTCCTGGGTACTGCAGCTCCAGCTCCCGGCCGGGTGCAACTAAGAACAGCAGCTCTGGTGCCCTGGCCCCTGTGGTGCATGGGCCCAGCTCCTGCAGCTCTGGCATCCTGAACTCACCCATGTCCATGCCCAGCTCCTGCAGCCCTGGCACCCTCCCCAGCCCCAGCAGTCGCTCCAGCTCCCTGCGCCCCCTCGCGGCTGCCTCCAGGCACTGCAGCCCCTGTGCTCTGGTGGCCGCGCGCTGGTACTGCAGCTGTGCCGCCCCGCGCCCCCTAGCGGCCGCTCCCCGGTCCTGCGGCTCCCTGCGCCCCCCAGCGGCCCCCGCACTTCGCCCGACCTGGTCTGTCCGCGCCGAGGCGCCACGGGAGGGCCGCGGGGGCGGCGGCCGGGCCCTCAGGAGCCGGACGAGGCCCGGAGGCGGAGGTCTGCACAGCAGGGAGACCAGCATCGTTGCCCCGGCCCGGCCTCGCTCGAGCCCCTCCGCGGCGCCGGCAGAGCAGGAAAACAAAGATGGCGGCCCCTGGGAAAATGCTTCAGAGGAGACGCGGCGTAGGGACGCCGCAGCGGCGCGAACTGCCTGGTGGGAGTTGTAGTCTGTTCGTAGGCAGAGGCAGGCGGATGTCCGGCTGAGGACTACAACTCCCATGAGGCCCCTGGGTCTACGCAAACAATACTCCCCGCCCTCCTGACACGTGACGCTCAGCTGCGGCCAGGACGCGTGGGATCCATTCCCAGCCCGGGGCTGGGCCTGGTCAGCGGGACTCCAGCCCCTTGGGAGGAAGGGGGCTCTGGGGGCTAGAGAGGGGGGTGGGGTCAGGATCCAGCCGTGGGGTCTCAGGCGCTCCAACAATGGGATGAGGATGGTGGGCACCTGAGCTGAGTGCAGCCCCCACCCAGGGGGCCTTGGAGAACACCCACGTGCTGCGCAGTCTGACCCACAGTGGGACCAGGGCCAGCCACACACCCCCCCCATTGTGATTTCCCACCCCCCTTCCCCCAAATCAGGCTACGAAGGAAGTCTGTGAAACACCCCCCACCCCACACTAGTTGCTGTAGTTTAATAACCGCATTAAATTCCCATGCCTCAGGGTTGTAGGGGGTTCACTTAGGGTGACCAGATGTCCTGATTTTATTAGGGACAGTCCTGATTTTTGGGTCTTTTTTTTATATAGACTCCTATTACTGACCACCCCTGTCCTGATTTTTCACATTTGCTGTCTGGTCACCCTAGGTTCACTGCACTATCGATGACAGGCAGGAGGTGAGGGGGAGGCACATTTCTGCATCTCTTGAGATGACTAGTTGAGCTGAGCAGGGAGTGGGGTGAGATTCCCTACCCTGGCTGAAACCAAGCTGCTGCCAGACACCCCCAATCCCTTTCACCTGTCAGGGGTGGTCTAGACCAGAGTTTTCCAAACTTTAACAGCCTGTGAACCCCTTTCACTAAACTGTCAAGTCTCACAAACCCCCTCCTAAAAATGAATATTTCCAGGGATTGTCTCCTTTTATCAGAGTATAAATTATAAAAGCAATGATCTTGGGAATATAAAATTTGTTTTTATGACATGCTTGTTACACACTTATTTATCATTACGGTATTTTTATTACATTATGAAAAGGGCAACACTCTTCCAAGATCTCACTTTTGTAGCTTGTATCACTTTTGAGTAAGCCTGTTATAAGACAAGGCTCCTATGTTTCATCAAGGAGTATCATGTGAAACCAACATGAAAGTATTTAAGAAGCCAGCTCAGAGAGTTCTTCCTACACAAGCATTCAGCTCTTGAGCAGTCCAGGCAAACAACGCAGGTTACAACAAAGCTTAAATTTGTTCTTCGTAATAATTTAAAAAATGATACTAGCTGTCTATTTAATTTTAAAAACAGCAAAAAATATCCACCTCCCTTTTCATTTTTTATAAGGAGTCTTGAATCTCCTCTGTAGGGTGACCAGACAGCAAGTATAAAAAATCAAGATGGGGGTGGGGGGTAATAGGTGTCTATGTAAGAAAAAGCCCCCCAATTTGGCACTGTCCCTATAAAATTGGGACATCTGGTCACCCTACTCCTCAGTGTGATAGATTTGCTTGCTTTGATCTGCTAAGCTTTTGGAAGTCTAAGGGTTCCAGGCTGCTGGCCCCGTGGTGCCCGGAGTTCCTAGGGACAGCTCTGTCTGCCATTAGGGAATTTTTTTCCCTAGAACCTCCTGTAACATTTTGTGAACCCCCAGGGGTTCACGCACCCCAGTTTGAGAACCACTGGTCTAGACTAGTGGCTCACAACCAAGGGTGTGATGTTCCCCTTGCGGGTACGCAGAAGTCTTCTGGGGAGTACATCAATTCTTCTAGATATTTGCCTAGTTTTACAACAGGCTACAGAAAAAGCCCTAGTGAAGTCAGTACAAACTAAAATTTCAGACAATGCCTTGTTTATGCTTCTCTGTAGCCTGTACATGGAAATGTAAGTACAATATTTACATTCCAATTGATTTATTTTATAGTTATATGATGAGAAAGTCAGCAACTTTTCATTAATATTGTGCTGTGACCCATCTGTTGTTATGTCTGATTTTATAAGCAGGTCATTTTTAAGTGAGGTGAAACTTGGGGGTACTCAGGACAAATCAGACTCCTGAAAGGAGGACAGTTGTCTGGAAAGGCTGAGAGCCGCTGATCTAGGCAACACTTAGTCCTGCCTTGAGTGCAGAGGACTGAACTAGACGACCTCTCGAGGGCCCTTCCGGTCCTACACGTCTGTGATTTCCCCCACGTAGCACAGGGTCTGAGCTGTGCATGCTGAGGGCTGTGTCGTGAGCAACCAGCAATGTAGAGCGCAGGCTGGCAGTGACTCAGCCCAGACAACCAGGGCGTTGGGAGACAGTGAGGATTCACCTGAATCTTAAACAAGGGCAGCTGTTAGTTAACCGCCCCTTCCGCCCCCCAGTTCCAGCCAGCGCTTCAGCAACAGCGCTTCATGTTGTTTGCGTTGGGTCCCCCCTTCCCCTCCTCTGCCCGTTTATAATTATCCCCCCTTCTCATTAGCATGTGCAGTTCCCTGGTGGGTATCTGTGAGAGCAACTTGGTGCAGGAGAGAGATCCAGTGCCTTCCAGATGGTGAACTGCATGGGGAGGCCTTGGGGGCGCTAAGGAAGGGGGATCCTGGGAGCATAGAGCAGGCCCTGGGGGGTGAGGGGCATAGAGTGGGGTGTTCAGGGGGGTAACTATCTCCCCCCTGGGCTGCTGTGTAGGGTGGCAGGCTCTGTCCATGGAGCGCTGAACAGTGATCATACAAAGCCGGCACTGGGCACCACTCAGCAGGGTAAATGCACCCCAGCAGCTTGCTGATACCAGCCCCTGCAATTGCTGTCCAACCCTCCCCCCATGCAACTTAACGCTGATCTTCAGCCCCCTGCTTTTCCAGTCCTGATCCCCGCTCCCCCTCAGCTCTGCCACAGCACCTCCGTCCTGGTCTCTCACTCCCCTCAGGAAGGAACAATCAGTTGCACACATACAAACTGGGAAATGAGTGCCTAGGAAGGAGTTCTGCGGAAAGGGATCTGGGGGTCATAGTGGACCACAAGCTAAATATGAGTCAACAGTGGAACACTGCTGCAAGAAAGCAAACATCATTCTGGGATGTATTAACAGGAGTGTTGTAAGCAAGACACGAGAAGTGATTCTTCTGCTCTGCTCTGCGCTGATTAGGCCTCAGCTGGAATCCTGTGTCCAGTTCTGGAAGCCACATTTCAGGAAAGATGTGGACAAACTGCAGAAACTCCAGAGAAGAGCAACAAAAATGATTCAGTGTCTAGAAAACATGACCTAGGAGGGAAGATTGACAAAATTGGGTTTGTTCTGTCTGGAAAAGAGAAGACTGAGGGGGGACATGATAACAGTTTTAAAGTACATAAAAGGTTGTTACAAGGAGGAGGGAGAAAATTGTTCTCCTTAGCCTCTGGGGATAGGACAAGAAGTAATGGGCTTAAATAGCAGCAAGGGAGGTTTAGGTTGGACATGAGGAAAAACTTTCTAACTGTCAGGGTGGTTAAGCACTGGACAAAATTGTCTAGGGAGGTGGTGGAATCTCCATCATTGGAGATTTTTAAGAGCAGATTGGACAAACAGCTGTCAGGGATGGTCTAGTATAGATAATCCTTAGTCCTGCCACAAGTGCCAGGGACTGGATTAGACCTCTCAAGGTCCCTTCCAATCCTATGAGTCTATGATTCTATTGCCCCCTGCTATTCCCATCCCCCTCTACCCTCAGAGTGTAGTGGTTATTCAGACCTTCAACCCTGCATCTTCTCCTGAGAGGTAACCAGTAATTGTCTCAGAGTCTCTGATGTGAATAATCCAGTGATGAGACTTTATTAAAGTTTACTAAATTTGTCAATTGCTTTTCATAGAACCAGAGAAGATCAGGGTTGGAAGGACCTCAGAAGGTATCTAGTCCAACTCCCTGCTCAAAGCAGGACCAACCCCAACTAAATCATCCCAGCGAGGGCTTTGTCCGGACGGGCCTTAAAAACCTCTAAGGATGGAGATTCTACCACCTCCCTAAGTAACCCATTCCAGTGCTTCACCACCCTCCTAGTGAAATAGTTTTTAACCCCAACCACGTTAGCTCCTAGGTTTAGGAGATACAGCCCGCCAATCCTGCATCTCTCCCAGAGAGAACAAGCCAAGGTGTCTCTCCTGTGCTACAGACCCTCAGACTCTGTCCCTTGTTTCTTATCCACCCACGAGAGCTTCTTCTCTGTGCACCATTACATCTTACAGGGGTTTCCCGTGTAACTGATCTTCAGAAGTGACATAACATGGTAAGGAGCTGCCTGCCTGCTGGAGGAGCTGCTGTCATTCAGCTGCTCACGCCATTCTGCATGTGGTGGGTGTAATAATAATGATCTGTCAGAGCACAGCAGCTACATGGAAGGGACAGGCTGCCTGCCAGCTTGAAGGCAGTTTCTTCGAGCTGACAGGTGTCAGTCATTGGAGCTGCCTGAAAACTGCATCTCCTGGGGAAAGAAATGTTTTACTTACAAAACCGTCCTATTTCTTGCAAAAGTGCAGCCTTTGTAAACCTCTTAGATGCAAGCACCCCTTGCAGCCCTCTCGCAAAAAGGATGCAGTATCTGTTTATACATCCCTTGCAACCCTCTGATCAACAACTCGATGGTAAACAGCAATCAAGAGGCTGCAGACACTCCATAAAACCTCATTAACAGTAGGAAACTACTGCTTGGCATAGGTCAGGATTCCCCTCCGCTGTCCTGCCAACAAGGTGTTCCCATTGAATTCGCATCAGGGTTCTGTAACTCCAGCTGCTTCAGCAGGAGAAGGAAGATCCTCACCCACACCAGTTCTGTGCACAGGTGCCAGGGTTATAAGGGTCCCTGTGCTAGTCATTAGTGTGGCTGTATTGTGAAAGCTGCACTGCTCCCCAACCTGGGCAAGGCAGGCAGGGAATGGGATTGGCACCTGCTGTATCCTTTGTCACCAGGAGCTTCTTAAATCAAGGCATGGATGCTGGAGAGTGAGATCCATAACTGGGAACTGTATTGATCACGTTTACACTACAGGGGCATCCACGTGTCTAATCAGTCTCCCATCGCCCTTGTCCCAACATGCACCTGGCTCTGGGTAAAACCTGGGCTGGAAGAACCCACCTGTAATGAATCCTGAAGCTTGCTGGGTATCAGATTTGGTTAGGGAGATGCCTCCCACAGGCCATTTGCTTGGTTCTCCAGTGACTCTCTCATTTTCCTTCCAGAGTGTAGGTTGCAGTTACACCAAATAACTAGATACCGCTCTGCAAACTGCACTCCCCATTGCAAGGTGGGTTAGACTCTGGAATCTAGTGCTGCGACCTCCTGGGCCCCAGTCCGTAAAGGGACGGTGCTGGCTTATCCCCAGCATGGTGGAATGAGCTGCTGTGTTCTGGACAGTGGTCACACAGGCCCCAGGTGCTGTGCATCTGCTGCAAAGCTGGTCCATACACAGCCCCCTCCGCCCCCCAGCCTTTAAAAAATCCACACTAGAGGATGCTATTAAGACAACGCTGCCCTGGAGTGATAAGATTTCAGCAAGCCAGGTTCATCGCAGCTACCACGGCCTGCAGCAGGTCTCAGAGTGACTCCAACAAAGCCATTGCGGGGTCCTGTTCAATCCATTCAAGGCAAAACTGGGTTCTCTTTTTCAGGGATGTGAAAATCAACCTGTTCTCCCTGTCTCTCCAACCACTGCAGTTATACAGACCCTGCCCTGGGAACCTAGCCCCGCTCAGCGAGCCAGGAGAGCTCTCCCATAGCCACCTGGGCTCCGTAAGGTCAGCAGCTCTAAAAGCAACTCAGAGACACACGGGTCAGGTCTTTACCGAGCAAGAACGATGCTGGTCACTTTCCAGTAGCTGCACTTCCATGTCTGCGCTCACTGCCAGGGGAGGGGGGATATTAGTGAAGGCGCTTTCGCTCTGGCAGACATCTCCCTGTGGGAGTCAGTCCTTGGAGAGCGGGTCTGGTATTTCTTTCTCCATCTGTCTGTGTTTTCAGGAACGTGTGACAATCCAGAGACTGTTTCTGCCTTCCCCACCCCCGGCCGCGCTAGCTAAACAAATAATGTACAACAACGTGCCCGTTGCTTGATGCCTCCGCAGCGTCTGTGCTGGTATTGAGTAACCTCATTGCCCCGCGATCCGGAAAGGCCGGCCTGCCTGCGTCCCTAGCATCCCTTCAGAAGTGGTGCAGTAGCTGCTTTGGGCACAGGCCGGAGGGATCGCGTGCGGTGGGGGACCCGGGGAAGGGGCAAGGAGGAGAAAGTGCTAGGCGTAGGCTCCCTGGACTGGATCCCGCAGAGGAGGGCCCCTCCAGTCCAGGCAAGGAGGAGAAAGTGCTAGGCGTAGGCTCCCTGGACTGGATCCCGCAGAGGAGGGCCCCTCCAGTCCAGGCAAGGAGGAGAAAGTGCTAGGCGTAGGCTCCCTGGACTGGATCCCGCAGAGGAGGGCCCCTCCAGTCCAGGCAAGGAGGAGAAAGTGCTGGAATGCCCTAACTTCTGGACCTCCTGTGCAGCCTGGTCGAGAGGCAGTGCTGGAGCAGAGCGGAAGAGCCTTATTACCCCAGACCTGTCCAAAGGAATGTAAGGGGAGACGGAGCCGAGCCCTGACTTAAGGCAGTGTGGTCTAGTGAGTAGGGCACAGAATTAGGAGTCGGCAGACCTGGCTCTGCTACTGACTTGCTGTGTGACCTTGGGAAAGTCACTTCCCCTCTGCTTCCCTTCCCATTCTTTGTCCCTGTCTGTTTACCTGTGAGCTGTCAGGGGCAGAGCAGGGCCTCTCTCTCCATGTGTGTAGTGGAGCCCTGATCTTGACTGGGGCATCTGTGTTGCCACAGCAACAGATACGATAGGCAGCAGGGAAGCATCCCCCCACCTGATCCAAGCAATAGACACTCACTATCAACCCCCTCTCCCAGCCCGACTGTCCAGCAAACAAGAGTTTATTTATTTATTTTTTTTAATTGAAATGTTTAACTGAGCTGAAACCCAGGAACGGCCTGCCACTGTACAGAGAGACCAGTGCCATTCGTGACTGGATGCACATCCTCCTGCCTTAAAGCCTGACAGCTGCCACTTGAACTAAAGGAGAATCTTCGTTCAATGTTAGCAGCATAGGGGCTAGGACACAGATGTGAGCAGTTCTGATTCCATCCAGGAGAGGGCAGAAGTGACACATACGTATTTATCCAGCTTATTATAATATAAACTACAATGGGCTCCAGTGGGGGAACCTGAGCATCAAATAAATTGGCAAGAATTATTTTGTCTTTTCTATTTATCTGTCTCCTTGGATGTGGAATCTTGACCCCATTAGTGACAAAATTCCCATTGATTTCAGTGGGGCCAAGATTCCACCCTAGGCACACTGCTCATGTACCTGTAGGGTCAGAAGCAAATGGGGGCCAGTTCAGACACCCCGGCCTCAGAATAGCACGCACTCTGATTCAACTAAATGGCCACTAGATGACAGGACAACGCCAAACAAACTGGACCAAAAGATAATGTGTCCGGCAATGAAGAGCCTCATAATGTCTTGCAATTTTATTAAGATCTTTTGCCCCAAAGATCGCCGTCTCGCCACTGAACTGCAGCTACCTCTGAGGTGGAACACGGCACCTGCTTTAACAGCGCAGGGCAACACTACCCAACAGGAAGGGAAGAAAACTGTATCCAATGTGAAACTATGTTTCAGAGGGAATTTAGGTGAAACGAAAAGTGGAGCATGAATGTGGGTTCTATGCCACTGGCTATAGGCAAACACACTAGACACTGGGCTCAGTCCAGGGGTAACCGGTGAGATGTAAGGGCCTGTGTTAGACAGGTGGCCAGACTAGATAATCTGATGGTCCCCTCTGGCCTTGAACTTTTGGCAAGTCACTTGACCTCTTTGTGCCTCAGTTTCCTCCCCTGTGAAATGAAGCCAGTGCTACCAGTCTGTCAGACAGCGCACCTCCTTTCAAGTCAAGCCTGGCACTGTCTGTGGCTCTGGTGCTGCAGGCAGTGGAGGAGCTGCTTTGACAGCAGCTGGGTCTGCCTGACAGCCCCCGCGCCCCCACCTCCACCTGCAGGGAGCTTGTGGAGAGGTCAGTGCATCTGCCTCCCGTGCACGGCATGGGCCCCAAACCTGTGTGGTTCTGAGCTAGGGTGACCAGACAGCAAGTGTGAAAAATCGGGACAGAGGCTGGGGGGTAATAGGATCCTATATAAGAAAAAGCACCAAATATCAGGGCTGTCCCTATAAAATCAGGACATCTGGTCACCCTATTCTGAGCCCTGCCGCTGAGAGAGTCAGCATGTCAGCATGAGTGGAGGGGGCCAGATACACCCTGCATGAGTGCTGCCCATCAAGGCAACTGCTGACAGCTGCCACTCGGCACTTGTGGGGGGGTGGCGGGGTGGCAGGGCCTTCTGGCACCTAGGTCTGCCTCTCACCATGGCAGATAAGAGCTGTAGCTTGAAGCTGGCCAACAGCCCTGGCATGGGGCTACGGTTTAGCAATGGCATGCATCACCTCACGTCCCCCAGCTGGGCTGGCATACAGGAATTGCAGGGCAGGTGTACAGACCCTAGGGAATCCCCCTCGGTACAGAGAACCCCTGGATCTGCTGCTAAGCCAGCTCTCGGTCCCTGTTTCCCCCCCTATAAAACCTTGGGATGGACGGGAGATTAGAGAAGTGTTGAAAGGCCCCCACAGTCTCTGTACAGGGGAGGTGCAAACTGCCCTCACACTGGTATCTGGGTCAGCGCAGGGATCGGTCTGTGCCTCGGTTTCCCCACCTTGTAACATGAGGATAACTGCCTGGCCTTTCTGTCTTGTCTATTCGAAGCGTAGCTGTTCCGGGCTGGGGCTTTCGCTGTGCACGTGCAGCTCCTGGCGCAGCAGGGATCCAATTTACATGGGGTCTTTGAGAACCCTCAGAATACACAGAACAACAAATAACACTCCTTCCTGCAGACGCTGTCACCAGGGCCTGGCCCACGGCTCCACCGTGCCTGGGGCTCTGGCCCTGTTGTATTTACCCCCATCCAAAGAGCAAGGCCGCTTGCTAGGTCGTTCTCCTTAGCAGTTGCCTTCACCCCAGCTCCAGCAAGCTCCACTTAGTGGGTACAGGGGGAATCTCACACTCACTCCAGTGTCTGCTCCCACTCATGCTGGGATCCAGAGAGACTTTCCGTTGACTTAGGAGCAAACCCTATTACTACGTGTGTGACAGTAACACTAGAGACCTCACCTGAGACCAGGGTCCTATTGTGTTTGGTGCTGTACAAACACAGCAAGAGGCACTCCCTGCCCTAAAGAGCTCACAAATGAAACACACCAGGCTGACAAATGACAGGAGGGGAACCAGAGGTGAAATGACTGGCCCAGAGTTATTCGCGGTCCCAGGGACAGAAGCTAGAACCAGGTCTCCTCAATCCCAAGCCAGTGCTCTACTCACTGGTCCATGCTGCCTCTCTGTATCGCCCCACCTCAAGCAGCAGCTGTGCGGAACGCTAACCGTGATTGTGTTTACAGAAGGAGCCTAAAGTAATTCCACGGGCAGCAGGACATACCTGATGGGAGACCTGTCCAGGAAAATAGATGCAAGGGAAAGCAATAAATACAGAACAGTTAACGTCATTGAAATGCACCCACCTCTGGGGAGGAGGCCAGCAACCAGCTAGCATCCAATAGGGCAGAAGGGGCACATTTTAGCCAAAGATAGAGGGTCAAGCCTCAGGATCTTTAATGTTCCATGTTTATGGGGGCTCCATATTTATCATCCATCAAAGACTCCAGATCAAATGTGCTCAAATTGCAAGCAGAATGACTTTTTTTTTCCAGAGTGCCAGTACTGTGAACTCCCTCTGGGATCTGAGAGTCAAGCTGGCCTCTTTCCGGCTTGTGCGTGGTCTTGAGAAATAAAGATTCTGCAGTGCAAATGGTACCCTTAGTGGCAACAGTGCAGCACCTGTGGCCTTCAGATCTGCCTTTCATTACACCGAGGGAGCCTTACTGCCTCTGAACTGGGGCTGTGCACAGGGCCGGCTTTAGGTCGATTTGCCCGATTCCCCGGAATCGGGCCCCGTGCCGGTGACTTTTTAATTTTTACTCACCCGGCGGCGCTCCGGGTCTTCGGGGGCATTTTGGTGGCGGGTGACCTGGAGATCTGGAGCAAGTGAAGAACCCACTGCTGAAGACCCAGAGCGCCACCAGGTGAGTACGAATCGGGCCCTGCACTTGCTAAAGCCAACCCTGGCTGCGCGGGTGTAATGTAAACAGGATCGGGCCCTGCAATTGGAAATTAGGCCCAGCTCCTCAAAGGTATTTAGGTGCCTAACTCCCATAGGTTTCTTTGAGGTTCTGGGCCTTAGTTAACAATGATGTCGATGATGCATGAACTGCAGTAGAATCCAGCTCTTTCCTCCACGCTGACTCTTTAATAGTGACCACTAGATGGTGGCTCCGCTTGGCTGAAGTCAGCCGCTCTGACTCCAATATGTCCAGCAGGGAGCAGGAGGAGGCGACAATTTTCACAGCCTCTTCTCAGATGTGTGCTTTATGCAGTAATAGCAACCTTTGGCACATAGCCTTTCCTAGGGAATGATGACCAGAGGGGTGGAGCTTCGGTTATACAGGATCATAAATGCCCAGGAAATTCCCTACAAACTGCAATCAGCTCAGTGCCTGCAGGGAAATTGTAGAAAATCATTGTCTGGTGCATTAGCCGTTCTGCATTGCATGAATCATCCCTCAACCTCCCATTCAGCTCAGAAATGACACTTACACACTGATTCAATTTCGCATGTTGATGAGACAGAGGGAAAATTGTCGGGAGTATCAGATAAACCAATTATGCCTATAAACACTGTTATTAGTTGAACTGACATCTGAATAGCAAATAAATATACAAACAGATATGCATAGAAGATTTGATTTAAGATTCATGTCTCTCTGACACATATACTATGATTCAAAACACCAGATGTGTTGCTGTATTAACCATATTAACTGCCTTTTGGGAGGCTACCCGGGTTGTAATAAGATGTTAATCCTTGCAAAGCGAGCACTATTCTTTTGGCAGATAATGTTAATGTTCATTTTTAAGCACTTTTAAAGATTTTGATCCATTTATATTTTCACAGTTGCAGGAAATTATGGGGCATCAGACAATTGTAGACTCTAAGATTCAAAAAGTTCAAGCTTTATATATCCCACCTGTTTTTTACTATTCCTTCATTAGTCCATTTGTAACAAGCCTACTTTAAAAGACTAAATCACTGGATTTTGGATTCTAATGAGTTCTCAAGGAGCATTTTTCTTACTTCGCCTGTCTGTAAAGGTCGATTATTATCCGTGCAAATATTTTTGGTTGGTTTGTGTGTATGGTGAAATTGATGCTTACCAACATTTATCACTAAAAATGTAATCCTTCCAAGCCTAGCTAATGCAGCAACTACACCGTATGAACCTGAGCGGTTCGCTGAAAGTTTTAAAGAGGCTATGTAGTGCCTGACTATAATGACAATCTATTCAGGATACTCTACTAAAAAGACTCTCTTGAGTCCCCCATCTACTGCCCTGAGTTCTATTCCAAGTTCTTCCACAATCACTACTCCAGTGCAGTTAAGGATTAACTAGAATTGAGGTGCATAAGCTTTTCCATTCTAACCCCCTGTTTTAAATTGCTTGGACTAAGACTTCTGCTTTTCTGGCTGAAATTCTCCAGGCTTAGTCCCGACCCAAAAGCAAAATCCATTTGGCCTTTTCTGAGTTGGAGGGAAGTGGGGCTAAGTGACAATTTCCTCACAATTAAAAAGAAAATATCGTGACTTTGGGGGTTTTTAAACAGCTGTAGCATGGAAATGGTTGGTGGTGGGATGCTGAAATTTAGCAGGAAAACATTCCTTTCTGAGGGCAAGAGCTCTGGAGCATTGGAGAAGAAATGAATTTTTATTCAATGGAGTCAAAATGAGCCTTTGGAAATCACATGATTTGCATATAGACTAAGATTTGCAAGTGCCGTCTTGTTAACCTTCAAACTCTGAGGAGGTGGCCGGCCAGCCATGCTTAGAACTACGATGGTCCTTCTATGTGCAAGGGATTTTAGTCACACCAATTCACCTAGTTCAGCAGGGTATTTTAATGTTCTGTGCAGGACAGATATTAAACGCCCAATATTCATTTACCTTGGACGCACTGTACTGCAGTGACCCACAATACCCAAAGCCAGCTGTCAGCAACAAGCAGTTTAAGCCTAGAGGACAAAACCTGCTTCATCCTGTTCCAGACCCCATCAGAGTGGACTGCTGCTGCCCACCTGCTTCACAGAAAGCTCTAGAGGAGCATTCAGCCTATCTCTGCAGGAGAGCAGTCCAGGCCTGCGCCCTCTATTGTTCCTACTTCTGACAAGCGCAGGAGCCATGGGAATTCTCTCAGCACCTTTTAGGGGTCTCTGGCTCAGGGCAAGCTACTGCTGCTAGGAGATGCTCGATTCAAAGTTGCCCGTAGGAGCCGACGCAGCCATGCCCCAGAGCTAGCAGCATTGCTTCCATGCCACTTGAAACCGCAGCAGTGCGAGGAGCCTGCAGCTACATCGATTGGATTCACTGGAAAGGCACGTCCAGTGAGAGCTCAGCCACACAGAGACCCAGGGCAGGTGCACTAGCAAGCAGGGGAAAGGCGCAGCTTAAAATGAGCCTGGCCACAAGCCAGGAGACAAAGTGGAGATTACTGCTGAGTCTCCCTGGCTCTGAGCTGGAGAAGCTGCTTAGATCAAAGAGAAGGACCCAGTAATACACTATCCCCTTGTACAAGCAGCGAACGAGGTGCAGCGATCACCTCCACTAAGACTAGCCGCCTGGAGGAGAGAGCTGGTTGTAGGACACAGCACGGACAGCTCGATCCACACTCGCAATCCAGTTCTTAGGGACACACTCACAGTCATTCTAAAGCTCCAAGCCCCCGTATGATCCTGGCACACCCTGTCCAAGAGGGTCTTGGACTCACCTGCCTCCAGCTGGCACCATGAATCTCTGCCACCCGTTAGGACCCATTTAATACATTCATCCACCATTCAAGAGCATCATGATTCTTAACCCAGATTGAAAACTAGACTTCCTCCCTCCCCCAAGAAGGGCACAGGGTGAAGAGACAACTTGTGATTAATCTACCTGCGCCTAAGCCCAAATGGACACCTAACTTGGCAGGGATTCCTCTCCTCTCTCTTAAAGACACACTTCCTCTTCCCCAGAGGCCTATTCTCTGCAGCCAGAGCCTGCCTTCTAAGCGGCCGGAGTTTAGGAAACAGACAAAGGAGCAGTGGTCAGAGTCTAGCTCAGAACAAAGGTTTCCTGGGGTCAGACAGGTGCATTTCGTAAGTTACCTGAGATAGGGAATCAGCAAGGCTGTGGGAAGCAGGACACTTCATTTGCACTATGAGACTCAGTTCATATTCGCCAGCCAGCAGAGCCGCTGATCAGGATTTAAAGCCATTTTCACTTTTCTGTGACGAGTCCGCGGCAGTCTGGCGGAGAGGTTGCTTCTAGGGTGATGTTCTGGGCCACTTACAGCTGACTGGCACCTCGGGTGCTTGGAACCGACTGGCGAGCCAAGACAAAAGAGAAAAGGCTGGGCCTGCACCCTCCACCCTTCGCAGGGAGTGACCCGCGGAACAGAAGGAAGGTGCAGCCATACCAGAACCACAATCGGCAGAGCGCACACTTACGCAGCCAGCTGGCCGCCTCACGTTGCAGGCAAGGAGCCCGGCCCTGTGCCGCACGCACTTGCTCAGTGTCCAGGGGCCCTCCTCCACTCCTCACTGTGAGGGGGACCCCCGGTTTAATCTAGGGGTGTGCACCGTGGCTGCCTGGACTGCTAACATCAAGATGCAGCCAGCAGAGATTACTCTGCATACAGCCTACTCTGGGCTAACTCTGCATGAAACGGGATGGCAACAGCCCTCAGCTCCCAAGGATGTCTTTGGGTTCCTGCCCTTTCCTTGGTGGACTACGGGCCCCTTCAGTACAGAGCAGGATGCATGAGAGGGCTGGCTGAGTGCCACAGCTCCAATGGAAAGGCAAAGGAAGAACCTTGAGGTGCTCCCTTTCCCCCTCCCCCGATGCTGAGGGAACCTGCAACGCATCCAGATACAGCCACGTTCACACACCCAGCGTCCGGGAAGAGTCAGACAGACAGACAGACAGACAGACACGCTGCCCCCTACAGGACAGAGAGGGCTCTGCGAGCCGGGCTTGTCACCCTTAGCAAAAGGCTCAGAAATCGACAGCCACTTGAATGCTTCCTCCAACCGCAGATCAGCCGATTACATCACAGAAAGGCCTAGAAGAAATCTTGCAAAATATGCAGCTAAAGTTGAGAGTGTGGATGTGTTTTCACAGCTAGTTTAGCTACAAACTAAGACC
Source organism: Chelonoidis abingdonii (assembly GCF_003597395.2). Classification (NCBI taxonomy): domain Eukaryota; kingdom Metazoa; phylum Chordata; order Testudines; family Testudinidae; genus Chelonoidis; species Chelonoidis abingdonii. The sequence continues at coordinate 367,095,186 of NC_133769.1, read as the reverse complement.
CAATCCTCCAAGGGGTTTAGGCACCTAGAGTCCATTGAAATCAATGGACATTAGGAACCTAAATCCTTTTGAGGGTCTGGACCTGAACCGCCTGCCAAGCAATTCCAGACCGTCCTCCCTATGGAAGACAAAGGGAAAGAGTTAAAGTTAATCAAGTTACCGTCACTGGGCATCACTTGACACTGGAGGGCTTAGCCCTCCGACGGTGTCATTCGTGTAATGTGGAGGGTTTTTTTGTGGAGGTCCCATAGCTCAGCCCTCAGAGGGATTTCAGCTCCTGCCTTCTGCTCATTTCAATAGAACAGAGCCCCCCAAACGGCGGGGCACGCCCCTCACAGGATGGTGTGCAGAAACATTCGGAGGGGCGGCAGGACCAGACCCCACGGGGAGGAAGTTCCACCCAGCCCCACTCTGCCCCCAGCTCCTGGCCCCCAGGTTGGCCATGTCCCCCGGATGTGACTTGACCCCAGCTGCAGTCACACCTCTGGCCCTGGCCACGGTTCTGCTCCCTGGCTCCAACTATAGCTCCCGCCCCGGCCTTGGGCTCTGACCGCAGCCCCGCCTCCAGCCCCCGACCATAGCTCCCAGGAGGCGTGGGCAGATTACATTGGGGTGCATAAGGGGGGGCATGACTTCAAAAGTTTGGGGACCATTGCAATAGAAGTTAGGAGCCTAAATACCATTTGAGAGTCTTGATCTGTTGAATATAGGTATCTAGACAGATCTTTAAACTCCATGCCCAACTTTCTGTTAAGAATGGGGCCCAGCTGGGGCCATCCCTCCCCCAGCACCCTCTGGACCCCAAACTGTGCAGGGGAATTGGTAAGGCCTCTCACTCTGGCCCCAAGGAGCATCAAAACTGAAAAGTAAATTGGGATTTTCAGAAATGAAGGGTGAGCTTCTTAGCTGGTATAACGGGCGTGACACTGCTGCACACTAGCTATGGGGCTGGCCCTGGGTCAGTTTTAATTAAAGAAAGACACAGGTAGGCAAGTGGTTGTTTAAAACCAAGGCATTTTATCTATTTATTTAAGAGACTAACATGTGCCTCAGCACCTCACAGTTTCTCATGCAGGGGACGGGACTAGACGACCTCTCAAGATCCCTTCCAGTTCTGTGAATTCCCCAGCCCTCCGTGTGGCAAGGCACTGTTGCTATCCCCATTGTACAGAAGGGGAACTGAGGAACTAAATTACTGGATCAAGGGCCCACAGGGAGGCTGCAGCAAAGCAGGGAATTGAGGTGGGGTTTTCGGAGCCTCACAGCTGCTGCTCTAACCACTGCACCATCCTCCCCTGGACAAACCAGCCTTGATGTGCTTGTGTGGGTGGGTTTGTTTTTTTTTTGTTTTTTTTTAAATTTTTCAGAATTTTATTTTTCCCCTTCTGAGGATAGATCCTCAGGGCCCAATTCTGCTTCCATTGAAATCACGGGCAAAATACCCATAGACTTCAGCGGGAGCAGGAACAGGCCCTAGAGGTTACAGATTATGCACCATGCTGGAAATATCCTTAGTGCCAACCAGCCAGTTCACGGAGGTGCTGAGGCTTGGCCCCCCGCTTTGCTCTGAGACTTTGGAGCAGCGGTTTATACAAGGAGAGTATTTATGTGCCCGCCCTTGGCCTCTCTCCTTGTCTAGGCATCGCTCCTGCCCAGATTGATTGGCAAGGCCAGGTCTTAACTGAGCTGGTTTGGGGTTTCCTCCACTCCCGTTAACCAGCCTGTTCTGTTTTTGCAAGCGGAGGGCATCTCAGGCTGGAAATGGGCATCTTTGTCATCTGTTTATTGAGAGAGAGAAATCCTGAAGCGGCAGCACTTTGAAATGAGATCCAACCTTCTGAACAACCTCCCGCCCGTCAGCTACGCAGCCACTTGACATGGGTAATTTCTTCCCCTTTTCTGGCAAAACAAGCTGATCTATTTGTTCTATCTATACAAATATTGCAACAGCTGCACCTTTATCTGTGCAAGCCCAGCTCGCCTGCTCTGCACAGATACAGAGGAATCCCCTCTGCAGCTCTGCTTCACTCGCCACCACGCAATAGTCAGCTCCATTTCTGGTCATCTCCGCTGGCCTGGATCATTTCCAAAGGCACGTTCAGTGGTGGGTATGAAAGGACCATCAAGTTTTAATATTGATATAACATATCAAGGGACGGTCTTATGTTTCAGGAACTGAACTGGGACTCATAGGACCTATGTTTGATCCCCAGCTCTGACATGGATTTGCTTTGTGAGCTTGGAAACAATCATTTTGCTTTGGTTTCACTTCTCCCATCTGTCAAATTGTAACAGTCCTTCTCGCTGACTTGTCTGCTTGCTTGCATGCTCTTCAGGGCAGGAACTATGCACCTGTATATCCCCCAGCACAATGAGGGCCCGCTCGCAGCTGGAGCTCTAGGTGTTTCTGTAATAAAAATCATGACTGGCCATCTAGAATCTAAGATCCCACAATCAAACAAATACAGATTAAGATCCTGAACTTGCAGCTGGCTCCAGATGGGCAAGCCCTTAGTTCTGAGTGGGAGCAAGGGTCCATCTGCCTTGATGTGATTGCAGGAACAGGAACTAATGACTTAAAATCATACAGGATTAAGACAGCAATTAAAATCCATACAGTCAATGGGTCTCTCTTAGAAACTGTGTTACTAGACCCTAATCTGGATTCGGGTGGCACCTGATGGGGAAGGAAATGAAAGACAGCACTGGTTAGTGGTCACTACAGGGAACACCCAAGTTCTCATCTTGTCTCTGATTCAGTGTATGGCCCCAGACAAGTCACTGTCTTGCTCTGTGCCTCAGTCTCCCCATTGGTAAAACAGGAAGGTAATGTTGCAACAAATCTGTGGCCCCTAGAAATCCATGGTGGCTACTAAACCTAGCAGTTATTGGCAATGACCACTACAGAACTCAGATTCTCTTGCTCCAAAACCGCACTGATACTAAAGGAGAATCTCCATTGGGGGTTGGCAGTATGGCACCTATGCCACACAGTTGAGCAGTTCCATTTCCCTCCAGGAGGAGGTAGCGGTGCATGGAGCTTGATAAGTTATTGACGGTAAAATACTTTCAAACTGCAAAGCAGCGTGACAGCTCAGTATTGGCATCTTTACTGCCTTTAATGAGATGGTGTAAATCACCTTGATTCCTCCCTACCAGCTGCATGGGGGAAGGAGGGCAGGATGTGAGAGCTATTATCATTATTTATTTAAATCCCAGGAGCACCCCGACTAAGATCGAGCCCCGGGCTTTGCCCGGGTGGATTTACACTGTAAACAGAAAGAAAACATCCCTAGGACCGTCGAGTTGCCTTGCCCAAGGCCAGGCACGCGGAGACAGGACCTGGACCCCAAGCTGCTGAACTCCAGGCTAGCGCCTTGCCCTCCTCCCTCTCCCCTGGGAACGATCCCCCCGGACCAGCGCCTGGCTGCCCGGCCGGCGGCGGCTCTGCAAGGCCCGATTACGACACTATCTCGCCCCATCCCTTTTTTTGCTGCGCCGCGCGCGAGGGAAGCTAGGACCCGGCGGGATCCTCCGGCAGCGCCCAGGGAGGTGCAGCTGTGTCTGGGGTTTGGTTCGGCTTGTCAGTTTCACCTCCTGGACCTACACCCCCGCGCAGCCAAAGGCAGGGGGAGGGGGCGGCTTCCACCTGCTGCCTGCGGCCCTCAGCACCCAGCGGGGCGCCCCAGGCCTGCGGGAGCCGGGGAAGGATCAGCCGGCGCAAGGTGGGGGGAGACCTGAGTGGAACCTCTCCCCTGGGAGCGGCGATTCTGCTGCGCACCAGAGACCTGCTCTCCGTCTCCTCCAGCTCATCTGCTGCAGAGCCCCAGCTGCTGCTGCTGCTGCTGCTGCTCCAGCCTGGGCTGAGCCAGAGAGGGGACGACCTGCTGCTGCAGCTTTCCGTAGGAGATCGAGCACTTCCCCCAAGTTGGGGTGGTTTTCTGTGTTTGGATTCGGTCACTGCCATCGTCACCTCCCGGGGAGGCAGATTGCGTTGCTTGCGGGAGCTCACGGAGGCAGATCCTGAGAGGAGGAAGCAGCTTGCCCCTCCCACCCCCCGCCGCGGTAATAACACTCACCTGTTCTCCATTGGTGGCACACCTGGGCAGGAGGGGCCTGTTTCGAGGCAGCGGTGAGCCGCACAACTTGGCATTAAACGTTTAGAAGGCAGGGAGAAAAGGCAGAAGCCTCTCCTACAGAGAGAAGAGACTCCATCTATACACACACACTTCTCCAGCACAGCTCGCTGATATTTCAAGGGGTTTCCTCCAGCCTGGGCTGAAATATTTATTTTCTTTTGCTCTTGTTTTTGTTTGCATAAGAGCTATCTGGTGAGCCCTCCCCACCAGGAATCCTTAGGAGACAGCTTCTGGTTCTCCCTGTAGAGAACTTAATTTTGAAATCTGCTTTTCCTGCCTGTTCTGAAACCATCTCCTCTTCCCCCCGCTTTAAAAACAGCTATTCTGGTTTCAGAATCTCTTAATTGGTGCAAAACCAGTATTTCCATTTTTTTGGAGTGGGGGACAGACAGACACCGTCGAAGGCCCACAGAGCCTGCTGTTCTTAAGGAAACTTAAAATTCGAATTTGTCAGTGTCTCTTCCAAAACTATGTCCACCCGGGAAAGCGTACAGATCCCAGACGATCGGGATTTTAATAATTTCCGGACAGAATGCAACTCGGACGCAGGCTGGAGTCAAACTTATAACAAATCGGGAATTGTTGTGTGGATTCAAATCTTGGAGGTGGAGAGATCCCTGCATAAAATCAAGGTAAGAAACCGGTTGGGATCTGTGGGAATGTTAGACGTGCCCTCGGTGTTGTCTGTGCCCATGCACTGTGGAGTTAAGCTGGCTGTTTGCAAAACACTGCAGAAGTGGGGTGCAATAGACTCCTTTTGTATTTGCTGCTTCTGTATTTCTTCATTTTCTAGGTGCATTATGCAGGGCAGGAAGCTGGTGGGACTCTAGGGCTGTGTGTGGGAGTGTTTCCAGGGACCTCTGCATGCACCTGGTCAGATCAATGATTTATGTAGTTCTCTCTCCTTACACTAGTGGAACAGATAGCTTGTCTGGCCTGGTATCCTGTTTCCCAGTGGCAGGATGTTGGCATAAAATTCCCATTTTATATCTATCTATCTATCTATCTACACACACACACACCCAATGGTGCCATACTGAACCACAAGGATGTGTGTGTGTGAGAAAGATTTCTTCCAACCCCCCCGCCCCCTCCCCCGGATTAGGCTTTTTACCTGGAGCGGAAGGACTTGGTATCTCTTTTCAGAGTAGCAGGCATGTTAGTCTGTATCTGCAAAAAGAACAGGAGTACGTGTGGCACCTTAGAGACTAACAAATTTATTTGAGCATAAGCTTTTGTGGGCTACAACCCACATCTTCAGCTGTAGCCCGTGAAAGCTTATACTCAAACAAATTTGTTAGTCTCTAAGGTGCCACACGTACTCCTGTTCTTTTTGGGTATCTCTTACAACTCTTCTGTTTTAGCCAGTGCTCTGGCACGTCATGTGATCTAATCCTGCTCTTAATCTTGCTCAACTATTTGCCTAAATATCTGGTAGCAGTGAGTTCCACAGGTTAATGACTTTCTTTAACACAGCATTTTGTCTCCATTTGAAATGTGTTGCTTTTGAATTTTGCACGGGGTTCTCCTCCTTGGACAATGTGCCAGAGTGAACAGGAAGTGCCCAAATGTACCTTTCCAAGGCCTGTAGTGCATGATGCTGATCTGCAATTGGCTTGTGTCTCTTCCTCCCCATCCTGCTCCCTTACTAGTGGTGACATCTGGCTCCGCGGAGCCAGCAGGGGGCAGGACAGCCAGCTCACCTCCCCCTGGGAGCTCTCTGCTTGGTAGCTTGGCAGAAAGTAGGGATCAGCAAAGTTGCCTGACCAGGAGCTGACCCCTCCGTTCTCAGGGCTCTTTCCACCAGTGGATTGGGATGAACTGGGAACTGGAGCACCTCAAGCAGCAGAGAGAAAAGCTAGGACAGGCCTGAGCCCTGGATTCCAAATTGCAAAGAAAAGCTACTCTGTCTCCTGCGCCCCAGCAGCAGTTACCTTAGTCCAGTGCAGTGTGCGCTCGGGGCCTTTGGTGTCTAGAACTTGGAGCTGTGACTCCATTTCTCACGTAGATGCCTTTGGCTACAACAGTTATGGACTCTGCGCCTATTAGTGGGGCTTCTTCTGCTTGTCCCAGCCCATGCCGACAAACGCATGACACCATTCTATCTCCTCCCCGAGCACCTGCTGTACAGGCCTCCTCTCTCAGCCTGCGGGAGCTTCAGCAAAGCTCTAGAAGTTCAACACAAGGTGGAGTAGCCGGATCCGTCTTGGATCCTCGTGGAATCCGCTGCCGAGGCTCCGTGTCCCCAGAGCCCCCGCTGGGTGTGGGTAGTTAGAAGGTAGCTAGATGGGACTAAAGCAGACTGGGATCCCTGCGTGGTACCATAGACTCACTTTGCGGGCAAGGTCTGCCCATCTCCTGTGTCTTGTAAAGATTTTCATGGAGGTTGGCGTGGCCAGGTCTGAAAAGTGTGCGCACGAGGAGGGGTTTGGGAAGTGTGTGTGATAGATTACTACCTGGAGTTTCCTGGGTGCTCAGATACCAGGGGATATATAAGAGCCTGTATAGAATAGAGTAGGACTCTGGTTTTTAGTAGCAATTGTCTGTGTTACAGGCACACCCCGGGCCCGATCAGGACCAGAGCAAGGTGTTGTACAAACACAGAGCAAGAGACGGTGGGACTGGCCAGCTCTGGGAGCTGAGAATGGGCTCCTGATCCTGCCACTCCAGCTCACAGCAGGTGTCAGGAGCATCTGAAAGACCCTCCTAGCTCAAGGCCCCCTGTTCCGGTGTCCCTGACATGAGATGCATTTGTGGGTCTCAGTTCAGAAGCAGACAAGTGTCTCTTCTGCAGACCACCCCCACCTTCAACGTGCACTAGTTGGCTCCTTTATTGGCAGCCTCAGCAGAGTGGCCATAGATTGAAAGGGGCTCGGGGGCTGAACGCCCCACTGAGACGGGAACAAGGCACTGTCTGCGTTAACGCTACCTGTATTGGGTCTGTTATGTGGCTCAGGGCTTGGAAAAACTTGCCCGACTCCTAGAAGCCGGGGGTAGAGGAGGTAGTGGGGGAGCTCCAAATTTCAAGTTCCAGGGGCAGCACCTGATGAGGAAGCCACTCTTGGGAAGGAAGAGGATCCTGGGATTTCTGCTTCTGGGGGTCAGTGGGTGGAAGGGAGAGCTCCCTCTCCTGTCAGCCTCCACTAACTGGCAACTAAGACAAAGATGGATCTTCACCTTTTTGCTTTCTGTCTCTCCCTTTGAGCCTTCTGGCCCCAGTGGCACAGGGCAAGGAAGGAGCAATCTCTCTCTCTCACCCTTCTCCCTTCATCCATGGATACTCATCCTCCTCAGTCAGCTCCTGTGCCTGCCTCTGCAGCTGCTGCTCAGCGCTTCCCCCAAACTCGCCTGCTTTCTTGACCATTTCTTAGCTGCCTCCTGGGTTATGAATGATGGCAGCAGCAGAGTATAAACGCCACATTTTTTTGGCTCCAGTGGGTGCTCATGCCCCTGCCCTGACTCGACCCCTGCCCCAAAGTCCCCACCTCAACTCTGCCCCTCCCTGCCCCTGTTGGATCCCTCCCCAAATCCTGGCCCTGCTTCCTCCCCCAAGCACGCTGCATTCTCCCTCCCTCCCAGGTTTGCCATGCAAAACAGGCGTTTTGTGGTACCAAGTGCTGGGAAGGAGGGGGCAGAAGCAGGACGCACCACACTCAGGGGAGGAGGTGGAGTGGAAGTGGAGGTGAGCTGAGGTGGTGGGGGCAGGGCAGGGAGCTGCCAGTGCAGAGCTGGGTGTTCCAGCAGAATGTCATTACTTTCGCTAGGCTGCTGCTTGACAAACGCTGATCAGCTGCAGAGGCACTGGAGCTGCCTGCAGGCAGACCCAGGAAGGCGACATTGGAAGGTTTTCTTTGCAGTGGTAAGGCCTAGAAACTGAATGTTTGTTTGTTTTTTAAACCGAAAGTGCAGATTTTGCACAAATCACTGGCTTAGTCTGCTATGCTGAATAGAGAGCTTCCCACTCTCCAGGTTTTCAGTGGGTAAGTTGAACTTGAAAAATTCACTATGGGCAAATTGAAGGCTTCAGCCAGTCTGGGCTGTCAAAATGACATTTAACACCCACTCCACATTTAGAAGTAATTGGGTTCCATGCAGGAATGATTGGCTGAAATTCTCTGGTCTGTGCTACGCAGCAGGTCAGACTAGGTGATCATCATGACTTACGATGGTCCTGGCAGGCCTTGAGATCCACGAAAACTCTCACACAGACTTGGGTGTCTGTATGTAAAACATTGCCTGTGTCCCTTAATGGCCAGTATCTGATGCTTCAGGAGAAGGTGAAAGATTCATAATACACTGGCTGAGTAGTGCAATTCTGTAACATCTAGCTTTTCCTTAACACATGAAGCATGAATTCACCTGACAACCTCTTCCCCTGTCAGGGACAAGGCTGCCCAGAGGATTCAGGGGGCCTGGGGTCTTCAGCAGCAGGGGGCCCCCGCTTTGGAGGTAATTTGGCGGCGGGGGGTCCTTCCGCTCTCGGACCCGCTGCAGAAGTGCCCTGAAGACCTGCGGTGGGGGCCCTGCCACCGAATTACTGCCAAAGCCCCGGCACTTCGGCGGCAGGTCCCGCTTCTGCGGTAATTCGGCAGCGGGGGGCGGGGGTCCTTCTGCTCCAGGGCAGAAGGGACCCCTTGCCGCTGAAGACCCGGAGCGAAAGAAGCTCCGGGGACCCCAGCCCTGCTAGAGTTTACCAGGGCTCTAGTAGCGAGTGAAGAACCCTGCTCCAGGGGCCCCGAAAAACTCTCATGTGGGGCCCCTGTGGGGCCCAGGGCCTGGGGCAAATTGCCCAACTCGCCCCCCAGGCGGCCCTGGTCAGGGATGGAAGCAGCTTCTCATCAGTGGGTTGACAGACACCGAGAGAATGTAGCTACAGCTTTCCAAAGGGACCACTGATTTTTAGGTGCCTGACCAGACACAAATCTCAGGAAAAACTTCCTAACTGTAAGAACAGCAGGACAATGGAACATATGCCTCAGGGGGTCAAGGAAACTGCTCCCTGGAGGTTTTCAGAAGGAGGCTGGAGCCATCTCTCTTGGCTGATTTAGACACCACAGAGCCTGCCTCTTGGCAGGGGTTAGACTAGATGACCCTTGTGGTCCCTTCTAACCCTATGATTCCACGACCTGCGATGCTCCAGGCTTGGCTATGCAGAGGCACCCACAACGTCCATGGATGGTGTGGGTCCTCGGCTTCTCAGGAAGCAGGCCCTAGGGGGCTCGTATTGGGCACTCAAAAATTGAAAGTCTTTACCTGAGTGATATGCCCTGGTTAGAGTCACTGTTAGGGTTGGGACTAGAATGCAGGGATCCTGGCGGCTGGTCCTGTGTTCGGGCCACTAGTCCACATCCTTCCATAGGGCTGCTGCTCCTGTTGACCATACGTGTCTCCTCCGGGTCTGTAGTTGCCCCATCAAGCTTGGAGTGCTTTGTTACTAGTGGGTCTGTTTTATCCGGCCTCTAGCTCAGAGTGTTTTTGTTTTGTTTTTTTTTTTACCCTGAAGCACAGGGATTGCCTCCATTAGGCCTGAGCCTGCAAAGCAGCGGCTCCCAGCACTGACTGCAACCTTGCTTGGCTGCAACACAAACCTGAAAGCTCTGACCTGTCCTTGGCAGCATGCTGGGAGCAGTGTGTGCCCGGCAGCACATTGCACTGCAGATGCAGAGCAAACAAACAGAGCTGGCGGCTCTGAGCTACCTACCTCCTGAGATCGCTGCTGGCTGGGAATGGGAGAGAGCCTCCCTGTTGGCTGGAGGTCTGGACAGCTCAGTCACGTAAAGGAAAACAGATCTGTGTGTGCTCTGGCATCCTGTGGCAGTAGGCTTTGTAGGTCAGCTGTCCTCACCTCCCCAAGGGTTAGGGACCCTTCTTTCCCTGGCCCTCTCCCATGTGGTCTGCACACAGAACTCTTGCAAATCACCTCGCAGCAGCGCTCGGGACCTGGGGGGGGCGGGGCCTTAGGGTGCCCCCATTCTCCCAGGCTTCCCTTCTTGGTAAATTTCTGCGATGTCCCAGCCTGGGGCCTTGCAGCATCGAAAGCGCAGAGGTTGGCACGCTCATCATTGCTGAGATTTAGCGTGCATTGCATCGGGCGCTGCAGCCTTCCAATGCCTACGCCGACTCTGTGCAGTGCAGCATCTCCTGGCTACCCCAGCAAGCTAGCAAGGCTGGCCAGCTGGGGGCCTGCCCCCGTTTGTCAGCACATCTCCACCTCTTGCCTTTGGGTGCTGCTTTGGGGTCCCTGTAACCACACACACTAGCCCACTCAGATACCATAATGATGGGGCAGGACTGTGTTTTGCCACTGAGGGTGCTGGATGCACACAGGCCCTGCGGCTCTTTGGTTCCCAGACTGACTGAGGCTGGGCTACCTAGTTTCATCACTCAGGGTCTCCTTAAATTCTGGCCTGGAGAGCCCAGGATATAATGTCCTGTTGAGCATGCCCCATGGGCTGTAACAGTGAAACCAGCTGATCCCTGTCATGGCCTGGAGGCATCGCCATATGAGAGCGCCGTGATTCGGGAGGCTGGTAGCATATTCCCCGCAAACCGCTAGGCCAGTCACTCCCTGTCAAAGAAGGGAAGGGCAAGGGAGCAATAGACGTGCTAGAACTTGATTTTTTAATAAGGCTTTTGAGACAGTCCCATGTGACATGGGCAAACTAGGGACATACGGTCTAGATGAAATGACTATAGGGTGGGTGCACAACTGGTTGAAAGACTGTACACGAAGAATAGTTATCAGTGGTTTGTTCTCAAACTGGGGGGGACATATCTAGTGGGGTCCTGCAGGGATCAGTCATGGGTCTGGTACTATTCAATATTTTCATGAATGAGCTGGATAATGGAGTGACGAGGATGCTTATAATATTTATGGGTGACAACCTGGGAGGGGTTGCAAGCACTTTGGAGAATAGGATTAGAGTTTGAAATGACCGTGACAAATCAGAACTGGTCTGAAATCGGCGAAATGAAATGAAATAGCAACAAGGGCAAAGTACTTCGCATGGGAAGGAAAATCAAATGCACAACTGCACTCGGGGGCTGAAAAGGATCTGCGAGGTCCTAGTGGTTCGCAAGTTCAATATCAGTCGTCAATGTGATGCAGCTGCTAAAAAGGCAACTATTCTGGGCTATATTAGCAGAGCATTGTATGTAAGTCCCGATAGGTCATTGTCCTGCTCTGCTTGGCACCGGTCAGGGCCCAGGTGGAGAACTGTGTCCAGTTCTGGGCACCAAGCTTTGGGAATGATGGGGACAAATTGGAGAGAGTCCAGAGAAGAGAGATGATCAGAGGTTTAGGAAACTGACCTGCGAGGAAAGATTAGAAACACTGGGTGTGTTTAGTCTCAAGAAAAGGAGGCTGAGAGGGGACCCGATACCAGCCTTCACATCTGTTTAAGGTGTGTTATCAACAGAATCGATCAATTCTCCATGGCCACTGAAGGTAGGACAAGAAGCAATGGGCTCAATGTGCAGCAAGGGAGATTTAGGTTCGATATTAGGAAAATCTGTCTGATGGGGGAGTTGAGCTCTGGACTAGGCTTCTGAGGGAGGAATCCCCATCACTGGAGGTTGTAAGACCAGGCTGTATGAACACCTGCTAGGGCTGGTCTACGCTTACTTGGCCTGGCATCAGCGCGGAGGGCTGCACTTGACAACCTCTCGAAGTCCCTTCCAGTCTGACACGTCTATGATGGTAGAAACATGCCTCTAAAAGCTCTCAGTCCTAATGGAGGTCTCTGAGCTTTGCTGGAGGCAGCTGTCTAGCGACCCTTCCATAGTGCTAGTGGATTGAGACCAGCAGAGGTGATGACACCCACTGCTAAGCTGTGTTAATAACACTTACAATAGACCCCTGCTTTCCTCGTTGTGGTACAGGAGCACTTAGAGGCCCCAGCTGAGATCGGAGCCCCATTGTGCAGGGTGCTGTACAAACACACAAATGGTGAGAATCAGTCCCTGCCCCAAAATGCTGACAGCTTAATTGGACCAGCAACAGGGGGGCCAGAAGGACTAATGATTTACCCCAACTCACGCTGGGAGCCTGAGGGCTCCTGAGTTCCAGCTCAGTGCCTTAACCGCACGACCATCCTTCCTCTGTAAGTCTCAAGACCTTGTTATAGCTGAATAGTAACAGCAGCTCTGGAGCATTCGGCCACTTCCTGGCCTGAAGAGTGCATTCCCTTGAGTGCACTGAGATCCTGCATGCAGTGGAGACATACCCAGACGTGCCTGTAGGACAGGAGGGATGGGAGGCCTCTGGTCTTATGACAGGGTAGCTCCCACTCAGATCAATAGGAATCACTTACCTCTGACCCTGAGCGTGGATTCACAAAACAAGGAGCTTCCCAGATTAGGCCTGTGCATCAGAAGAAACTCGCTGAGTGAGTGGCTTGAGGCACTGGGTGCCACAGCAGGTCTGAGTGGGTGGGGTTGGTCTCGCTGGCACTCACCTGCGCTCCAGCGGCCTGGAATAAGTCAGAGTTGCTGCCTTTCTCTAGAGACACCTTTCTGATGGGCAGATGCTCAGTCTGTGACAGGAAGTGGCTCTGGTTTCATGTAGCGGAGCCCTTGCTGGAACTGAGGTTTGTCAGGCACGAGGATGCTGGAGATGGGAGCTATATAAGCACCTAGCCAAGCCGTGGCTGAGACAGGACTTGTGTGGAAGCTGGGAGAGCTGCATTCCTGTGCTTTAACCGCTAACGGACTTGCTGCTGGCCACAGGTCTCTGCAGGATGCCCCAGTGACCCCCATCTCCAGAAGTGAAACAATGCCACTGCCTATGAGATGGTCTGCGATTTCAGCATGTCATTCTGCTTCCTTTCATGCCCTGGACTCTGGGGTCCTGGGATAGGGGGCTGTCCGACATTCCAGCAGTGGGTGAAGCCATGGCTGTAGGGGGTGGAAAGCACTCTCGGCTCCTTGGAGAATCAAGGGCGGTATGGAAATGACTGTTTATCCAAGGGGCTGAGCTGAATGGTGCCAAGCATGGAAGGTTTCATGGTGTAACGAGAGGGAGGTGGTAGAGCTCTGCTTGAATTCTGGTTGCGTCATGGAGCATCGTCGCCTGTAATGATTAGCCATCTGGCTGGAAAACAGCCTGAGATCCTACAATAGGATGTGCTGACTTGGGCTCAAATGACACGTTTGGAACATATGAATGGCACCTCATGGTTAATAATTAAACCCCTTTGTAACCTACTTGGGGATTCAATTCGCTTGACTCTGCTGCCCATTCTGCAGGAGGGATGCAAACCGCTGGGCCAAACTGATCTGTGATAAAAGCCGTTAAAGGTTACTTCCGAGGAGGCTGGGGTGTGTGTGCGTGAGAGACAGAGACTTCCAAAGGGGCTGAGCTAACACAGAATAAACTTTGGGCGAAGGGGGAAAAAGGTGGCACCTTTTTGGGGGAGCATGGGGTGTTTGCACCAAGGGGCTGGGCAGCCCTGTGCTTGTGGCTTGGACTGTTGCTGGGTCTGTCTGGCGCTGGCACCAGAATGCAGCGGACTAGAAACCTGGTCTCTGATAGAGGGGTCTAGTTGGGTTCCCAGAACGGCTGGCGTGTGGGCAAGGATGGGGCAGTGACCTGGGCTGACTGGGCTAAAGCCACCCAGCTCCCTGCCCATTGTCCTGATGGGCTCCGAGGTCGACTAGCTAGCACCTTTCACCTTTCCAGCTCAACGGGTCCCCTCGGGTGGCCAGAGCAGGAGGAGAGTGGGAGGGACCTTGGGCCTTCTGGCCCAGGCCTGTGCTCGCTCAGAGATGGTCCCTCCCCTGCTGCAGGAACAAGGGAGAATGGAATTGGGGTGGAGCGGAGGGGCATCCTGCAGCCACTGCAAGCCCCAGTGATGTCCCCCGCTCCCTCCAGCCTGGCTGAGAATCTCTCCAGGCCTCTTCACCAGCTCCCGGCCAGGGGAAGCCCATGGCAGGCCGCGATCTCTAATCCAGCTCTGGTGCTCTCCGTGGCGGGATGACGGTTGACATCCCGTGTGTCTGAGTTTCCCGTCAGGCAGGTTCTGCCACACGCCTTGCTGGAAACAGATCCCGCTCCTGAGCTGGCATCTGTAGTCTGCTCAGCACTAGCAGGTGGCAGGCCAGCCAGGCCAGGGCGAGGTCAGAAATTGTGAGAGGTTGGCGTTCCAGTGCATGCTGGGTGCAGCTTTGGGTGCCTTGTGCCTGCCATATGCCTAGAGGGTGGGGACACCGTGTGGGAGCGTCGGCCCTGTTATAAAACCTCACTGACTCGTTGGCTGCAGGGTGTGTCCTGTCACTGGAGGATCCGCTCTGCACGGGGGCGGGGGTGTGTGTGTCCTCACTCCCTGCTCCTTTTGCTCCTTGGCTGCTTCTTTTCTCTGTCTTGGCTCCCTTTCCCCCAGCTCCTCCAAAAGCAAACCCACCACCCCTACTCCAGGATGCAAATCTCCTCTGGTGGGCTTGGCACTGTGGGAAAGCCGAAAGCTCCTGAGCGTAAAGGCAGGGGCATGTTCAGCTCTCACAGAGCATGCAGTGATGTGGGGTGAAGGATATGGGCAAATGACCATGTCCAGCCATCTGGGGCTAGCAGCATAAAGGTGGCCAGCCAAAGGACAGGAGCCGGGGAAAGGCATTGTGCCTCCGTTTTTTGGTTCTTTAGGGTAATTAAAGGAAACTTAGCCTCTCTTAAAACAATTTTCCTGATATTGTTTTTTCATTAGAAATTCAGGTCTTGTCTAATCTGTTTCTTCCTCAGTCTGCATCTGGTTGGGAACCAGACAGATTTATGATATCGGAGCAACCAGCTTTCCCTTGCATTGTGAACTTAGTCAGACTGTTTAAAATCCTCTGCCTTTAACTCAAATGCCTGCGAAACATTTGGGGGATGGACACTTCAGCTTCCCCCACCCCTTGGTGGTGGGGAAGGATTAGTGGTTTGTGTCTTAATCTAGAATTACAGACAAGGCTAAAAATATAAACATTGGGGATATAAACTTCCATGCTTCAGGGCACAAGCCACCCACTGTCAGGAAGAAACTTCCTCTAGGAGCAGATGATCCCAAAATGGGTCACTGAGGCATTTCTGGCACCTTTCTCTGGAGCAGCCAGTGCTGGTCGCTGTCTGAGATGGGCTGCTGGGACCTGTGCTCTGATCGGGTCAGTCTGGCAATTGCTGGATTCAGTTAAAGGCAGAAGAAGGCCACTCTGTGACTGAGCCCATTGGTGGGTCCCCCAGGGAAGAGCAGATTGGATGTTCCTGATGGTATTGACGTGAAAAGGCTTCCAGGCGCTTGCTGCTTCATCTCAAAGAAAGCAAATGAGTTCACTAGCCTTTGCAGGGTACCTTGAACTAGCCAATGCCAGTTATTTTACTAGCTGCATCTATCTAGGCAATGAGGAGAGAGAGACCCTGAACCCTGGTTTAAATCACCCAAACGCCCCCCAACCCCTCACTGCTCCATGGAGCAATGTGCAGGAGGACCAATATTTGGGTCACTCCTTAACCAGCAGGAGACTTTGCTCCAGGAAAGCTGGCCAGCTGCTTCCCAGAAGTCCCGCAGGTGCCTAGGTGGGCTCTGGGCAGTGGGAGATGTTGCAGCAGCCTAGCGCCCATCAACAACAGTAGACGCATGCTCGGGAGCATCTCACTGGAGTCAGCCAAAGCTTGTGGCTTGGCTGCGCGTTTGACCCATGTCTCTGTGTGGTCGGGAAATCCTCTCATTCCTTCCAGACCCACGGCAGCAGCTGCTCTCTGTGCCCATGGTTGCCCACGTGCTCTTTAGCTGCTGCAGCGTGGCCCGAGTCCAGCTGTTTACAGTCTAGGCTGACCGTCTGGGGTAAAATAGGGAGACAGCACATGCTGTGGGTCAAAGCAGACTTAGGTATCTCTCCATTTTATTTATATTTATAAACCAGAGTCCTATCTCCTAGAAATGGAAGGGACCCCAAAGGGTCATCGAGTCCAGCCCCCTGCCTTCACTAGCAGGACCACGTACTGATTTTGCCCCAGATCCTTATGTGGCCCCCTCAAGGATTGAACTCGCAGCCCTGGGTTTAGCAGGCCAATGCTCAAACCATCCTGGGGGCTCTCTTCAGATCTGGGAGGAAATGAGGTTTAGTGGTTGGAGAGGGAAACTAAGTGTCAGGATTCCTCGGTTCTGTTCCTGGTTACTGAGTTGCCATGTGACTCTGGGCAAGTCACTTAACGGCCCCGTTCCTCAGTTTCTCTAGCTGTAAGATCGAGGCAATAAGGCCTTCCTTCTGGGAGGGCTAACTCATCAGCGGGTGTAAACTGCCTGGAAGAGCCCGCTTTGTCTTAACATCCCTGCTGGGTCACTGCATCAGGAGGTGGTACTGAGGTATGGTGGCCCCTGGACATTTCAGTGGTACCTAGACGCTATGGTGGTGGGCACGCTGGTGGCACGCTGATATTCCGATGCTGGCGTGGCATTAATATCGCTCAGACTCTGCCCTGCGCTAGCGCAGTCATGTGAGAATCTCAGATGTTAGCAGCTGAAGACTTGCGACCACCCTGTGATACGGTTGCTCTTGGTGCTCTCAGTTTACAGCTGGGCAAACTGAGGCAGAAGGCATCCATGACTTTTCCAAGGTTCTACAGGGAGTCTGTGGCAGAGCTGGGGGATTGAACCAAGCTGTTTCATCTCCCAGCTCTTTGTCTTAACCCCAAGATCTTGTCGTGTCCTTTCATCTACTGCTTATTGAGCTGGGAACGAATTGGAGTCTTGCAGAGTTCTGGCTGCACCCATGAGAACAGAGCCTGTGACTGGCCCCTGGTGGCGGGGGAGGGGGTGGGTGGCACGCTCCAATGGCCAGGCTACTGGCCTGGGATTGGGAGACCTAGGGTCTGTTCCCAGCTCAGCTGCTGGCCTGCTGGTGACCTCAGACCAGTCATGTCCCTTCTCTGTGCCTCAGTTTCCTCCTACCACCCTCATCCCTTTAGAACATGAGCTCTGTAGGGCAGGGGCTCGCTGCTGGGTAGATGCACCCTAGGAGTGGTGGTCAGAGGTGAGACTCAGAACATGTAGAGGTACCGGCACTAGCTTTGATCTAGCTGGCACAAGTACCAACGGCAGCAAAGCTGGGGGATAACTAAGTACCCCAGGGGCTGGGTGGGCTTGGACCATCCGTGCTGCCACCATCTCACCACTGTTGGGATTCACACTACCTAGGTGAAAGCCAGCTCAGTGCGCTGACATGTGCTGCAACGGCCCCTCCAACTGCAGTGTGGAAATACCCAGGGTGTGCAGCACCCAGCACGCCCAGGCCCTGATCTCTGTTGGGTGCTGCTGTAATACTCACAATAACAGTGGCAATTTGCCCTACCTCACTGGCTCTTCTCCTCTGCCCTTCTCCCCTCCTCCTCCACCTGCTGTCACAGCCCAAGAGTCAATATTGATTCAAGGCTGCAGAATGCAGAGACCTGAGAGACTTCCCGGACCTGCTGACGTCTCAGCCCCTGCCCAGCCCAGATCCATGTGCCGTCCCCACCTGGTAATGTGGGACTGGCCCAGCTATTTCTGAGGATCAAGGTGCCGGCTTGGTCACCTGATGGTGTGGAGATACTGACAGTCCTCACTGGGCAGTCTCCTTCCTCCCCTCTCGCTGGAGGGAGCTGACTCACTCGCTGCCACTGTTCCAGTTGGACCAGTTCTGGTCAGCATGTGACACGTAGGCATAGCCACAGGTGCTTCGAGTCAGCCGGTTCCTTTGTGCCAAGTACACCACGCACTAGGACTCTAATGTGCATCATCGGGAGGGAGTGCTACCTAGTGGTTAGAGCTGTGGGCTGGGAACTAGCGATCCTGGGTGCTAGCCCCTGCTCTGCCACAGACTCCTTATGTGAGCTTTGGCAACTTGCTGTGCCAACCTGTGCCTCAGTTTACCAATCTGTCAACATTCACCTCCAAGGGAGGTTATGGAAAGCAACATGGTCTAGTGGCTAGACTGCTGCATTAGGAGTCAGGAGAACTGAGTTCTCTACCTGTCTCTGCTCCGACTCTGTGTGAACTTGGGCAAGTCATGTTCCCGCTCCCTGCCTCTGTTTTCCCACAACCCTTTGTCTTGCCTGCTGAGCTTGGAAACTCTTCAAGGCAGGGACAGTCTGTCTGGGCATGCGTCTGTGAAGCATCCAGCACTGATCTCAGAGGGGTCCCCAGGTGGTCTCGTAATACAGGTAACTAATAAACATAGTGAGGTGCTCCGAGATCCTCCGATGAGAGCTGCTGTAGATGTACAAAATCACATTATTAGCGGGAGGCTCCAGCTTGTTTATCCCTCGGGACAGCATAGGATTGCGTTCTCCAGCCTATAGCGTAACTTGCAGGTGTTGCACTGACATGACTGCCCATCCTCTGACCAGTACAGGCTCAATGCTTCCCTGTTGGTTTGTCTGTGTCCAGCCATTGTCTTCGACTGAGAGCTGCTTGGGGCAGGGACCCTCTTCGTTCTGTGTTTGTGCAGCGTCTGGCACAGCGGGGCTAATAGGTGATACCAATAATGAATGACTGATAGGACTTGGTGGAATGGGGTTTCCGCCTTTCCCGCTGGGTAGGTGATTCTGAGAGCAGCCAGATCTGCTAGTCCCTGATCGTTAACTCAGACTGGCCTTTTGCTTAATTTTCTCCTTGTGCTCAGCCTGGGCAGTTAGATCAGCTCCAGACAAGGAAATGCCGACTTAAGACTAAGCACAAATCCCTCTATCCTGTGGGATGCCTGGCCTGCTCCCCTACCTCCTAGCCAGCCCCGGGAGCTCAGGCCATATTCCCCAGAGTGGCTTCCAAATCTGCCTGCTTTCCCATGTGTCCCTCCATGACCTCCCCACCACCCATTCTGCCCCAGAGCTGACCTAAGTTCCCTCTAGGCCACATGGCCACACAGCAGGCTATCAAGGGCCACGCAGGCACACAGCCACAGGGCCTGGACTGTAGAGGCACCTCTCCCGCAACCCCATGCTGCTGCAGTGAAAGAGGGCTGGGGGGGAGTCCTCTTTCCTCACTGCAGCCCTGGGGCAGCCTATACCCCAGAGTCCGCACTCCCAGCCAGAGCCCTGAGCCCCTGCACTCCAACCCTCTGCCCCAGCTCTGATCCCCCTTCCCCACTCTGAACCCCTCGGCCCCACACACATCCCCTCCATATTGGTGCGCATACCAAAGTTCATTCCACATATAGATGTAAGAAATGAGAGGGAACATTTGAGCTGGCCCTTTCTCAAACTATTTCCCCTGCTCCATGCTCAAATTCAGCCGCCCCCCCCGCCCCACGCACACATCCCAATTGCTGCTGCCTGTCTCCTCCTGTTCTCTGTCCCGGGGACCCCGGCTCCTCCTGCACCAGCTGCTGTGCTGTTCCCAGGCTCCCCTCCCCAGCCTGTGAAAGCTCCAGGGCTCTGCTCTCTCCCTGTCCTGGCCCCAACTCTGTCCCTAGCTCCCCCTCCGCTACTGAGTAACGTTCTAGGTGAAATGCCTTTTCTGTTCCTCATCAAATACAGATGCACATGTCTCCTCTCCAGCACAGTCACCCTTGAGGGCACACTTGAGCTTCCCCAAGGAGCACAGGCTAGACACCTCCTGAGCTATGCTTCTGCCTGTGAATGAAACCCCAAGTCCAGGGGGCAGTGCAGTCTGGGGGAATGAACATGCGGGTTGGAGTCAGGCAAGTCTGGCTTTGGTTCCTGGCTCTGACGCTAAATGACTTGCCCAAAGCCACTGTCAGTCAGTCAAGTTGTGCCTCAGTGTCCCTGTCCGTGAAATGGGTTTAATAGCTCCTCCTGGCTCCCCAGAGAAGAATGGGGTGTGAAAGTTATTGTCCTTGGAAGCCAGAAGGAAAACTGATGCTGAGCCCCGGGAAAAAGGAGAGAGGGAGAGAGGATACTGCTGGACCCAAACCCCAAACTCAGCCTGACACCCCAGACTGGGTGAATCTTGCTTTCTTCTGAAGGATTGGCCCCTCCTTCTCGTGTGTGTAGCTCATCCCAGCAGCGAGCTGTACACGCTGTTCCCCATGTACGATCCCGTGAAACAGCTTGTACCCTCTTCCCTTTTGGGGAATGGGGAGTTTAGGTTAGTTCCACACACTTCTCTTCTCCCATTACACCACTGATTTGCTGGCACTCTGAACCTGCTGGGGATGGCGGTAGGGTGACCAGACAGCAAATGTGAAAAACTGGGACGGGGGTTGGGGGGGGGGGGGTGATAGGAGCCTATATAAGGAAAAGACCCAAAAACCAGGACTGTCCCTATAAAATCGGGACATCTGGTCACCCTAGGGGTGTGTGTGTGTGTTGGGGGGGTGGGGGCAGATTTTGGAAGTGCTCAACACTGGACTGAGTCAGTGAAGAGCCTTCCAAAGGGAACAGAGTTCGCTCAGCGACCCAGAAAGTGCGTTATAAGTACTCAATGATGCTGGCTTCTCCTGCCTCGCTAGTGCTGCTTCATTGCTCACAGCAGCGGCGTCCATGTTTGGTTCTGGCGCGGGCCGTACACTGTCGATTCAGGAGTGCTCCGTTCTGGTGCAGAACCTGGTTCGCCGTGTCTCTCATAAGTCAAGGGTCCCAGCTGGTTTGGCCAGTCTGAGGTAACAAGCCCGAGGCAAATGCGATCTCGTACGTACAGCGCTGGGCCAGGCAACCTGTGTTCCAGTGCTTCTCCTTGTGCTGACTCTGAGTGTCCTGGGGCACCTCACCTCTCTGGCCTCTCACCGTCATATCTGATCTCCTCAGAATTTGCCTCAGTGGGGAGGGTGGAGTAAAATACCTCTTCCAGCTCTACGCTCCTCTGATTCTATTTCTTGTCACAGCACCCCTATGGGGCAGGGCTGTTATCCCTGTTACATAGATGGGGAAACTGAGGCACAGAGCGGCCAAGTGTCTGACCCAAGTCTGGCAGATTGGGGACTTGAACACAGGTCTCAGCTAGTGTCCTGAGCATCCTTCTTGCCTTCGTTACTCCCTCTGTAAAACAGAGCTGGTAATGCCGCCTGCCCATGGACTAGCTGACCCCATGTGATGTAAATGCCAAACATTGTTGCTGCTGACTTCTCGCTGGGTTTCAGGCGAGGATCCTTGCCCTAGCATAGCTCACGCAGCTCATTTAAAGCCTGTGCTCCATGTTTAATTCAGTGCTGGCAGACACGCTGCGTAGCCCATGAGTGCGAGCTGATACCTGCTAGACTCGGACTGGGATGGGAACGGGCGTCATCACCGAAACGTAGCCCCCCTCTTCTAGTTCCAGGTGTGCGAGGAGACTGACGCGTCCCTCTCCCAGCCTGACGATGCTGCAGACCTTGTCACTTTGCTTTGCGCCCGTTGGTAGGCGACCCTCCAGGCAGAAGTGGCTGTTACGACTATTTGGGTTTATCACTTGTGTATTGCAGCAGCTCTTTCTCTCTCGCAGATGCACACTGTGCTAGGAGCTGCACAAACACCCAGCAATGAATTCTGCTTTAGTGGGCTGTAGTGGATTGGACCCTGGAAGGGGAGCCAGGGGATCCCTGACATGGTGTCTGACCCGGGGTTAGCTACTTCCCCTCTGTCTGTCTGGCCTATTCAGGCTGTAAGCACAGAGTCGCTCTCACCATGTGCTGGATCAGGGCCCCATTTTCACATACTGGGGGCTGTGGGATGCTACCTGAATATTTGCCCCCCCCTAGTGCTGCCTGTGTGTGGCTCCTCTGAGTGGGGAAATAACTGCCCTGACTCAGAGATCTCTGCTAGCTTGTTGCATCCTGTGCGAGCAGCAGTGGATTTGGATGGTCCCTGGCTTGGGGCTTTGAATGGCTCGCCCTGGGTCAGGGTCACCTCCCCTTGAATGGCTGGCTGGGCTCCTGCTGTCTAGCAGAGCCAAGAGCACCACCCTGCCCCAGGCCGGAGTCCGGGTCCTCTTTCCACTTCATTGGTGCATTCTGGGCTGCTCCGTTAGTGTTGTGTGCACTTTGCACTAAACCCTGTTTATTTCCAGGGCGGCAGTAAACTCTAGTGGTTAGCGCTCCAGATGGCCACGCTGAAGAGTGGCGCTAGAGTCTGTTGGCCCTGGAGGGTCAGGCTGGCAGCGCTCTTGGCCTCTCCTGGAGGGAGTTCTACGTGTCTCGCTGATTCAGGGCCTAATCCCAGCTCCTATGGATGTCAGTGGAGCCCAGTAGCCCTTCAGGCAGCACTGAAATTCTCTGGGAGTCCCATGCAAAGCAGAGGTGAGTTGGATTAGGCCTTAGGGTTCCTCTTTTGGGGGTGCAGCGGGGTCCACCTGAACCCCCATTTTCAGGGGAAACTGATTGCAGACCCTTTGGGCACAAGGGTCCCTGTTCTGATCAGCCTGGGCTACTTAGACTCAGAAACTTACCACCACCTGCAGGGAAGGAGAATTCTAGGAGTAGTGCGACCCTTGGCCATCTCGATTCTTCAGTGTTCTCTCCCTCCAGTCTCCTGTCTTTCAGGCCACAGGGGCTCTCTCCCCCATACTGCACTGTTTCTCTCCCAGGTGTGCCCCCTTCGAGACATGTTAAAGTGTCACCATGGTATGCCCTAAAGTAACTGCCCACAAAGCATTTCATGCAAACTATATACCGTTCCAGGGATTGCTTCAGCCATGCTGAAATACAGCCACTTCTGGGCTGGAATGCGGCAGTTGTTTTTAACAGCACTCAGCATCACTGTACGCGGAAGTTCAGAATAGGAAGGGAAGAAGTCTCTGCATTCGATTGCCACGTTGAGTCAGGCTGCAATTACCTGTGTTGGAATGCGCCCAAGATGCAAATGTTTCCTTGGTGTGTAAGAACAGCATGTGGCATGATCGCGTACTATTCCTGTTACTGAATTTCATCTTGCTGCTCTCCAGTCTCCAGCGTGTGCAGGGTCTCCTTCCCCCTCTGCTTCCTGCCACTTAATGCAAACTTCCCCACCCTGCTATCGCAATCCAAGCCCCTTGGCATGACTCCAATCCAGTTGTCCCAGCAGGGCCAGCTTTAGGAAGTGCGGGGCCCAATTCGAACAGTTTCGACGAGGCCCTGGCAGGGATGATTAAAAAAAAAAAACCAAACCAAACCAACAACAAAAAACATCTGTAGAAAAACACATGGGGCCTGTATTCACTGGGCGGAGCTCTCAGTCTTCGGCAGCGCTTCGGCGGTGGGTCCTTCACTCGCTCCAGGTCTTTGGCAGCACCGAAGGACGTGCCACCGAAGACCCAGAGCAAGTGAAGGACCTGCCACTGAAGTGCCGCTGTAGACCCGAAGCGCTGCCAGGTGAGTAAAAATTAAAAAGGCGCCTCTAGCCAGGGAAGGGATTCTCACTGGGTACAGGGCCCTCTTAGCAGCGGGGCCCAATTTGGGGGAATTGGTGGAAATGGCCTAAAGCCGGCCCTGTGTCCCAGTGCATTTCAACCCTATTCTGAAAAAGTCCCTGCTAGCCCAGTTCTCGGATGCTCTGCTGATGCACCTCGTGCTTGACTCGCAACCTCCGGGCTGGTGTAGTCCTGCCCACCCTTCACCTGCCACTCTAGCCCTACTCATGCAAAACGGCTTTGTCCAGAAGACCAATATCTGTTGAGGATTAAGAGGAAGACACCATAGGCGGTGAGTTTTATGGGCCCATGATGCCTGTGCTCCACCAATATTCAGGAAGGTTGGCGTGGCTCCACCAGTGTTGGGGGTTATATTTTCAGAGCCATCCCATCCATAGGACAGAGCGGGCAATTACCTCAGGCCCGGTGCTTTGGGGGGCGCCATGCTTCAGAGGGACATGGGGCCTAGGGCAGCCTGGGGAGTTAGTGGGAGGGCCTGGCACTGGCTGCAGCAAGTGACTCCATTCTGCCCCACCTCTTTCCCACCCTGTTCCACCCCTGCCCTGCTCTGCCCCCGCCTCACCTCTTTCTGGATTCTGCCCGTTCCCCTGAGTGATGCCCAGAGCTGATGGGGTGGGCTGGCACCAGGTCGCTTGCTGCTGCCAGCACCAGGCCCCCTACTAATCCTCCAGGCCGCCCTGGATCCCGTGTCCACCTGAAGTGTGGGCCCCGGGGAAGTTGCCCCAGTCCATCCTGTGGGGCAATGGCTCGGCTTGGACCCATTCTGGGCACCCCCAAAAATTATACAAAACTGGCACCCTCAAGCCACTTGTTCTCTTGTCACATGAGCAGAGCTTTGATTTTGAGTTCTGACCTATAGAGTAGAAAGGCCAGTTCCCTAATGCAGCGTTCTGCTGCCAGCCTCTGTTTTGGGTAAGATGGTGGGGGTTTTTTCCTTCTCAGAATCTCTTTGGATGATATTTTTGCTGTCATGGTTACCATGAGTTTCTGCAAACCCCCTGTGGTGGGTGTATCTCCCAGAGATTCATGCTGTAGGAACGGGCAGTGAGCTCACTGACACCGGTGCAGCATTCGCTGTCAAAATGCGCCCCTGCCTTGCACCGGCTTTGGGAGGGGACAGGAACTGGTTCTGGCTGTGTGCTCGTGCTGGTGATGAGCACTGTTTGTGATCACACAAAGCCCAATCCGGACCGCGGCCCTGTTACGCTCAGTGCTGTACAGCCATAATGAAAAAATTGTTTCCCTGCAGCCATCTTGGTGGAGGGCGTCAATCCAGCATGTGGCGATTGCAGGGGATACTGGTGAATGCCGATGCGGAGAGGGGAAGATGGGGTGGAGCTTCTTATGGCCAGTGCCAGCCCCCCCTGGACTCCTGTGGGCGGTGGATTCACTGAGCTGCTGGGAGAGGAGCTGCGGCCGGCCGGCGTGATCCCCAGTCACCCTAGTCAGGAAAAGCAAATGGCAGGGGACTGAGAGCAGAGCAGGGGCCTGGCCTGGATTCCCTTTCTTTAGCTCTCGACCTTTTGAGGCTTTCTTCCTATCGTGCCAAAACTGGTGAGTAAGTGGCCCAGTCCAACTGCCTCATGATGCTGGAAGAGGAAGAGGATCGGGGGTGTGGGGAGATCCTGGAGGATGCTCGCCTCCATCCCTCAGAATATTAGGACTGTAATGTTGCCTTGCAAGGCAATCATTGATACACCCTGACATGCTGAATGCCAGAAGCCCAGTGAGACTCATCGAGCCAAGCCAGCTGGCCCCTGTCAGGAAGGCAGTGGGCAGGGGTCATTCTCTGCATTTGAAAGACAGTGGATCTGGGACCTACAGAGAGGAAGGGACTGAGTTGAGCACTGGATTCAGCACTGGCCTGGGCGCTGAGCTCTGGGTTCTCTTCCCAGCCCCTCGGTTTATTTCTGTTGTGAGCCTGGGCTAGCTGCCGATAGAGGTCTGCCTACAGCTTACAGAGGCTGCTGGAAGGCCCCAGTGCCGCTGCGGGGAAAGCAGCACCTTCTGGCTCGCCAGACCTGTTGTCCCATGTGCGACGGCCGTGGTGAGAAAAAATATTCACCCGCAGAGCCAATGCAGCCCCAGGGCAGGGAGTGGTTCCCACCTGGGTAAGAGGGTTCTAGGAATGTCACTTGGTGTGTTACTCTGAAGCCTGAAAATTATGAGTTGGTGTGAGAGGAGGGACCCGGCTACAGGCCTGGCTGAGAGGCTAGAGCTCCTTCAGTTCAGGATCTCTCTGGGCTGACCCGTCACTGGGACTCATGGTCTATTACCATCAAGTTTTT
The DNA here is from genome assembly GCF_003597395.2 of Chelonoidis abingdonii. NCBI lineage: Eukaryota > Metazoa > Chordata > Testudines > Testudinidae > Chelonoidis > Chelonoidis abingdonii. Next base: position 367,069,470 of record NC_133769.1, on the reverse strand, counting down.
ACATCCTCTGCCATTTTGACTTCATGGATTAACCCCGTGTGGTGTGCAGCTCCAGTGAGCTACGTCTCTCTGCCAGGCTGAGAGACCGAGCCAGTTATCATATCACAGGTAACTCAGCCAGTCCCCACCCTTACTCTACAGCTAATTTTGCACGCAACCATTTCCTTGGTTATGAGACTGCCCAACTGCCACCTGACCAAGTCAACACAAGGAGAGGTGCACAACCCCCTCAGATGCAAATCAACACAACCAGCCCACACCATAACCTTAGACACACACACTCCCTCGCTGCAATGCTCACTCCTCACTTGCTACCCGTACAAATCCAAATGACCCACCCACACCATAACCCTAAACATCACTCTGAAGCCAGGAATGTCTGAGGCAGCATGAAGCGATGGAAACTGCTCCAACCACGGTTGAGAGCTCTCTTTATTTAGAAAGTGACCAGGTTCAATCATCACTGGGATTTGCAATCCATTACCGTCCAGTGTTTTCAGTGCTCAGACATTGCTGGCTTCCTTACTCACGTGTGAAAGCGCAGGCTTTCCGTTACTAGTGATTAGCGAAGTACCAGTGGCTGCATCTTTATTGTCCAGGAGGCCTGAGGCCAACTTTACTTGAGAGATGCCAAGGTGTTTGCAGCAACAGCAGTAAGGAAAATTGCGTCTCTTGACTCGTGAGCTGATTGGATTTGTTTTGGGAGATGGTAAAATGGAGCCCCCCCGCCCCCAAGCCCTTTTTACAAAGCCCTTTTCAGAGTAGACCCGGTGAGAGTAGCCTGTTGGTGGAGCTGTTCCTGCCAGCCCTCTGTTCGGTCTGTTAGCACAGGCTGCCTTTAGGGGAGTTTAGTGTGTGTGTGTGCAATGCAGTAGGGACTGTCTGTGTGGGGGATGGGAGAGCTGGGGATGTCTTTAGGTGAGGGACAGGACCTAAGCCTGTAACCTGAGCCAGGTAGCGGGGGAGGGGGCCAGACAAAAGGAAGGGGCTGGCTGGAGGGAGTTAGTTCAATTTTGGTTTTGGGCTGGGTGGTTGGAATTCAAGGAATCCCTAGCTGGGGACTAAGCTTCCTGAACCCTTAGGAGGACTTGATTGAGGCGTCCTGGTTGTGCCTCCAAGCTCTGCTGTAACCTGCATTCCTGTTGTCCAATAAACCTTCTGTTTTACTGGCTGGGTGAGAGTCACTGTGAGTCCCAGGAAGAGGGGTGCAGAGCTGGACTCCCCCATACTCCATGACAATTGGTGGCAGCGTCGGGATCTACTGCACCCTGTGGACAGCGCTTCCTGCAGTAAGTGACAGAGGAGCAGCAAAACGAAGGGGAATTGACGGGGACCAGGTGGGCTGGAGAGAGAGAGTGTGACGGTTTCAGGAGGCGATTAACCCCTGGGAGTGTGTGTCCAGAGCAAAGGACTTTTCAGTAACAGGGTCCCCCAGGGGGATTGCAGGAGCAGTCCCAGGGGCGGAGGAGTCTGCAGCTTGACCCTGGCAGAGAGGGGGTGACCTGAAAAAGGGCTGGTGCATGAGGGGTCTCCTAGGAACCGGTGAGAAGCTGAGAGCACAGGCCGGCGAGTGGCCAGCAGGAAGATGTGTTCTAAGCACCTTAAGAAAGACCTGGTGGAGCTGTGCAAGCAGAGGGGGCTGCGCATTGGGAGGTCCACCAAAGAACAGCTAATTGCCCAGCTGGAGGAGAAGGATCGCTTGGGTGAATCGAGCTCGGTCCCTGAGGGAAGCCGCCCAGCAGACGCAGTGTGGGTCCCGGGGCCTGACATGGCTGGGACGGGCCATACTGCTGCCAAGGACACCCCAAGACCCTGCCCACCTATTCCTAGGGGAGGGGTTGGGGGAAAGCCCAGTGAATACCGAGGGCACCCTGACCCTGGTGGCCAGCAGGGGATCGTCCTGGCAGAGCTCCCCGTCCCTGGAATGGATGGGGATGGAACATGACAGGGAGTTGAGATGGGAAGAGCTCGATTAAGGAGGCAAGAGCTGAAGGAGCGGGAGAACCAGCGTAAACACGAGAACCAGTGCCAGCATGAGCTGGAACTGGCCCGGCTGACGAGCAGTGGGGCCTTGGCTGCGGTGAGTGAGAGGGGATCCAAGCCTACAAAGAGCTTTGACAAGTAATTCCTGGCCCGGCGAAAGGCGGGGGAGGACATAGATACCTTCCTGACAGCCTTTGAGAGTGCCTGCGAGCTGCACAGGGTTGACCCTGCAGACAGGATCCCATTTCTCACCCTCTTACTGGACTCCACAGCCGTGGAGGTGTACAGCCGAATGAAAGGGGTGGAGGCAGGGGACTACGAACTGTTCAAACAGGCCCTGCTCCGCGAGTTTGGGCTGACTCCTGAGATGTACCGGAAAAGGTTCTGGAGTCAGTGTAAAACCCGAGTCACATACCTTTAAAACCTGTCAAACCGGGCCCAGGGGTATGCCCGCAAGTGGACAGGCTGGTGCCCACTTTAAAGAGGACCTCACCTGTACGAGCAGTGCCCGTCCGACCTGAGGCTGTGGTTGAGGGACCAGAAGCCGGAGAACCCGCAGCACGCAGGCCAGCTGGCCGACCAATTTGTGAACAGTCGGGCAGGGGATAACAGAGAGGAGTCTCGAAGGAGCAGGCCTGCCTCAACGCAGAGAGTCACCATGGGACCTCCCAGCAGGGGCCTATGGAGAACCCCCACCAAAGAGGAACATCCAGCATCAGGTCCATCCAACCCACTCGAGGGGACCCACGAGACGTGGGCTGCGATCACTGTTGCCAACAAGGCCACATGCGGGCCCAGCACCCCAAGCTCAGGAGAGGGTTGACTGGGTAAAGACCCAGTCGGATGAGGGGCAACATTCCCAGCAAAGAAGGGCTGGCAGCGTACCACCTGTGAAGGAGGGAAGAGGTCCCCAGGTCAGCTCCTCTGGGGGACTGGATGCTCCAGGCTCCGGGTTTTTGGTTTACAGGGTGGGCGTGGTGCTGCCCCTCGGGAGAGAGTGCCTTGTTTCCCTGGAGGTAGATGAGAGGAAGGTCACTGGTTACTGGGACACAGGCGCAGAGGTGACGCTGGGCTGGCCCGAGGTGGTGGCCTCAGATCGGATGGTGCCCGACACCTACCTGACCCTGATAGACGTGGGCAGGATCCAAATCAAGGTGCCCGTGGCGAGGGTACACCTGAAGTGGGGGGCCAAGGAGGGCCCCAAGGATCTGGGGGTACACCCACATTTGCCCATGGAGGTGTTAATAAGGGGGGACCTCGAGGACTGGCCAAGTAACGCCTAGGGTGCCTTGGTCGTGACCCGTAGTCACAGTCAGTATGGGGGGCACTGCGCCCCGAGAATGGGGAAGGTACTTTCCCCGAGGCACAGGACCCTAACCTGGTGGGGAGGGAACACCCAGGGACACGGCTCAGAGAGGCTGCGGCCTCAGACCCAGCCAGCGAGAGAGAGCAGGTCCCCTTCCCTGTCCCAGCTGCTGAGTTCCAGGCCCAGTTGCAGAAAGATCCCTCCTTGCGGAAGCCCAGGGACCGGGCTGACCTCACTGCGGTACAGACCATGAGGAGAGGTTGCAAAGAGAGGTTTCTGTGGAAGAAGGGGTTCCTGTACTGAGAATGAGCTCCCCCAGGGGAAGTAGAGGCATGAGGGATCAGGAGGCAGCTGGTGGTTCCCCAAAAGTTTTGCCACAAGCTACTGTACCTGGCCCATGACATCCGTCTCACAGGGCACCAAGGGATCTGGCACACCAGGCAGAGGCTGCAACAGAACTTTTACTGGCCTGGGGTCTTTACCCAGGTCCGACAGTACTGCCAATCCTGTGACCCCTGCCAGAGGGTGGGGAAGGCCCGGAACAAGGGGAAAGCGGCTTTAAGGCCTTTACCCATAATAGAATAACCTTCTCCAGAAGGTGGATGGACATAGTTGGACTCTCAGCAAGAACGACCCGGTCGGAAGAATAATCCTAGTGGTGTAATTCACCACTCGTACCCCGAGGCGGTGCCCTGTCCTCTATCGAAGCAGACACAGTGGCAATGCGCTTGCTGACATTTTCGCACGGGTGGGGTTCCCCAAGGAAGTTCTTAACGGACCGCGGTCCAAACTTCATGTCGGCCTTGCCCTGGGGTTGGCCTTTGGGCAGAATGTGGGGTCCACACAACTGGGCTCAGTGTATCACACCGCAGTCCAACGGGCTGGTGGAAAGGTTCAATGGACGCATAAAGATGTGCTTAAAAACATTTATGAACCAGCACCGCAGGATTGGGACACGTACTAACCTCACTGCTGTTCGCGTACAGGGAGGTTACCCAGGAAATCTACTGGGTTTTCGCCTTTCAAACTGTTGTATGGAAGGCAGGTAAGGGGGCCCCTGACTGATGAGAGACGAATGGGAGGGAAGGCCCTCCCAATGGAGAGTCAATGCGTGGAGTATTCCTGAACCTTCTGGGAAAGGACTTGTCGAGCTCATGGGCCTGGCCAGGGAAAATGGCCCAGCCCAGAGAACAGAAGTCGGTATGACGCACGGCCTGGGCCCGGCCTTTGCCCACGGGTAGGTGATGTTCTCATCCCGTGAGGAAAAACAAACTCCAGCGCCTGGAGGCCTTTCAAGGTATCACAAGCAACTAAATGAGGTTAACTATGTGCATGGAGCTGTCAAACCGGGGCGCACCACCTGGCCGGTGTTACCATGGAATGACATAACCATACTATGACAGGGGAATGTTGGTGTTGCCGTTGTGTGAATTGCGAAGGAGCAGGAGATGACCCTTTAGTGACTAGTTCCTGGACAAAACTGGTTCCCCCCGGCGGAGTCCCTGCCTGATCAGCTGCCTGACCCAGACGCTGAGATCAAGGGGTGCCTGCAATCTATACTGACAGCTGTTTTCCAGGCCGCCTGGACGCACTAATTTGACTCTCCCACAGGGTGAAGACCGGTCACATCCCCCTATAAGATGCTCCACCTTTTCGGGTCACGGGAAAACTGCCCAGGATCTTGAAGAGAGGTCAGGACATGCTGCTTTGGGGTGATCAGCCGTCTTCCAGCCTTTGGGCCTCGCCGTGTGCTTGTCCCCAAGAAGGATGGGTCAATCGGTTCTGTGTGGCTATCAGAAGCTCAATGCCATCACGTATCTGATGCCTACCCCATGGGCCAGGCCTGACGAGCTCCTAGACAAGCTGGGAGGCGCTCGGTACCTCACCACCATGGATCTTACTAAGGCTACTGCAAGTGCTACTGGACCACAGATGCCAGACTGAATCGGCTTTATCACCCCTCTGGGGCTCTACGAGTTCTGACCCTGCCTTGGCCTCGAGCGCCCAACGCACCTGCCACCTTTTCAGCGCCTGGATGATCAACTACTACGGGGATGGAGAGTTTTCCGTGGCAGATATTGAGCGACATCGCATCTTTAGCCGGACCCTGGGAGGACCACGTTATCCAGGGTTGACCAAGTGCTGGGCCCGACTCCGTGGAGGCTGGTTAACCGAATGGCTGAGAAGACCGAACATAATTTTACAATGTGTGCAAGTTGGATGGCTGAAGTTACTTATGGGCCATGGGTGGGGAGCGCTGCCTAAAGCCGGAACCAGACAAGGTGGAGGTGATCAGAGATGCAGTCACGCTCCCCAACCAAAAGCAGGTCCAGCTTTTATTGGGATGGCGTAGGGTACTATCGAAGGTCGTGCCCCACTTTAGTGCCATTAGCCACCCCGATCACTGATCTGTGCAAAAAGGGGAAGCCAGACAAAGTTGGTCTGATCCGAGCAAGTGCCAGCAGGCTCTCCGGGCGCTGAAGAGGCTCTGGTTAAGTGGCCCAGTTCTGGCAAACCAGATTTTGACAAGCCTTATTGGTGTTCATCCGACGCCTTCCGACAGGTACTAGGGGTGTTAATGCAGGAGGATTGAAAACGGGAAGGAGAATCCCTGTGTTACCTGAGCAAAAGTTGCTACCCTGGTGGGAGCAGACTACGCAGCCATTCGAGAAGATGCCTGCCATGGTGTGGGCCCTTAGGCTCCAGTTTCTTATCTCTATGATGGGCACACTTCACTGTGTACACCACCACTCTCCCCTGACCTGGCTCTGCACCAGACTGAAAGGAGCACGCCACGCTCCTTGGAGGTGGAGCCTGCTCCTGCTAAGGCCTTATGACATGCGTGCGTCATGTGAAGGGAGCGCAACCTGATAAGCGCGATGCGTTGTCCCGGAGAGGGGCCCGAACTTCCCCAGGTCACTAGGCAGAGTACCCTGCTCAGATTCAGTCTCAAGGGGGGAGCGATGTGATTGAGTAGGGGCGTCGGTGATGGGGGCATGGAGAGCCGGGGATGTCTTTAGATGAGGGACAGGACTAGCCTGTAACGAGCCAGGTAGTGGGAGGGTCAGCACCTTTCACTGGGAAGCGAGACAAAGAAGGGGGCAGCTAAAGGAGTTAACTCATTTCAGTTTGGGCTGTGTGGTTGAATCAGGGAATCCACTACGCTGGCTAGCCTTCCTTTACGCCAAGAGACTTGATGAGGCGAGTCCTGATTGTGCTTCCAAGTCTGGCTGTAATCTGCATTCCGTTGTCCAATAACCTTCTGTTTGCTTTGCTGGCTGAGAGTCACTGTGAGTCCCAGGAAGGGGGTGCAGGGCCAAACTCCCCCATACTCTTGTGTGTGTGTGAGAGAGAACTTCTTGAAGGCAAATTTTTGAGCCACGTTAGCTGTATTTATCTTCTTGTCTTTCTCGCCTACTTTCTTCACTACAGAAAATGTCCCAGTCCTGAAACTTCCCAGACTCCTCAAGATGTCACAGGGAGAGGAATTGTATGAAACAAGATGCTGGGGTGGCAGGGCCGGTCTGCCATTTCGGCGCCCCAAGCACGATGGCACACCGCGTGAGGGCCGCTCTGCCACTCGCCGTCCTGCAGCTCCAGTAAGACCTCCCGAGGCGTGCCTGTTGAGGGTCCGCCGGAGCTGCGGGACCAGCGGACCCTCCGCAGGCACGCCTGCGGGAGGTCCACCGGAGCCGCCTGCCGCCCTCCCGGCAACCGGCAGAGCGCCCCCCGCGGCATGCCGCCCCAAGCACGTGCTTGGCACACTGGGGCCTGGAGCTGGCCCTGCTGAGTGGGTGGGTTGGTTTGGGTGGGTTTGTTTTGTTTGAGGAGTGATATTTATGAATTTGTTTTTCCACCCAATCTGTTTTTTGCGCAGTTCTGAGTCAAGCTGGGAGGGTTTGGCCAGGGTGGGAACAGGGATGTTAAGACACCCTCCTCCGTCCACTTATCTTGCCAGGCCTAGTAATCACTCTAAAAGCTCTGCATGGATCTGTTTCCGTTCACCCAGGATGCTCTCAGGGGAAAGCAGTAAAGAGCAGTCAAATCCTGTGATTCAATCTCTGAAAACAGCTTCCCAGCACGATCCGGGAGCCTCGGACCATGACTAGAGGAGCCAGATATTCCATTGCTGGGGGCTGGCGATTGGGGGTTGCTGGGGTAGCCTGAGTGCAGAGGTTTGTCTGATCAGCTGGTCTGGGAGATTTACCAGTAGCAGTATCGCCCTCTGCTGGTTGGAAGGAATAGCATAAATGGCCCTAGCAGTGATGACGTGTGAAATTTTTAAGCCACGTAATGGCCTGTAAGGTGCATTTCTGGTCTGATAAGTGATTCTAAAAATGGCCCCGTTCTGGCTCAGCGTCCCCTGCTCCCTGGGGGTCTTGGGTTTCTGTCTGCTGACTCATCACTTCTGTTCCCAGTGCTGGCTCTGCTGGGCTGCTATTGGGATGACGAGCTGGAGTCTGTTGTGCATCGTGCAGCAGCAGCAGAGCTGTGCTGGAAAGGTTTCCATTGCTGGCGTTCATGTCGAAAGGCCCTAGAGATGGTTGAGAATTGGTGCTAGCGGTTAGAAAAATCACTTCTTTAGTTGGGGAAAAGGAGTGCGGGCCCTGGGGTTGCTGGGAGATGCAATGCCTGGTGCTGCCAACGCCCAGCACTCCAGATTCATGAGTAGGGCCCCCCAAAGTTGTGAGGGTGGCTTTAAAATCATGAGACTTGAAACCAAACTGAACATTTCTAAGCTCTTCTCTGCAGCTCCGAGGGCCAGGGAGGGCTTTAGCTTTCATTGGACAGTAGTGTGAGATTCTGGCCTATACCCCTGGCTTTGGGAGCTGGGGCTTTAGCAAAGTCACCAAATATCTCTCAGCTCCAGAGACAATCGTGAGAATTAGCCACACCAAACATAGCAGCTCAACAGGGCGTCCTTGTGGCCCCTTTCCTGGCTGTAAGTGCACCAAGTGAGGAAGAGTCTGTGCCAAGGGGTGCTCGGAACTCTTCAGAGCCCACCACCCTGTCCCAGTGTGAGAGGCAGGACGTACGCTGAGTCGGGCACTGGCTTGGGGTATTGGCGACATGGGTTCAATTCCTGGCTCTGAAGAGCCCTGTGGACCAGGGTTCAAAACCCACAATCCCTAACATCGGGATACAAGTGAGATGTGGTACCATGGGTTCTCCAGCAACAGCTAGGGGATACCCTTTCAGGAAGATTGTCTGTAAAGTGACCAGATGTCCTGATTTTATAGGGACAGTCCCGATTTTGGGGCCTTTTTCTTATATAGGCTCCTATTGTCCCCCACCCTCCGTCCCGACTTTTTACACCTGCTGTCTGGTCACCCTAACTGTCTGGGGGACGAGAAACGTCCTCTGGATCAGAGACAGACCAGCTCCTGCCCACGCAGAGCATGGACTGGCTGCAGCAGAGTCCAACCAAGGGTGCGCATGACACGGCAGGAGCCTGGGAAGCCGGTCCCAGCATCCTCAGAATAGCAAAGGAAATGGGAGGGGATGGAGGAGCTCTCCGGGAGAGTGGAAGAGTGTGAGCGGTAGGGTTTGTAGAGACTGTCGGTTATGGGAACAAAGGGTGGAAACCAGGGTGGTCTTGCAACCTTCCCATCCAGCTACTGTGGCCTTTTCACTTCTGCCTCCTGCTGAGTCGATGCAGGTAGCTGTGGGCCTGTCATAAATAGATAGCTAAGGGTTAATGTTACTTTTACCTGTAAAGGCTTAACAAAGGAAACCAAACACCTGACCAGAGGACCAATCAGGAAACTGGATTTTTCAAAGTCAGGGAGGGAATTTTTGAACTCTGAGTCTTTTGTTTGTCTCTCAGCTATGAGAAGCTTCTTTCTTCTTCTAATCTTCTGTGTCCAACTTGTAAGTACAGGTAGAAAAACAATATAGGCTTTTATGTTGTTTGGTATTTACATGGTGGGTAACTTTGCTGGAATGTTTCAAATTGGATATCTTTGTGAATCAGACTGTTATTCATTTTTGTTCTTTTAAGCAATTGATCTCCTTTTTTCTCATGTGATACAGATAAACTTTGATGGCTTTTTTTTTTTTTTTATATAAGTTTTCTTTTTAAGTCTTGTTGTTTTTCTCTCCAGGAAAGCCGGCAGACCAGGGAACTTGGGGGGAGGGAAAGAGAGAAAAATTCATTCTCTGTTTCCTTGGGTTGAGGTTTGTCTCTTTGTGGAAGAGAGGGGACAGGCTTCTTGTGTATTGTGATGTAAAGAGACTGCAATCAATACTCTAGTTACCCAGGAGAGGAAGTTCGGGTGGGAGAGGGACGGGGAAGGGAAGTGGAGTATTTACCTTGGCCGGTAAGCCTCAGAGCTTCTGGGTCTTGGGGGTCTCTCCAGGGAAGGTTTGGGGAGACCAGAGGGGGCCAAAACCCTGGAAATTTTGGATGGTGGCAGCGAGATAAGATCCAAGCTGGTAATTAAGCTTGGAAGTTCATGCTAAGCACCCAGATTTTGGACACTAAGGTCCAGATTTGGGAGACAGGCTTATTACAGGGCCATCAAAGACTCACCCCCACGCCACTGCCAGCACCTTCTCTGCTTGTACTGCAGAGAGTCAGGGCACTTCATCTCTGCCTGCCTCATACAAACTCCAGAGCATCAGGGAAAAGTCACCTCTGGACTGGAACACATCCAGAGCCTTGCCTGAAGTCTCCCCACTTGCACGGGTCAGCCCACTTGCACGTACCGCGGGTGCCCCTGCAAAATCCCATCTACCAGCCTTCATTGACTCCGGCGTAGCTGACCGCTTCATAGACTCTGTGGCTGCCCAGATCCTGCAGATTCCCCTGCGACACAAGGCCACTCCTGACTTTACATGGGCTACTGACAGTTCCCCTTTCTCTTCTTGTCCAGTAATGGAGGACACAGCTCCCCTAGAGGCTGTGATTCAGGAGCACGGAAAAATGTTACCATTTGGTGTGATCCATTCTCTGCTTTCCCCTGATCCTTGCTATTTCCTGGCTGACCTTACCCAACCCACTCCCAGAGCCTTCCAGGGACGTCACCTCTGAACTCCCATCGGATGACCAAGACTATGCCGATTTTTTTGGAAAAAAAGAATGCAGAACCATTACCTCCACTCTGGGACTCTGACCTGCCCAACAGAGCTGCAGCCTAGTGCAAAAATACCATTTGGACACATTCGTGCCATGTCAGAGCCCAAGCTGACAGCGCTCCTGAGAGAACTTCCAGAAGAACTTTGTCCTGAGGGTTTATCTGCAAGTCAACCTCACTGGCTGGTGCGCCAGTCCTTTCCATCGAGAAGAAAGATGGCTGTCTCCAACTCTGCGTTGATTACTGTGCGTTGAACCAGATAGCGATCAGGAATTGTTACCCGCTACCCCTGATTCCTGAGTTGCTGGATTGCATGGGAGCAGGGGCGTGGGAACAATTTTGTATAGCAGGGGTGCTGAGAACCATTGAACCAAACAGTAAACCCTGGATATGATGGAAACCACTTCTAGCCAGGGGATGCGGCGGCCCCCAAGTTCTAGCACCTGTGCGTGAGAGCTGCCCAGGAGGTGTGCGGGTTACACCCGCTCCTGCACTTGTGCAAACATTCCATAGGAATGACCCCGAAAAGCCTGGTGCCCCCGTCGCCCTGAGGGCACCCCTTGGGGAGAGGGTGAAGTCAGGGACCGTGGGCTCTTAAGAGCTACCTGGTCCCAAGATGTTAATAGCTGCCAGATAGCAGCTGAACTCTGAGGACTCCCGTCCTGGGATCTGATTAGTCCCCACCCTCTATTTAATCCAAGTACAGAAACAGGAAGTTGTCCATGCAACTGGGTTCTCCCTGCTCAGGACTCCTTTTCCTGGGACACGTGCTCCGGCTGATCCCCTGATAAACTGTTTCCTGACACCTGACTCTCTCCGTTTCACCCTCTGGCCTGTCTTGGACTCTGACCTCCTGGTATCTGACCCAGGCTGACTCCTACTCTGATCACAGGTCAGCCCGCCCATGCCCCATCATGACAGCCAATGCCAGGCTCTTCGCTCCAGTTTATGGGAGAAGGATGTTTTCTCTGCTCATTTTTAGATAGCGTAGTTTGATTATCTCGAGTGTGCTAGCCAGGAGACAATGGCCAGGGCTACTGCTCAAGGCTTGCTCAGATCTGCACTCCGGCTGGGCTCAGGAGGGAATTCTGCCCAGGACTCACGGCTCAATTAAGTGCATTATCAAAGTTTTAGATCCTCCTCTGAACCATCTACCCTGGCCGCTGTCCAAGCTAGGACAGGGGACTAGTTGGACTGTGCCCTGGTCCGTTGCAATGATGTCCGTATTTTAGATACATCATCACAATTTTTAGTGGGTTCTTATTTGCAAAACTCGTTAACAAATGATAGTCTCTCCTTCCCTCACCCCCGTGCAACACCAGCCGCATATGGCACTCTACTTCCTGCCCTAACCTGTTGAGTGGTTATGTCCTGCTAAACAGCTGCCACGTTCCACCGCAGAGGTGGCTGCATTTGCGTGGAATATGTAGAGTAATATAACATACTCGATATGTGTTTGCAAGCTGCTTTTGTAGTCCCTCTGCCTTGAGAGGAAGGAATCCGTACATCACTGTGGTCTGCATGGCTTGCCCTGAATCTCTGCAAAGCCAGTTCTTGGAAGGAGAAATGAGGCAGTTTGAACAGCTCTACCCAAACAAAGCCAGGTCCCATGTGGAGAGCTGGCAGCGGGCCCGGCCTCACCTGGAAATAAAGGCTCTCCATACAAAATGTCTAGAAACCTGACAAGGGCACTCGAGAACCTTCTCTTCAGAGCACAGGCTGGTAATGAGATATGGAGCCTTTTTACCTATTGCTCGCCAGTTTCAATCCAGCTCCGGCTAGCTCTGCCTGCAAGCTGCGACTGTCTAACAGCTGTTTTGCAGCCCCTGTGTGAACCAGGTCGGTGGATTCTCTCAGACCCGTTCCTAGGAGTCAGGGGGTGTGTAATCACACAACCTTTGGCCACTACGTGAGCTCCTTGCTAGCGATAGCAGCAGCGGCCAAGGTCCCGGAGACAGTCGTGCTGGAACAAACTTGTGGACAGGGTGGGGGAAGCTGGCTGTGCTACTGCCCTGGCCTGGCCCTGCGCTGTGAAGAGAGTCCTCCCACCTCAGAGGTGACAGGCTGATTCTTTCCTACCCAGTTGATCTGTCCCATGCTGGGCTGTCTGAGCACTGTATCCCCTGATCCAACGACGCCTGGGCTTTCCAGGCCATTCACGCTGCCTTGCCGCCCTTGGGGAAGAGATTGGTGTGACGGGAGTGGGCATTTCTCTGCTCTCCTGGGGAGTGAGCCCCTCTGCTGTGCCCCAGCAGGGCAGGAGCTGGGACTTCCAGGGACCCGCTCTGGGATCTGAACTCTGCATTAGCAGCAGGTTAAATCTCCTGTCTAGGTTTGCAGATTACAATCCATGACCACCAACAGACTGACAGTTGTGCAGTCACTGGGAACTTCCTAGCAAGAGCAGGGATTGAAATCAGCCCCCCACCCCGGCCCTGAAAGCCCAGCCCTCTGCCACTTGAGTGAACGGAGAATCTCCATTATCAGTCATCTGTATAAGGTCTATGACACACAGTTCAAACTCCTTTCAGTGGGCAGCCATGTTTATATGCCCTCACCAGTTCATTGCATTCTGTTAATGGGTTAGAAACTCCAGCACACCCAAAAAGAGCTCCCAGTGGCTTAAAACATGCTCCTTTAGCGTGCTTTAGTCCAATCACTAGCATTGGCTGTTGCTGGATAAACCTTTCTGTCTGCGGCGCTGTTTTCTTTCAGTGGAGTGATGCACACCACAAAGATGTGTGCTGCTCTGCTAACCCAGCCTGTTGTGCCAGACAACTACAGCTACGGTCTCTGCCTGTGCCAGCTGCCCTCTCTAGTTTGCCGTTGGTACAAGAATCCGATATCCCAGGCAGAGACTTGGCTGATGTCCCCCATGGCAGGCAGGGGATAATGTTGGGTCCATTTTCCTTTTAAATCTTTCTTTGCCCACATGTGATCCAGGATGATACTCGGGGCTGTGATGACTTTGTGAGGCTGTCACTTGCTTTCTATCTGCCCTGCATTCGGCTGTGTGTTAGTCTATAAAGGGTGACAAGCAAACGAAAGCGACCCCACAGAGCCATCCTGCCGGGGGGCTCTTCAGAAGGTCGACCTAGGAGTAATCAGTGGAAGAAGGTCTGATGAGGTGATCAGTGCGTGGTGGCCCGGGAGATCTGAGTGAGAGTGCCCTAGGCTCTCGCTCCCTGGACCAGCAAAGCCTGCAATGGGTGCAGAGTTAATTGTATGCTCAGTTCTCAGTACTCTGCAGTGCTCAACAGTGACCCTCTGGCCAGTTTGAACAGTATCGGCTGGCACTCCAAAGGAGGTGGGTTAGGGCGGTGTTAGTGGAGAAACCCAGGGACCTAGACTAGCCCTGGTGTTCTTCACCTGGGGGTCACTCTCTCTGTGGGGTAACTCACTGTACTGAAGCAGTGGTATGGGAGGAGGTAATGGCAAATATTCAGACTGAAACCTATGTAGACAAAGATCTCAGAGTGCTTTGCAAACCCTTGCCATAAGGATCACTGAAATGCAGCTGCTTCTGGGGTGGAACGCAGCAGCTGTTCAGCAACACCACACTACGTTTTAGAGTTGGAAACTGATCTCTTGAGTGCCGTAGCCCTCGGTGCATTCCAAATACTGAGAAGGCCAGGTTTATGCCTCAAGGCGCTTGCAGTCTAACTTGGGTGAGGGAGGTGAACGTAGCGTGCCTAATTGAAATGATGTAATTGTCAGATCTGGAACTCGGCCAGAGCCCTGGGCTTAACATCTGGCAAAAGGTTCCAGGGGAGCATTGTCACCGGTGTCCCTAATCTCCATTTTCCGTCTCATCCAAACGTTAGTTGCCCCAGTAAAAATAAATGCGGCTCTCTCTCGCATACTTAATAGTCATAGTTTGTGTTGTTAATAACAGGAACGAAGCTCTCCGTGTTTGTGTCTGTTTAGTGGAAGCTGCAATGGAGATGGAGACAGCTGACTAGCTCAGATCAAAGCTGGTTGTCTTCAGGAAAGATCAAATAGCGGAATGGAAATCGCTGGAAATGTATTTCGGGGAGCTGGGCTTCTTAATTAGCGGGAGCCCGGGAGGAGGACAGCAGGCGCTCACATCAAAGCAGCTCTCCAAAGGAAGGGGCCTGGTTTGGTGCGGCTCTGCAGGACCCCGCAGCCTGACTGCTTATGAAATCAGTGTGAAGTTCTTTTTCTGAAAGTGCCACCTGACACCAGGAGGTGGGAAGGGGCATGAGCGCTGGGGCATAGAATAGACCAGCCATGTGCCCCAAAGTGACGGCGAGGTGAAGATGGAGCCTGGGGGCACAGTGCTGAGCTGGAAGAGGTGGCTACTTTCGGGAAAGGACACTCGGGCTGGGGATCCATAGCCAAAATCAAGGCCAATAACAAGCCACTGGGCTGCTGTGGACTCCATTGGATGTGGCCTTAACTTCCCCTCTAACTTGCTCCCAAGTCTTTGCTATTACTGGTCTCCCTGGGGACTTGGTATCCCATTTCCCAGCTGCTCTTGCCATGAAGACCTCTTCTCTGTGCATGGCGCCAAATCTTTGCCTTCCTTATCTCCAGCTTGTGGCTTCTTAGCTTGCCTGTCTAATATTTTGCTCTGCGGTGGGGAGTAGGACTTGGCACGGCCGGGGCAGTGACATGCTGCATGGAATATAGGAGATACTTTGATATTGTAAAAGTGCACTGAATCGTGCCAGATCTAGCGGGTCAGCAATCAGCGGCAAAGTTTAATTCCCTAACAAGGACCATCTTGTTGATTATGTTTTGTATCACCTTTTTGTATTGTGGGCTATAGATACGTAGGGTACAGTATCTCTCTGTTTCTAAATGTGTGCTGTGTTGGGGTGACGCCCCATATCGACTGGCATCGGCACTGCCTGGCCTGTTTGATGGCCCATCAGCTGTACAATAAAGCCATTGAGAGACCAGGGACTGTACCATGAGTCAGCAGGACATGTAGAGGCCTGGCTGTGGATGGAGCTCTAAGGCTTTTCCGTGCCAGGCTCTGCGGGGCTTGTGTTTGGGATACGGGAAGTACCAGCCACATGGCAAAAGGAATATAAAGGGCAGCTGCATCTTCTCCATTTTCTCTTCATTCCCGCTTCTGGTGTGACTTCACTACAGCCGAAGCTCTGAACAAAGGACTGAATGCCCCATCCAAGCTGTGGGTGTGATCCAGAGGGACTTTTAAGCCAGCAAACACACCAATACTGCTAAGAACCTGAGAGAAAGAGACTGACATCTGTATGTGTATGTGTAGAGCTCTGCGCGGATACACAAATGTGTATCTGATGAACTGGGACTGTTCTTACTGTGGTCTGTGAATGCTGAGGGAGGACGATCTGCATTGGGGTATGGGAGACTGGCCTTAGAAAGGATACCTGAGCATGTAACGTGAGAGCCCGGGAAGCTGGACAAAAGGCTGGAGAGTGAAAAGTTTTTCAGGAGGTGGCTGTGGAATGGAGGGAAGGACAGACAGGGCTCTGATCCCCCAAGGGGGCTGTGGTGCTCCTGGGACCCCAAGATGGACCGAACTGGGGAGGATCCTGTTTGTGCCTGTGAGATCTGTCTGGGACTGTTCCTGGTGTCTAAATAAACCTTCTGCTTTACTGGCTGGCTGAGAGTCCTGGTGAATCGCAGGAAGCCGGGGGTGCAGGCCTTGTGTCCCCCCACACTCCGTGACAGTATCCATATCCGATGCACTGTCCGCAAAAATCATCTACAGATCTCCACATCCATGGATGCAGCTCTCCCCAGAGTTGCAGGGCTCTACGCTGGGGGGCAGGCTGAGGTGCCAAGGCATCTTCCCCCGCCAGAGCCTGGTCGGGGAGAGCCACGTGAACAGCTGTGGGGAGCCCGCATGAAGTCACGGACCTTCCACCTGCCCTCGGGGGGGCCCCACACTGCGGGTAAGTGGTGGGTCCGCCACAGCTCTCTGGCTGGGCTCCATGCTGATCTGGCTTGGGGAGGGGAGAAACCTGTGGAGCTGCTCAGGTCCCCTGCCAAGGGCAGGAGGAGGGTACGCCACGACTCCCCACAGCTGCCTGCCCAGCTCCCCCCAACAAGGATGGTGGCTCGGAGATGCAGCCCAGGCACAGTAAGAGCCGGGTGGGTAGCTATGCGTAGCTGCGGCGGACCTTCCCCAAGCAGCCCCTTTGGTAAACGTCTGTCCCAAATCTGGACTTTAGCGTACAAAATCTGGGTGCTTACTGTGAACCTCCCCAAGCTTATACCCAGCTTGGATCTTATCTCGCTGCCACCAGCCGAAGTTTTTC
>NC_133769.1:367043941-367052808 GCF_003597395.2 Chelonoidis abingdonii | reverse complement strand
CCACAGCCAAGTTTTCCAGGCGTTTCGGCCCCCTCAGTTCCCCAAACTTTCCTTGGGGACCCCTTCCAAGACCCAAACCCGGGTTCTCCTATTTATCTCATCCCCAGTCCCCCCACTTCTCCCTGGGTGAGTCTGGGCCATGCTATACTTAACTCCTGAATAACAACCAGAGAGGCAACTAGCTTCCCCCGAGGGGACTATGCATTTCAAACCTAGTAGCTCACGACAAGAGATTCAACCCTCCTCTTGTCCCGTAGCTTTCCCGCCCTCGCGGACCTAGGAAGTAGACACAGAGCTTGGGCTTTTCCCCCCCCCTAGCCTGGCCACCAGAATTCCTCTGCCTCACTAGCGAAAAAAACTCCCACATTTTAAAAAGAAACTTTATATAAAAAAAGAAAATACACGAACCAATAAGTACTGATTAGAAACTCAATACGAGGAATATGCACTTATAAGAAAATAAGAATAGCCCCAATTAAACCAGTCCAGCAAATCAACACCCACGTAAATACAAATCAAGACATCACAGCCGATTACTTTGTTCCCTTTGTTACTCACGGACGTTTAGATAGAATATTGAAAGAAGATGGAGTTACAGAAGAAAAGTGTTTACTCACAGCCGCAGGAAAAAACAAAAAAGAGCCCAGAACAAAGCCGCAAGACCAAACCTCCAGAGGTTCCCACCCTTACTTTTAAAAATCCGGTTTCCTGATTGGTCCTCTGGTCAGGTGTTTGGTTCCCTTTGTAAACCCTTTACAGTAAAAGAAAATTAACCCTTACCTATCTACTTATGACAGCCCCCCACCCAGTGTTCCTGTCCCCCAGCACCCCCACTGCCCAGGGCAGGTGAAGGATCCTCTTGGGAGAATACGGACATATGGTAGCCCTGTTGGTACAAAAGATACATACTGTGGCACATCCCTTAAATCAGAACTTTTTTTATAGGGAACCGGTTGTTAAGATTTTGGCAGCTCATCACTGGTGAGGGCCCCATGACTTCTGAAGCAGGAGGACCTGACTTCCGTTCCCTCTGTGGCTGTGAAGCTCTGAGGGGGGTGCGCAGCATCCTGATGCGCATGCAGTTCTAGCCGACTGCAGATTTGTTCCAGTGCTGTACCTGTGTGAATACCATCAGCTTTTCCATAGCAGCACCACGCTGTGAGCTGATATTTTGCTCATCTCCTGTTGATCCGTCTAGGTTTTCTTTGCTTTCCAGATACCGACCTGAGGGCAGGTTATGTTGGCTGTTGTCTAGGCAGAGGAAAGACATGTGACTCCTAGTTCTGAATCGCCTCTGCTCACAGGCGGCCCTGCTGTTCTAATCCTCTCATGTGAAGGCTTTCGTTCCTCATCCCAGCACAAAGCACGTTGGTTTCTCGCTTTCTGCTAGGTTGTAAAATCACCTTGCTCCTGTGTTCCTTTGGTGCTCTGCCCCTTCAGTCTGTGTTCTGGAGTCTCTCTTATCCTCCCGAGCATCTCTCGATGGTGGCTATGTTTATCTCTGCTTCGCTGTGCAGTTGTCAGTCCCACACGGCATGGGATTGTCTCAAGACACCGGCTATTCTTTTGTAGCAATCAAGTCGGGAAAGAACAGATGTGATAAACGTGGCAGATCCATGGAAAGAACGTGTGACTGTGACTCTCTGTATTGACTCAAGCAAATCCCCCTTGTCTTAGCTCACCGATCTCATGAGTTCCATGCCACCTCTCACATGCTGACCGCTGTGCATCAAACTATGCGGCGCTCCGGTTTCCGCTTCACTGTCGCGCCCCCATTTCAGTGGGTTTCTCCTAATCTGTATGAGTTTGAAGCCATCACCTGCGGGGTCAAAGCGAGTGACCACGAAGGATTGCCCCAGGTTTATCAGAGAGTCGAAGCCCGACTGTAAGTCCATAGCAGTGGTGGTAATCCTGGGGCAATTTTATAGCTCGCTTCTTCGCCCTCTCCCTGAGCACCAGCAGGGATCCGTTCTTCATAGCAGCTGGGGCTGGAAGGTGAAAGGTTTTGGTATTCATTGACTGTACAAGGAGGGGACACACTTCATTAGGAGCATCCTTTTTATTTCCAGCTGTCTAATCTAATCTGTTTCCCTGGCCCTCCATTGCCAGGGTATCTGAGTGACTAGTTCCAGACATAAGCCTGTGTATGGCACAGGACATCTATCCCAGGGAAGTCCGTCTGTCTGTCCCTCCCTTCGTGGTGTGTGTTCAGGAGAGTTCAGTGAAACCAGTGAATGGGATTAATACAAACAAGAGCAGCACATTGTGATAACCAGACTTCAATCGTACCAGGCACCCTAGTTCTCACCTGCATTTTATTCATAATAATTGTAATCTCTGGCTCTTATGTAAAGCTTTTTTCATCAGCAGACCTCAAAGGACTTTCTGACTTTCTTTGGAAAACCATTCCCCTTTTTTAACAGATGGGGAACCAAGGCACCGAGGGGCCATCACCTGGTAGGCCATTGCCAGAGCCGTGAATGAACCCAGGTCTCTTGTGTCCCACTCTAGTGCTGTAGCCACTAGGCAAGACTTCCTCTTAGTGCTGGTAATTACCCCAGCCCTCCCACGAGGAACCTCTGATGAGGGGTCCCAAGCCGTGCCTTACCACGGACGTAAAGTGTTTAACTACTGAGCCTCTCTGCCTCCCCACTCTGCACCATCCTTCGGGGTAAAGCCAGGGCTTGGTTCACCCATTCTCCTTAGCGATGTCCTGGTCCTACACAGGAGCCCATCCGTCTGCTAGTGGAGCAGGTGCAGTTGTTGGGTGCTCCTAGTTCAGACCTGCGTGGTTCTCTTCATTCTTTGGAGAGCCTCTCTCCTGGCTGCCTGCAGCTGCTGGGGATCTCCTCAGGCTGGGTGACGCCACAACTTGGCTGTGTCTACACAGGCGTTTTTCTGATCTTCCGCCACTGCAGTGTCAATGTTTGGAGTAACCCACCCCACCCAGTGCTGTCTCCCTGTGGTGGTGGCTGGGCCATAGAGCGAGCTACAGCGTTAGCTAACTGAGCTCTCTTAGCTCGAGTAGGGCCGTGTGTGCTCAGAACCCGGGGTCACAGGTTTGGTCCCAATTGGCCAGCCAGGGTGCGGGTGTTTCAACCACCATGCTCTGAGCAGGGTTTGGTGGTGGGGTAACGCTGGAGGCTGGGTTAGATGAGGCTGAAGGGTCTCATGGCTGTAAGGGGGAGTGCTGCCCGTGGACGTGCCTGGGCATCAGTTCTGGCAAAGGCAGCCTTGCTGCCCGGCCTCCCTCGGAGACAAGCACAGCGGCAAAGCAATTCCATGCAGTTGGTGTTCCTGGAGCAGGTGGCTTCGCTCAGCGCAGGCCCCCCGAGGAGTAGAGTCCTCCAGCGCGCACACTCACACCTGGAGCTCCTCAGCCTGGAAAACATGCTCCGGAAATGGGCTGATCCTCTGACAGCCTGTTCTCAGGCACCGAGTTCAGAGAGTTTTGCTGCCGCTGTCGATGGCAGCAGGGTCAGGGCCTCAGAACAGAGAGGGGTGTCTGTGCAAGGGAAGACTGGGTGCTCTGAGCTGGGAGCAAGTGGGTAGGGAGCTCGGAGGAGGAGGCCTGGCTGGGATTCTGCACTGAGGAATCTGTCGGGGTGTCTGATATTGGACACTGCTAATGCAGTGGGGAGATGGATGTTTCCTGAGAGCATCCTGTCCACTCCACACAGCTGCTTGAGTGAGAGTCACTGAAACAGACCCATAATTAAAGCACCCTGCCTGTCCCTGTGACATCCTGTGTGACATGAACTAACCCAGTCCCATGGTGTGAGGAGCTGGAAGGAGGGCAGGGTATTTCTGGATGCCAGTTGAAGGAGAGCGGCTTGGAGGTCGAGTGGTCAGAACACAGGCCTGGGGCCAGGGATTCCCGAGCTGATAGATTGATTTATTTTATTTTTGAAGGCTAGAAGAGACCATTATGGTCCTCTAGTCTGACCTCTTGCATAGCACAGGCCAGAGAACTTTGCCACCATAATTCCTGCATCAAGCCCATGGCTTCTGGTGGAGCTGGAGCAGAGCTCTTAGACCACCTGTCTTGATGTAAAGACTCCAGGTGATGGAGGATTCTCCCTGTCCCTTCCTAAGTTGTTCCAATTGTTAATTCCCCTCCCTGTTAAATTCAGATGAGAAATAAGGCACAACTTTTACTTAGCTTCAGCTCCCAGCCATTGGCTCCTACTGGCTCTTTCTGCTAGATCAAAGAGCCCACTGCTATCAAATCTCCTCCCCAAGTAGGTACGTAGACTCTGTGATCGTGACCTCTGATCCTTCTGTTGAATGAGTAATTTGAGCTGCTTGACTCTCTCTCAATACTAGGCAGATGGATTTTCCTGACCTCAAACTGTTCTCTTAGCTCTTCTCTGAAGCCTTTCTGATTTTTTCACCTCCTTTTTGAAACGCAGACCCCAGAACCGTACCCAGCACTCCGGGAATGCTAATGCCGTATGCGGAGGTGACAGCCTCACCCTGCTCCGACTTGCTGTTCCTCTGCTTATACGCCCCAGGGCTGTGTTCGCCCTCTTACGGCATGGCTGCGCCGCAGCTGGGCCTGAGCCTCTCAGCCCGGGCCAGCAGACTTGAGCTAGCAGGGCTCGTGCTAGTGCACTGAAAATAATGGTGGGGCCATGGGCAAAGGGTTGGACCCATCCTGCCTGCCAGGTCCAAAGTGAGGTGGCCAGCCCCGGCCTCCGCCGGCATGGGAACGTCACGGCTATTCTTAGCACCCTAGCACAAGTCTGTCAAGCAGGGCTGGACTGCTCACTCCAGCTGCAGTGTAGACATTCCCATAATTGTGCCGGGACGTCACGTCCTGATTCCTGTCCCTTGCCCTTTGGTCCCCGATGTTACTGAACCTCCCAGGTCTCCGCTTCTCTGCCCGTGAAATGGGAATAATTAGATCTGCCTGTTCCGAGGATCTGCTGGCAACTGTATGATTGTTACTGCAGACGGCGAAGCAGAGGTGGAAAGGAGCTGACGCTTTATATTTTGATCAATTAAAGCTGCCTCTGATCCCATTGTGCCCCCTCTGGGTCTGGATCACATCCCAGCTTTGATCATCCAGCTCAGAGGCTGCTGACTTTGGGCAATTGAGCTTTGCAGTTCAGTGGGAGAGGATTTAGAAGGCATTTTCGCCTCCCTCCATCCCTGATGGGATGGACAGAGAGAGGGTGAAGGAAATTTAACTCCAGACACCCTATGGTAAGGATGTTTTGATTGCTCTGAGCTGAAGAGCCATTGACGGACCATGTGACTTGTCCAGGGGTCTTGGCTTCCAAGATGCTGCGGCCATAGGCTGGGTTTTCATCAGATCTCATGCACTAGTAGTCAGGCTGGGCCAATAGATGGGCAGGAAAATCCAAGTGCTGCAGGGTGCAGTGTTGGGGATTCGGCAGGTGGCCCTCTTCCCTCTCACTAGAATCTGTACAAAATAGTGGCCCAGCATTGTCGCAGGGGGTGCTGTGCTGCTGACCTTCTTAAGGACTCAAATATCCCACTTCATGTTGTTTTTCCAAGAGTAGGGATGTTGGCTCCAGAGTCCTGGCTGAATATCATATCTAGTGATATATGGGACTGCATCCCACCTTGCTATAACTACCCCTTGCCCCACCTTCAGTGGGGTACAGCATTCTTCACTTCCTGTCCTAAATGGCTCCGTAGCTTCTGCGCTGCGTTGCTCAACAGCTGCCACCTTCCTCCCCAGAGCTGGCTGCATTTCAGTGGTGAAGGAGGCGATCTCTGCCGGTGCACAGCCTATGAAGCGCTGTGAGGCACAGGCGTTCTATATGCGTCAGTTAATATGCTGAGAAATGGCGCTCTGTCAGCTCTTAAATCAAGACTCCAGCTATAGGTTATCGTGTGGCATTGGTTTCCACGTTGAAGCCCATTTTAATATCCTCTGATCATAGCTGCTACGTCACTGACCTGTGGGGATGGGGGGGAGGGCATCCTTTGGGAGGTAGTGCTGCTCCGTAGCCAGCTGTCGATCTTCAAACCTCTGTAATCTCATCCTATCAGACCCTGTTGATGTTCCACTCGGGACGAGACAGCTCCCCGGTTCCTTTGCCAGAGACTTGCTGCATCTGACGGCAGTTGAATAGGGCCTGAGGGAATCAGTGCAATACAGACTTCATGACACAGAGGGAGCTAGAGGCAGCGAGAGAAATGCACAGTTGACTTGAACCCACTTATTCGTTTGTGCAGTGCCTGAAACCAGGAGGCCCTGGTCAGTGCCTGCAAGAGACATAATGATTCTGCTGCTGGCTTGATTGGCTGACTGAATCTTGTGGTGCGGGGGGGGGGGGGGGGGGTTTAAATTGGTAAAACCCCTGAAAAAGGAGGCTAATCGACACAGGACATCTGCGGGGGAGACTGGTCTAAATAACCACTTACCTTGAGGTAGCCCGCTTGGCGGTGCAGTGTGTTCTCAATTTCAAAACGTTGATTAAGCCGGTGACCTACCTTCACAACGGTTGTGCTCTGCAAGCAGGTGCTATGCCTGGAGGTGCCTCCCAGCCCCCTGTCCCATGAGATGGCTCACACCTGTGTAGTGCCCATTGGGTGAGATGTATGTGCCTCTCCGAAAGCTTCTGGAAGGAGTAACGGTGGTTAAATCAGCTCTCCTCATGCCATTTATCTGCCATGCGTATACAACACCTATTGCCACTGTACTGGAGCACTTAACAATCTTCAGTTCATGGGGCAGAGCACTTTACAGATGGGGAAACTGAGGCACACAGTGTCTAAGTGACTTGCCCCTGTCACAGAGGCAGAGCAAGGGGGGGGACATAGGAGACCTGGGTTCGAGTCCTCGTTTAGTGCCTAACCCCTGGGTTGTCCTTCCTTCTCTGATCTGCAGATATTTCCCTGCCTTCGCAGGTCTGTGCCCCGAACAGCTTGCGGTCTATGGGCCAGGCCAAGCCGATCCTGTAGGATTCCAGGCACCAACCTGGAGCGGGGCTGTCACAGCTTCCTACTCAGATTTGAACCTTAGCGTTCATAAAATGAGAAGCTAGCATGAAACCTCCAAGCTTAATTACCAGCTTAGATCTGATATCGCTGCCACCAGCCAAGTGATTTCCAGGACTTGGCTCCCTCTCTGGTTTCCCAAAACCTTCTCTGGGGGACCCCAAGACTCAGAAGCCCTGAGTCTTACCACAAAGGGAAATAAACCCTCCCCTTGTCTCCTCTATCTTCCAGCTTCGCCCTCCCGTTATCCTGCAATACTTATTAACTCCTTGGAATCCATATTTTATCAATTACCTTCCTCCGCTCTTCTTCCCTGACTTATGCAGATGTTCAAACCTAGTCAATGCAACACAAAGAATCCCCCTCCCTTCGTCCTTAGCCTTTAAAAGAGAAAAAAAAGACACCAATATTCCTGTATCAGCTACAACAGGCAATTACTTAAAAGAAAAATAGTGTAATAAATCATGCCATTATTCAAAAAGATATCCAATTTAAACATTCCAGCAAACTAACACATGTATTTAATACAGAAAACATCCAATCCATGTTTTTCTCCTTACTCACAACTTGAACTGAGATTAAAGCTTGAGATAAAAGATCCCTCATAGCCGGAGCCAGACAAAAACACAGACCAAACATTCCGTCCCTGAGCTTTGAAAAATCCGGTTTCCTGATTGGTCCTCTGGTCAGGTGTTTGGTTCCCTTTGTTAACCCTTTACAGGTGAAAGAAACATTAACCCTTAGCTATCTGTTTATAACAGGGGCAATGGCCCTTCTTGCATGTGTCAGGTTCTCAATTGGTCTGTCTCTGCAGTGCAGGATGGAGTGCAAGGACATCGCTGCGGAGACGCTCTATGACGTGCTGCACGACATCGAGTACCGGAAAAAGTGGGACACGAACGTCATAGAGACCTTCGACATTGGGAAGCTGACGGTCAACTCGGATGTGGGCTACTACGCCTGTGAGGAGCTGGGGGGAGCAGGGCTGAGTCCCAGGGGAATAGAGGCCCCCCTCCCCCCAATCTGTGCAGCAGTTGTACTCAGTGGCTGCTGTAGAGGATGGGGCTGGTTAGTGGGTTGCTCTGGAGGGCCTTGAAGTGGGCGCTAGCACTGGAGCACCAGGCTGGGCACAGGGTTCGGACAGCGTCGGGTCAGTCGTCTCTCTAATGCGCCTGATCTGCTGCATTTAGCATGAACAGAGCCCACAGCAAGGAGGGAGCGGGGCCAGGGACACTGAAGGGGCAGCATTGTCCTCTGCTGAAAGGCTGGAGGTGGGAGCAAGGGATCTCGGACGATGTGGGGGGTTAGTGGTGTGGGGATGTGGGACCTGAGCATCCTGAGGAGAAGCCCAGCATAAATGCTTAGATAAAGAGAAGGTCTGGGGAATGTATTAGGGTGGGGGCGATGGGAGAGGGGGCAGGGAATGGATACTAGTGTGGGGCTGACAGGGCGGAGGGTGGGGAATGGATGCTGACGGGATGGGTTCTGGGAATGGGTACTAATGTGGGGCTGACGGGGCAGGGGGTGGGGAATGGATACTGGGGGGCTGATGGGATGGTGGGATGGGTTCTGGGAATGGATATTAATGTGGGGCTGACAGGCAGGGGGTGCGTAATGGATACTGGGGGGGCTGACAGGATGGGTTCTGGGAATGGATACTAGAGTGGGGCTGATGGGGTGGGCGGGGAATGGATACTGGGGGGGCTGATGGGATGGTGGGATGGGTTCTGGGAATGGATATTAGCGTGAGGCTGACGGGGCGGGGGGTGGGGAATGGATACTGGGGGCGCTGACGGGATGGTGGGTGGGTTCTGGGAATGGGTACTAACGTGGGGCTGACGGGGCAGGGGTTGGAGAATGGATACTTGGGAGGGCTGATGGGGGGGGGGGGG
>NC_133769.1:367005196-367043816 GCF_003597395.2 Chelonoidis abingdonii | reverse complement strand
GGGGGGGGGGGGGTCCTGGGAATGGATACTGGCATGGGGCTGATGGGGAGGGGGCTCTGGGACTGTTTACTGATATGGAGGACACCCTGCTGTCTCCCCTTGCTCCTGGGGAGTTGGGAGGGGGAAGTCTTTTATTCCAACTCAAGAGCCAAATCCCCTTTCTTCTTCCCCATCTCCCCTCACAGGGAAGTGCCCCAAGCCCCTGAAGAACAGAGACGTCATCACCCTGCGGTCCTGGCTGCCCATGGGGGCCGATTACATCATCATGAACTACTCGGTCAAACACCCCGTGAGTGCCCTGGCCGCCAGGGGGTGGGATGGACTGAGCTGGGGGATCGGAAGGGATCAGCTCTGAGCTCTGACTGTAACTTGCCTGCAGCACTGGCTCAGTAGGACACAGGAGGCCACAACTCCACATGTGCCCTAGAACCATAGGCTGAAACCCTGGCAGGGCGACTCTCTGCACAGACATTAAAGATCCCATAAAACCAGGGGGTTGCCCCACAGTGCCCTGTTCCCTCCGGGGCCTTAGCACACTAGAGATGGCTGCATGTGGGGGCGAAAGGAATCCCAGAAACATCAGCTGTCCTAGCAACACTGTGGTCACCCAGGACTCTCATAGCCAGGAAGTCTTACTCGCTAGGGTCACATGGAACGTCACAGCAGAGTGAGAGCTCGGGTTCTCCTGCACGAAAGGATGGCCCAAGCGATGGGCCTAAGGGAGAATCTCTGTTAGCTTATATATATGGGCTCTGACACACAGCTGGGCACTCTTACCCTGTCCAGAAGAGGACAGTATTGCACAGGCATGCACACACCGCATCAGTTCACCTCACTATTAGTATAACAATAGTGCAGGTGTCAGCTGTGGTGCTTGCACTACCCACAGTGCTTTGTGGTGCACTGTTGTTCCATAGGGAAAGGCTCTGTGGTGGGGCATGGGGTTAAGTCGTGCAGTAGGCTTTGATCTCTGCGTGTCTCGATTTAATGGTCTGCTCTCGGCTTACTGCCCTTTATGATCTTACTGTAGAGCATAAAGCCAGCATGTAATCTGCCCCCCTTGATCCTCGCTGCTTCGGAGAGGCCAGGCTGGTGCAGCTGTGGGTCAGAATGGAGGCCCCGTGGCTCAGCTGTCCAGCAGCGCTACCTCTTCCTCACTAGCCAACGCTCTGAGTTCTACATGGAGTCAAGCCACAAAACTGGAATTTGTCTCTGGGGTACCCCAAAGTTGGGAGTTCTGGGCTTTTGCTCCAGCCCATGCTATAAAGACACAGGGTCTAATCCAGCACCCCCTGATTTCAGTGGCAGAGCTCCCGTCCTCTTCCACTACACCCAGGACCACCTGCTAGGTCTGGAGTGTTTGGGTTCTGGTTGAGCTAAGGCCCCTCAGAGTATGGGCAACACATGGTGAATGAACACCCCTGTCTTGAGTTGACCCCACTGGGAGGCAGCTCCCCCTAGCTCTGGGGGTGGGGGGCTGGGCTTGGGCTGCTGACCAACGGACCCTCTGGCTAACCAGCTGAGGGTGCATTATCCAGTCCCTTCCTTGTCACAAACAGCCTGTTTCTGTTCCTCTTCCCCACCCTCTGCAGAAATACCCTCCAAGGAAAGACC
Organism: Chelonoidis abingdonii; assembly: GCF_003597395.2. Lineage (NCBI taxonomy): Eukaryota > Metazoa > Chordata > Testudines > Testudinidae > Chelonoidis > Chelonoidis abingdonii. The sequence goes on along the minus strand of NC_133769.1, from coordinate 367,042,202 downwards.
TGGTGAGAGCAGTGTCCATCCAGACGGGCTACTTGATCCAGGGGAGAGGAGTCAAGAGCTGCTCCATCACCTACCTGGCCCAGGTTGACCCCAAAGGTAATCACGCAGCCTGGGGCCTTCCCGGCTCCGAGGGGCTGCAAGGCTATTTCTCTAGGGACGCTATCAGAGCCCTTTCCCCACCGCTTTCCATTGCTCGCAGGTCCAAAGAGCTGTAACCACATCACCTCATCCCATGAGCTCCCCATTCATTTCAGGATCCCCATCTGTCACTAACACCCCCCACACACCTTGCCAGCGTGTGTGGGGGAGCCATGCTGTCTCTGGTGCAGTTCCCACCCTCTGTAGAAGTCTCCCTGTATCTCTAATCAATTCTCCCTCTTGTCAGAAAATCTTCCCCAGTCTCTTAGGGTTACTTCCCTCCAACCCTTTCAGGGTGCCGTGTGGCCGAGAGATCCTCTGCAGAATATACACTTCTATTGCACTCAGCCTAATAACCCTAAAGCCTTGCAAGGCCTAGGGGACATGTGCAGGGAAGCTGAGAGCAGAACCCTGCCGGATCGCAGATCTCGGACAGAAATCTCAGCTGTACGGAGAATTGCTGCTAGCTGAGAAGACTCTGCTCCCTCCTTAGCAATCTCGCCTCTTTGGGAGGAGAAGCCTTTGTCTGTGGGAAGCTGCGGAATAAACCGCATCACTGAGGCCCTGCTGTAGCACCCTCCAGTGGAGCACTTGCGCAATGCAATTTTTTCCTGGAAAAGATGGATTTTGAGCAGCAAGGAAACACCGTGGGTGGGAAATCCCAGGGCCCTGCCAGGTGCAGACTGCAGCTCTGCTTAGAGCGAGGGGCTCCCTTTACAGCGGTGCTCAGAGAGATAGGCAGACCCTGGCCCCCCGCCCCTCTCCTGCATGCTCTGGAATGCTCACTCCGTCTCGGACTTACTCTGTCATCTACGACCTCTTCGTCTCCTGACCTGATCCACCTCCCCACATGCTTCCTCCACTGCTGCTTGCTCTCAAGGTGGTCTTGACTTGTGCCATCCCTCAAGCAGACTTTCTTATGAATGACCTCTCCCAGAATGGCTTTCTTCAGACCCCAATAGCGTTAAGGGCTGGAAGCAGCTCACTGCCACTACCTTGAAGGTCTAACCCCCTGGTGAGTGTGTTACAGGTCCCCCTCTGTGCTGATCCACAGAGGAAATGAGTCTTCTACAGCCCCAGCTACAGAGCTTCAGTTCGTTAGCTCAAGCGGTAGCAGCTCATGCTTCTAGCTTCGGAGGTTCATGGTTTGATCCCCGGTGTGTTGGCCAAACTGGCGATCTCCTCCAAGGCATTTGGGGATGTGTTGTGAGGACTAGCTGCAGTACCAGGTCTCTACTTCATTCTTCTTGTCTCTGTTTTGTAGGTTCTTTGCCCAAGTGGGTGGTGAACAAATCATCTCAGTTTCTGGCTCCAAAGGTAAGTGTCCCACTTTGGCCTGGCTATTGATTCTAGCCCATGTTCACGTCTTGCTGTAGGCAGCGGGCACTTTCCTGGGATACCCTGAGCTTCTGGCTCTGGATTGTAGTTGTCACATCCACAGATCTAGCAAACGTGGCCGGCTGTAAGATGCTCTCAGGTCTTTGCTATCACATGGGCGCTTTGGTTTGCCATCAGCCCAGCACTTAATGCATTAGCTCAGATGGTGCGGCTGTTCAGGAATCTGTCACCTCCAGCCTCTGCCTGGAACATTGTCAGAGAGTGATGGATGGTGGCAAATGGAGATACCTGCAACTGACGCCACAGTTTCATTAGAGCCCCAGTGACTTCTGCCTCTTGGCTCACTGGCTTTTCTATCTTTTGCGGTAGCCGCCATCCATCATTTCTCCAAAGAGCAGATGAAGAGGCGATTCCATCATAGTCTATAAGTAGCAGCCCAGGGAGAAGATACCAGGTGTCAGGGTGCCTTTATCCCAGCAGGCATGATGAGATCCAGAGACTGGTAGTTGAAATTAGAAAAAATCCCAGATGGAAATTGGAGATCTCTAAGAGTGAGGGTCACGGACCACTGGAAGTGCTGCTCTGGGGCAGTGGTGAAGTCATCATGTGGCGGTGGGGTGGGGTGACTTTCTAAAAGAAGGTCTAGTTCAACCACAGGTTTTTGGTAAGGGCAGTTCTGGTGACATGGCTGGGGTAGAAGGCAGATTGCAGGGGGTTAAGGGAACTTGATCAGGCTTCTAGCCAGAGAGACCCATGGGACAGGGCTGCCTTCAGAGTCCGGTTATGCCTCTCCCTGAACTAGGTTGAGACCCCACTGGCCAGTTCACATAGGTCACCCAATGGACTTCAATCCCCGCCCACTTGGGCTGGGGAGGAGTCGCTGACGTGCCAGCGACAGGCTGCAAATCCGTTGAGTTGTACTGGTGCATTTGGCATTGCTCATGGGCCTCCGGAGGCAGGCGTGACCCTCCTGCGGTCTGTCATGGACTGCGTCGGGCTCGTTGGTCAGAGTGGTGCTTCGCGGATGGGCTCGAGGCGACAGGGTCGATTTTCAGTCAGCCACGCTGCCCCTCCTAAGTCAGGGTTGAGGCCCACACTGGCTGCAGAAAGCATCCAGGTGGGAAGATGCAGCCGTGAGTAGCCGCCTTGGCCCTGTGCTTGTCCCTAGTTGTTTCTTAGCCTTGGCTCTGACCAGAGGCCACTCTAGACAATCCACAGCCCTCGGCAAAGCTTGAGTGCACTCCCGATAGGCTTAGGCCAGCTGACTGGACCCGGAAGACCCTCCATCACAGTGGAGGGGCAGCCGCCCCACACTTGGGTAGCACCCAATCTGCCACCCTAGGTGCAGATGTCTCATTTGGTGATGGCTCAAGCATCTCTGACCTGTCTCCCGCCTTCTCTGCCCGCTCCCCCAGGCCATGAAGAAGATGTACAAAGCCTGCCTGAAGTACCCTGACTGGAAGCAGAAGCACAACCCTCACTTCAAGCCCTGGCTGTTCCCCGAGCAGAGCACCCTCCCCACCGTGGCGCTCTCGGAGCTCTCCATCCAGCACGCCGACTCGCTGGAGAACATTGACGAGAGCAGCCTGTCCGAGACCAAAGACGACAGGGGCGAGGGCAGCGACGAGGACAGCGTCAACTGAACCGCCCTCGCTTCCCCCACCCCAGCCCCTCACCCCTCCGCACCCGCCCAACCGGGTTTATTTTGTCTGTGTATCCAGTGCAGGTCGTGTAACGCGCTCCCCCACCCCATCGCTCCCCACCCTGGCTAATGGCTGCTGTTAGGGCATTTCTCAAGCAGGCCAGGGATTGGAGAGGGACTGTCCCGCCCTTGATGCCAGAAATCTGGATTTCCCCAAGGCTGAGCCCTGCTAGTACCTTAGGCCTGGACTCTGAAAGGCATAACTCCCACTGGGACTTAGGTGTCGAATACCTTTCAGGGTCAGGGTTCAGTGGGAACACCAGCGCTCTAGCACCGAGCAGGATGGATGCCCCGTAGCTTGAGGGGAAGCTTGTCTCTCTCCTGGCTGAGGAGAGCAGGGTGTGGGGGGAATCCGCAGCACTGCAGAAGTCACCATGGGCCGAGCGATGTTCAAAATCAACTTTGCGGGGCCTTCTGGGAGCGTGAGCCACCTTCCCTGGTCTGCCCGGCACTGTAGGCTGGGCGCTGCCTTCTCAGAGGGCAGGGGACCTTAACGGGTGCCAGCGCTGTCAGCGTTCAGGGAGAGTCACTCCCTGCAGGGAGCGGGGAATGGAGCCTGTGGCGGGGGAAGCTGTCAGGCATGGTTTCCCCCAAGGGAGGAGGGCTTGGGGAAATATCTTTGGTGAACAAGATGACTGAAGCGAGACTGGCTCTCCTGGAAAGCCGCATGCTCCCCATGTTGTTAAATGGCTGTTGTCTCTGTTTTCTTTGTTCTCCTGTAATGGTTAGAACTGCCTTTTTCTGATTGGGACCAGTTTATGGACCCATCTCCCTAGGGGTGTCCCCAGCTGCTTTGGGACTCTCCAGAGAGGGTGGGACCCCTAGGGGCCCTGGGCTCTCCTGTGAGAGGGGACCCAGAGGTCTTGACATCTGAATATTTTCTCTGCACTAGAATTAGAGGCCTTGGATCTGGATTTTGAAGCCGGTTCCTTGAAAGCACTCCCTGAAAACCCCATGTTCTGTTTCATGGGGGTGGAAAGGAGATTTTGTACCTTGTACTGGAGCAGTTTATTTAGGAATAAAATGAATAAATCAGGCAACCAGGCTGGCTCGGCGTTTTCCTTACCGCTTGGTCGCCACCTGTCGGGCCCCTTGCGTCATCAGACCCGCTGCCTTCTCCAACCGACCTGGCAACTAGCCCCAGGTAGAGGTGATGGTAGATGGCAATGTGCTCAGATTATTGTCCAGCTGGGTCAAGAAGCTCATGGAGGGGGAGTCTCTAGCTGCCTGCCACTGCTTGGCTTCACCCTGCTCTCCGGTGAGGTCTCAGGCTGGATTGTGCCACCCTTGGCTGTGGATTTTATTAGCTATGAATCACCTGCAGGCTTTCCCTGCCCTTGGTTGCACGTTCCCTACAGGTGCCAGGTTCCCATCCATTTACCTGTGGCCCAGTGTTCTGTCTTTGGAGATGGGGATGCTAAGATCACCCGCCCTGCTGAGTTTCATTGGGATTCAAACCTTCCTCTGCTGTGGTTGCAACCTGAATCACACAGCACGGAGCTAATCCAGACTGAGGTCTGCTGGGCCCCTGTTCCCTGCCGCCTCTTCCACTGCAAACACCTTCACCGGCACTGGAGCTTTGGCTGTTCCCGATCTCAGCTTTGTAGTCACAGCTGACGCCCCAGCTGTGCATCAGACCAAGCATAAATGAATAGGAGGCAGCAGGCACTGGCTGGTAAACATCGGTGAGTAATTAGACACATGGGGGGATGGTATTATTCTTTGGGAGATAGGAGTAGGGAGCTAAAGCCAAGTCTCTGGTCAACTGGGACAGATGCCCAGGAAGGGGGGAAGCTGTGATCTAATCTAGCCAGTCCTAGAGTGCAGCTAACTCTCTGCTACGTTGTTTGAAGCAAAGATTTTTTTTTTCAGTGCACTGAAGTATTCCTGTCCATTGACCTGATCAACCGCTGTACCTGTCCAGCTCCGAAAGCGCAGGCCCCTAGCAGTGGGAAAGGAGGAGTAAGCTGTAAGAAGTAGTAAGAGTAAGGCGTAAAGTAAGCTGTCACGGGATAAGAGAGAAGATCCTCTCGTGGATCATAACTGGTTAAAAGGCGGGAAACAAAGGGTAGGAATAAATGGTCAGTTTTCAGACTGGAGAGAGGTAAATAGCAGTCCCCCCCAGGGGTCTGTTCTGGGATGAGTGCTGTTCAACAGAGTCATAAATGATCTGGAAAAAGGGGTAAACAGCGAGGTGGTAAAATTTGAAGATGATACAAAATTGCTCAGGATAGTTAAGTTCCAGGCAGACTGCGAGGAGCTACAAAAGGATCTCTAAAAACGGTGACTGGGCAACAAAATGGCAGATGAAATTGAATGTTGATAAATGTGAAGTAATGCACATTGGAAAACATCATCTCGCCTATATATACAAAATGATGGGGTCTAAATTAGCTGTTACCGCTCAAGAAAGATCTTGGAGTCATTGTGAATAATTATCTGAAAATATCCACTCAATATGCAGCGGCAGTCAAAAGCGAACAGAATGTTGGGAATCATTAAGAAAGGGATAGATAATAAGACAGAAAATATATTGCCTCTATATAAATCCATGGTACGCCCACACCTTGAATACTGCGTGCAGATGTGGTTGCCCCATCTCAAAAAAAAGATCTATTGGAATTTGGAAAAGGTTCAGAAAAGGGCAACAAAAATGATGAGGGGTCTGGAACGGCTGCCGTATGAAGACAGGTTAATAAGAATCGGACTTTCCAGCTTGGAAAGGAGATAACTAAGGGAGAATATGATTGAGGTTGTCATAAACAGATGGTTAAGGGTTAACGCCTCTTTTATCTGTAAAGGGTTAAGAAGTTCACCTAGCCTAGCTGACACCTGACCAGAGGAACCAATGGGGGAACAAGATGTTTCAAAAGGAAGGAGGGGAAGTTTCCTTTGTTGAGTTTTCAGTTTTCAGAGGGAGTGAAAAAGATCAAGGAACCAGCCTTTTATCAGAGTAGTAAGTTTTAGAAAGGAATAAATAGGTTTATGTATGTTTTTCTTTGTGACTTTTTGTCTTTGTGCAATTAGAGGAATAATCAAATTGGGAATTCTTTTGTGTACTAAGTCTTGCCCAGGGGAATGTCCTGCGTGTTTTGAATCTGTTGTCTGTGAGAGTAGCTGGTATGCTAATCTCTCCCAGAGGGTTTTTTCTTTTACCTTTCTTTTCTTTTAATAAAAAATCTGATTTTTTTTTTTCCTTGTTAGAATCCAAGGGGATTGGATTTGGACTCACCAGGAACTGGTGGGGGAAAGGAGGGCGGATGGTTAAATTCTCCTTGTGTTACGATCCAAGGGGTTGGATCAGTTTTCACCAGGAAATTGGTGGAAAAAATCTCTCAAGACCACTCAGGGAAGGGAGTTAGTACTTGGGAGTGGTGGCAGCAAAACCAGATCTAAGCTGGTAATTCAGTTTAGGGGTTCACATGCAGGTCCTCTTATCTGTACTCTAAAGTCCAGAGTGGGGGTGAAACTTATGACAAAGGTCTATACAGTCATGACTGGTGCAGAGAAAGTGAATAAGGAAGTGTTGTTTACTCCTCAGAACGCAAGAACTAGGGGTCACCAAATGAAATTAATCGGCAGCAGCTTTAAAACAAAGACTTCTTTTTATTTCTTCTCATAACGCAGAGTTAACCTGTGAAACTCCTTGCCAGAGGAGGTTGTGATGGCCAAGACTATAACGGTGTTCAAAAAACTACTTGATAAGTTCATGGAGGACAGGTCTATCAATGGTTATTGGCCAGGATGGGCAGGGATCGTGTCCCTACATTCTGTTTGTTTGCCAGAAGCTGGGAATGGGTGACGGGATGGATCACTTGATGATTCCCTGTTCTGTTCATTCCCTCTGGGGCACCTGGCATTGGACACCGTTGGCAGACAGGATACTGGGCTGGATGGACCTTTGGTCTGACCCAGTCTGGCTGTTGTTACGCTGATAGGAGAAGCCCTCTGACCCACAGCTGAGCAGTCGTGGTTACGGTTTGCTACTTCTAGAGCATTCAGTGGCAAGCATTGAAACTAATGGGCTAATGCTGGAACTCCTCCGTCTCCGCTGCTGTAAAGCCATCACATCTGTTCACTTGAGCACACAGGAAACTTGCAAGTCAGAAGAGCCCATTTTATCTCTTTAGAAGGCTCTCCCTAAAGGCTGGAAGCAGCTCGGTTGGCTCTCACCTCTCCAGGCTGCTCGCTGGTTCCCAGTTGATGCTAGGAGGAAACGGGAGAAGGGAGACTTACTGCTCCTATCTACGGGCCGGCGCTTGGTGTCTGCTGTTTCAGGCTGGCGTTGGGATGCTGATACTGCTGGGTGGCAGGGGCTAAGAACCTGTCTTTCCTCAGCCCAGCCAGCATTGCTGCCCTGGGTGAGCTCCAGGACACAGCTGGTGAGCTCCAGTTACCAGATAAACCTCCTTCCTCTCTCTCTGGGGCAGGAAAGAGCAGTCCTACGAGCCAGCGGGGTGCAGTGCATGAGAGCCGAGAGAGGCTAAGGTTCAACAGGCCTCATGTCCATTAGAACAGAAGCTGGACGGGGAAGCAAAGGAGCTGCAGGAAAACTGGGAACTTACCAAACCAGCCGGGAATGGTCTGAAAGCCCATCACTGGCACCCGCGTGCCCAAATGAGGTTCCCAGCGTGTACCAGGCTCCTCTTAATGGGATGATTGAAGGGATTTCAGGCCCTTCGCAAGGCTGCTGGCCAAGCCTCACCCAGGATAGAGTTCCGTTCTGGGCACTGGGTTCGAGGGAGAGGAATTCAAAGTGGAATGGGGGCAGAGAAGAGCCATGAGGATGATCACAGGCATGCAGGCCTGGCTTGGGAGAGGAGACTGGCTGAGTCTGGCCCTACAAAGGCTGAGAGGGGATTTAATGGCTCCACCTAGGAGGGAAAATGGTTGAAGCCAAAGAACAGTGCTGGCACAAGAACAACCGGGAATGAACAGGGCGTTAGGGAATGGAGGTTGGAAAGCAGAAAGAGGTTTGGGACCAGCTGCCCGACAGAAGCAGGGTGTGTGTTGGGGAGGGGATGATAGGACAGAGGCACCTGTGAGAGCAGGGCCTGGACTCTGAGCCAGCAGATCCCTTCCAGTCCTGCCATCTTGTGGTGAGAGTTTAGTCTATAAGCCTTAGCCCTGTTGGGGGCTGAATTCACAGCTCAATTCACGTGGGTTCTGAACTGCGTTTTAGCCTTCCCCTGCCATGCACATTCATGCATCTCTGAGCTGGGCGTGGAGGTGTGTGAAGCCCTGACCCAAGTGGGAGTGGGGATTCCGGATGCTGCTTTCACTCAGGCTGGAACTTGCCTGCTTTGCAGGAAGGATGTGGGCAAAATCATTTCAGTACCAACAGTCCTCCGATGCCGCCCCACAATTCCCTCCCCAAGGAGGGACCGGTTCCACACCGGCCTGGGAAAGAATCTCAGCGCCATGGGCCATGTAGTGAAGACAGTCAGGTGGGTGGCAGGGCTTGGGGGATGCTCGCACGTGGGCTAGGCTATGCTGGGAACTTAGCGCAAGGGTGTGTCTCCTGCCCATAGGTCTGAGTTCCCTGGCCCAACAGAAGGTAGTGAGAGAGAGAGACACACACACACCCGTGTGTTACAGCATTTTGGAATGGGCCAGCCCTTTCCCAGAATCTCTTAATGCTCTAGTGCAGACCCTACTTCTCACCACCGACCCAAACGCTGCAAGTCTGGACACCCACCCTGGAACAACACCCCACCAACTGTGGATGTGTGTATGTGCCTGAGGTATAGGCGTGAATATGAACTTCCCTGATGACTCTTAGGCCAGGTCTACACTGCGACTTTAAATCGGTTTAATGGCCGATATACCGATTTAATGCTGTATCCGTTCACACGACGTCGTCATTAATATCGAGTTAAACGGCTCCTTAAATCGATTTCGGAACTCCTCCCAAACGAGAGGAGTAGCGCTAAATCGATGTGATAACTCGGATTAGGGTTCATTGTGACGGAAATCGACGTTATTGGCCTCCGGCGGCATCCCAGAGTGCAGCACTGACCGCTCTGGACAGCATCTGACTCGTATGCAGCGGGCAGGTAAACAGAGAGCGCCCCGCGACTTTTGAATTACCATTTCCTGCTGCCCACGCGTGGAGCCTCTGACTCAGCAGGCTGGCGATGCAGTTTGAAATCGAAAAAGAGCTCCAGCATAGACCGTACGGAGATACTAGGTCTGATCGCTGTATGGGGAGACAAATCTTGTTGTATCCAGCTCCGTTACAGAACACGAAATGCCAAAGTGTTTGAATAAAAAACTCCAGGATACACAGCGTGTGTGACAAGCGTAACGGGAAGCCAGAGACTCAAATGGAACGCTCATGAAGGGAGGGGGGGGTACTGAGGACTCCAGCTATCCACAGTCCACAGCAGTCTCTGAAAAATTATTGCATTCTTGGCTGAGCTCCCATGTCTCGTAGGTTAAACACAGTGTCTGGCGTGGTTCAGGGAACAGCTCCTCAGTTATTTTCCCCCACCACCACGTGAAAAAAAAAAGGGAAGAATTGCTGTGCTATGGCGTTTGCTCAATGCACTCCGCGAAAAAGGCGCCAAAGGGTTGTCTGCTGCCTTCACAAAGGGAGGGGTGAGGCTGTACCCAGCACCACCCGGGCAGTGTTTTCTGCCCATCAGGCACTGTGCTCTCAACACGGAAGTGGAATATGGATAGCTGAGGAAAGCTACCCACAGTGCACCGCTCCTGAAATCGATGGTAGCTTTGGACCATGGACGCAACAATCGATTTCGGATCCCACTGTGGACGCGCTAAACCGATTTTATTAGATCTGTTTTGTAATATCGGTTTAAGCTAATTCGAAATAATCGTGCAGTGTAGACGTACCCTTAATTACTGAATCTCTTCATTTTACTAGGGGATTGTTTTCCCTCTGTCCCGGAAGAATTGCTTCCCTAGGTACCAGAGTAGCAGTCGCATTAGTCTGTGTCTGCAAAAAGAACAGGCGCACTTGTGGCACCTTAGAGACTAACAAATGTATTTCAGCATAAGCTTTCGTGGGCTACAGCCCACTTCATTGGATGCATAGAATGGAACACACAGACAGGAGATATTTATACATACAGAGAACATGAAAAGGTGGAAGTAGCCATGCCAACTGTAAGAGGCCAATCAATTGAGATGAGCTATCATCAGCAGGAGAAAAAAAACTTTTGAAGTGATTAATTGAGATGACCCATAGAAGGTGTGAGGAGAACTTAACATGGGGAAATAGATTCTATTAGTGTAATGGCCCAACCATTCCCAGTCTCTTCTCAAACAAGTTAATTGTATCTAATTTGCAGATTCAAGGTCAGCAGTCTCTCTTTGAAGTCTGTTTTTGAAGTTTTTTTTGTTGTAAAATTGCCACCTTCAAGTCTGTCACTGAGTGGTTAGAGAGGTTGAAGTGTTCACCCACTGGTTTTTGAATGTTACAATTCCTGATGTCAGATTTGTGTCCATTTATTCTTTTGCGTAGAGATTGGCCAAACCAGACAATGTACATGGCAGAGAGGCATTGCTGGCACATGATGGCATATATCACATTGGTAGATGTGCAGGTGAACGAGCCCCTGATGGCGTGGCTGATGTGATTAGGTCCTGTGATGTCTGCAGGTTGGTTTCAAATGTCCCAAATAATGAGGCTTTTATTCTTTCCCTTGAGATACTGTTCCTCACCCAGTTAGAGCTCATTGACAGCCATTGCCTTCTGCTCATTGTGTCATACTTCATGTACCCTCCTAGGAGCAGATTTGACTCTTTCCCCTTTACTATTACATAGCCCTCTGTAACTATATCGTTCTTGTTTTCAGACCTTTCCCTACCAACAAGGAAGTGGCTCAGACACCAGCAAAGAATGAGACATTATCCAGCAGGCCCTAGAGAGGTTTGGAATGAAGGTAGGAAGCAAGAGCCTGAGAGGTAGTGTCTGGAGGACTTTCAGGAGAGGCAGTGGGATGACTGGAGTAAAGTGTTTTGATTCAGTGACTCTCAGAGCGCAGCCTGGCTTGGCCGTGAGCCCTGGCGATAGAAAAGTCATTGAAGCAGCCCCAAGGGTGTTGAGAAATCTCAGGGCGCTGAGTTACAGGGAAGGTTTCTGGTGCCCTTAGAGAAATTGGCAGGCCAAAGCTTTGTCCTGTCCAGATTCCAGGGGCTGGTCCTCTTGTTGTTTCTCCTTGGAAGTTTTTTCCACACACTGAAATAGCTTAATTTCATCCTAACCGTGAGATATCTGTTCCACCTACTTATAACCAACTGGGTCTCCCTGTCTCGCTATTATCCCCCCCTTCAAATGTTGCCTCTTGGAGCCCCATTCCTCCAGCGATCTCCCATGAGCCCTGTTACTCTTGAATCACTTATCCAAATGAAAACTGAACTCACTTTCCCCATCTGGTTTAGGGCCATGCACCGAGACAAGCTCATCCACCATGCTGAACCATGTCCAGGTACTGGCTATTCTCACTGTAAGAACCCGAATTTTATTAGTAGCTGACATATGGATATCACCTGTAACACACAGGAAGGTGGGGTCTGAGCTCCTCTGCCTCGATCCAAGTGGGGCCTCATGACAAAGAGGTTTGAGAGCCACTGGACTCACCCCATCTCCTCAACCAGGTCTGTATATCATTCTCAGGGGCAGCTGGACACGTGGCTTTGGAATCTTGTAGGGCTGAAGAGGGTTCCCTGGTCCCAGAGCAGTTACAGGGAAATACTCTCTGGTCCCTACAATTTTTGGACATTGACACCATGTCATGGACTCCATAAAGGGGGGAGAATTTCACCCTAAAGACAAGGCGAGATAGCTGTTTAAAGCACAACCTGAACCCATGGGGCAGCAGTGAGGGCTGGGGGTTAAGTGGTATTTGTTTCTAGTACGATAAAATCATGGATGAATGGCTAAGGAGGAGTACAGAATAGAACAAGCAGTAATGGAAAAAATGAGTGATACTTAGCAAGGGACATAAAAAGCAATAAGAGTTCTTTTTAAAATACATTAGGAGCACGAGGAAGATGAAGGAAAGTGCAAGTCCTCTACTTAGCAGGGAAGGAGAGCTAATAATTGATGACTGCAAGATGGCTCAGGTGTTCAGTGCATATTTTGCTTCAGTCTTCACTAATTAGGTTAATGGTGACCAGATGCTCAGCACAGTTAATATTAACAACAAGGGTGAAGGAACCAAGCCAAAATAGAGAAGGACCAGATTAAAGAATATTTAGATACACTAGATGTATTCATGGCGGCAGGACCTGATGAAATTCACCCTAGTGTAGTTATGAAACTAGCGGAAGCAATCTCAAAACTGTTAGCAATTATCCTTGAGAACTCCTGGAGGATGGATGAGGTCCCAAAGGACTGGAAAAAGGTACTAGGTTTGCCCATCTTTAAAAAGGACTCCGGGAATTATAGACAGTCAGCCTAACTTTGGTTCCAGTGTCTTTCCAGGTATCAATTATTAAACAAGCAATTTGTAAGCATCTAAAAGATAATAGAATATCAGGATTGGAAGAGACCTCAGGAGGTATCTAGTCTAACCCCCTGCTCAAAGCAGGACCAATCCCCAACTAAATCATCCCAGCCAGGGCTTTGTCAAGCCTGACCTTAAAAACTTCTAAGGATGGAGATTCTACCACCCTCCCTAGGTAACCCATTCCAGGGCTTCACCACCCTCCTAGTGAAACAGTGTTTCCTAATATCCAACCTAATCCTCCCCCACTGCAACTTGAGACCATTGCTTCTTGTTCTGTCAGTTATAAGGAGTAGCCAGCATGGATTTGAAAAGAACAAATCACACCAAACCCATCTAATTTCTTTCTTTGACAGAGTTACTGGCCTAGTGAATAGGAGAAAAGCAGATGTGTGATATATTTTGATTTTAAAGAGCAACAAAGAGTGAATACATCAGATGCACGCATCTGACAAAGTGGGTATTCACCCCCAAAAGCTTATGCTCCAATACATCTGTTAGTCTCTAAGATGCCATCGGACTCTTTGTTGCTTTTTACAGATCCAGACTAACACGGCTACCCCTCTGAATTGATTTTAGTGAGGCTTTCGACACAGTGACACATGACAGTCCCGTAAGCAACCTAGAGAACTGTGGGAGAATGAAATTGCTGTAAGGTGGATGCACAACTGATTGAAAGACCGTAGTCGAGGAATAGTTATCGACAGTTCACTGTCAAACTGAGAGGGTGTATCCAGGAGTGAAAGTAATTTACAGGGCTTACCGGTACTGCCAGAGTCCTGAGGGGGGCGTGGCCTCATCCAGAAGGGGTGTGGCCTCAAGATTTAAAGGCTCTAGGGCACCAGCTGTGGCTGGGATGCCCAGGGCCTTTAAATCAACCGGGGGCTCCCAGCTGCAGAGGTAGCTGGGAGGCCCCCAGAGCTCAGGGGCAAATTAAAGGGCCCGGGGCTCCGGCTGCCGCAGGGAACCCTGAGCTTTGCGGGGCTGGGGCAGGTATTTAAAGGGCCAAGAGCTCCTGCTGCTGAGGGGAGCTCCAAGCCCTTTAAAACCTGGCCACTGGAGCCGTGGCTGGGATTCAAAAGGCTCTGGGCTGCGGCAGCAGGGAGCTCTGAGCCCTTTAAATCTCAGCTGTGGTGGGGGGTTTAAAGGGCTCTGGGATGACCGCAGCCGGGGCAGCCCAGAGCCCTTTAAATCCGGCCCCAGCCTGGCTGCCTCGAAACCACCCAGGGGCCGCACTCATTCCAGCTAGAGTACCTCTGCCAGGGGCGATGCCTGGTCCAGATGCCTTGGGGTCACTGCTGGCAGGGTCCCTAGGAGTCCCCAGCACCACCCTGTACAGCCCCCCTGCGCCACACCTCATGCATCCTCCCTCCCCTCACCTCAGTAACATCCCTTATAGAGCCCCCCTATGCTATGCCTCATAGAGTCCCCCTCCCCCACCCAGCATTCATGACCTGCCACACAATTTTCATACCCAGATGCAGCCCTTAGGCCAAAAAGTTTGTTGTCCCCTCCCGCCCCCCCGCCCGCTCCAGTCCCAAACCTTCCTGCTGTGTCCCCTGTTCACTACCAGGTGCCTTGGTCCTGTTCCACAGCCGGCACTGCCTGCCAAACCAACCCTCTCCGCCTGCCTGCGTTCCTGTCACCGAAACCTCACCCTTCTCCCCCTAGCGACACCGAGTAAATCCGGCTGGACCTGCTTGGCAGCTTTCTGGAGTGGATTGCGGTAGCACTGGGCAAAGGGAACACAGCAGACATCTTACATGGGTGTGCAAAGGTGACCCCAGTAGTGGCCCTCTCCAGCAAGTGGGTCACTCTATCCACCCCCTGGTGCAGGGCAAAGTGGATGCCAGCGATGGTCAGAGGCTGCATTAGCCACCAGAGGGCGACCAGGAGTCTCCAACGTAAGCAGTTGTTAATATAGAAATATTAATGAGTTCTGTTGTTTTTCATTAAGGGGTGCTGGTCTCTATCTAGTTCCCAGCAGGCCCTAGCATAGAGTCTCAGATCTCCTTGCTCCTAAGTGGCCCCTATGCTGGTGGTCCCAGGCAGGAGCCTGAAGGCAGAATAAATACAAGTGGTGAGAGGTGGGTGCTCTGGATCAGGTACGTGGCAGGCTGGCACGAGGAAACTGGCTCCCGTAGGAGCAATGATAGCGTCTGGGGCTGTCGATCCAGTACCTGTAGCACCCCCAGCACCCACGTGTTCAACTGGATCATCAGCCAGATGCAACAGTCCCTCCGCTACCCCACAGGGCTGCGCTCGTGAGCTTGGTACAAGCTGCTCCGTGGCAGAGGTTTCTCTCTCATTGTGGTCAGGGTGTTGCTGCCTCAGTTTCCCTCTTGCTGGTTGGATAGCATAGCTGTCCACCTCAGCCAAAAGTTCCTCCCCTACGGGGGTAACACAAATCCAAACTGTTCCTAGTCTTTTCCCTGGGTCAATCTTCTCCCCTAGTGGGGGTATAACAGCCTCTGCCCCCAGGCGACAGGAGATGCGTGTGCCCATTAATCTTCCCCCCTGGAGTAGAGCAGCAATGCCCCCTGCTCGCCCTTCAGAGTCAAGTGGGAGCTCACGCCCTCCCTCCGCTCCAGACTCGGAGCCCTATGTCGTGAAGCAGGCCTCAGCCCCCTGCCCCACCACATACACTCCCTGCTTCTCTTCCCTCATCACCTCTGCTCTGCCCACTCCATGGTTCCCCCTCTCGGGGCTTGGCTCTGTCTGGCTCCCTTGCCAAGTCCTGCCCTGGCCTTAGCTCCAGCCACTTTCCTCCTCTGGCTCTGTAGGGGGACCCACAACAGGCCTTCCCTGGCCTCTCCCTGTTCTGAAAGAAGGAGCTGCCTTTTATTCCCTGCCCCCCACACACCCCCCAGCACAGCTCTGCCCCGCCCCCAGTCCCATGCACAGCTCTGCCCTCTGTGTCCCTCTTCTCCTCACATGGCTTGTTTCTCCTCCCAGCTCCTCTCAGTCTCTGAGGGAACGTCTACCATGCACTGTGTCCTCAGCGTTCAAACTCAGGCTGAAGCCTAACCCCCCGTCTACACACACATTGCACTAACCCAGGGTCTCAGCACCCCACGGGGATGGAAGGTCCAAGCTTTAAGTCCAGCTGGGACCCGGGCTTCAAGCCCTATTGCTTTGCTGTGTAGACGTAGCCCCCTTGGACTTGTGCTCTGGGAATCCGCCAAAAGTATCCTATGGGCTGAATTTCTTGGTCCCCTGGGCAGTCAAGTTTTCCCATACGGCCCCATGAACAAAGGGCGAGAGCGGCCACACTGGGGGTGGGCACTAGGAAGTCTGGGGTATGGGTGGTTGGACTTGGGCCCACATAATGCAATGTAGACGCTGGAGCCCCAGGTTAGGTGCAAGAAGTCCTAATCGGGGGTTCCATGCGTGTGTAGACGCTCAAGCCCTAGGTTAACAAACCTGGGGTCTGCTACCTCCACTTCTCCTAACCCTGGGCTTATGTTGCAGTGTAGACGAACGCTTAGCCAATAACCCCACCCAGCAGGCATCTCTGAATCTCGGTGGGAGCTACTGTTCAAGGCATCACTGAGGGGCCAGGACCATGGACCTCTCAACCCTAGGCCATGCCCTGCAGACTGCAGCCTTCTGGGAGAGGGCCGCTGCCCTTTTCCCCACTTGGCCAGCGCACTAAGGTAGCTTGGGCCCCAGCTTTGCCCTTCCTCGGCAAGGCCCAGGGAAGCCATGCTGTCCAGTGGTGGGAACTTCTGGCTGTAGGAATGGGGGAAGGGCCTGAGGGGAGGCAGAGGTGTGGAGCCGTTGTGGGGGCTGGGGATGTGAGGGAGGAGAGGCCTGAGGGGATGTGGGGGAGGGACTGGAGCTGTGTGTGAGAGGCCTGGGATTTGTGAAGGCTGGAGCTGGCAGGTTGGAGGACTGGAAACTATGTAAGGGAACCAGGAGGGGAGGGGGATGTGGGTATGTATCTGTGGGAGGCTGGAGGGAGTGTGGGGGGCAGAGCTATGGGTCTGGGGGTGGTGGGACACTGGAGCTGGGCAGGAGGGGCTGGGATATGTCCCCCGTAAAGCACCTTGAAAAGCCTGAATCACCCTCCATATGCCCCGCCCCAAGGACAGCCAGGGAGCCCAGAGCAAGAACTCCCTGCTCTCGCCACCCCTCAGGAGTTGCTGCCAGGGCAGCAGAACCTCACCAGTCTGCATTTGAACAATAAAAGGGAATTTCCACAAAGAAGCTTTGTTAAGGGCCAGTTGAAGCTGCTGGTTTCCAACAGAGCTGTTTGCTTCCTGCACCCTTCCAAAGCTGCAGCCTCAAACCCTGGAGATCCAGGAAAGGCTCAGGTCATGTCTCCACTGCAGAACCTTTCAAAGGCTCCTAGGGACTTGTTTTGAGTGTCTGTAATTTGTTGCATAGGAGGCACCTGTTTGCTGAGATGCAATGTGCAATTTAAGAGCTTATGTAATGCCATACCCAGTGCCACAGAATGGGTGCCAAATACCTGTTAATTTGTACATTAAAAATGCTAATTTGTCCAGTTCGCACTGGAAACAAATTGGTACACCTTCACTCTGAGTGTGAATGCTGCTCCAGCAAACCCCTGCGCAGAGAAGACGGGGGCTGGAGCACTGGAGTGGGACTCTGGAGATCAGTGCTTTGTTTCTTGCTCTGCCACTGGCCTGTTGGGTGACCTTGGGCAAGTCACTTCACCTTTCTGTGCCTCAGTTTCCCTAGCTGTACAGTTGGAACAATGATACTTTTTTTTCTTGTCCAGCAGTTCAAGCTCTGTGGATGGTCAAGCTATGTAAGAGCGAGGTGTTATTGTCATTACCCATAATGCATTGGTTGGAAGGCAGCTGTCTGTGGACATATGGCACATCTCTATACTGGTCTGGATGGACACACGGTTTCAAGAAACTGAATCATTATAACACTATGTCTCCATCACCATCTGGGGGCATGATTCCTCTGCCTGCGTGCACAGATCTGTGGTAGCGTGACTATAAATAGAAGTGTAGTCATGGTATCCTTGCTAGAGGCCTGGCTGAGCTGTGCCAGGTTCAAACCCACCTGAAACCAGTGGATACGTACCTGGCACTGCTCAGCCGTGCTGTGGCTACGCTGCTATTTATACTTGTGCTAGCTCGAGGAAAGCTAGCACAAGTCCATGCGCATGAGCGGGGGAAGCACATGCCTCACTTGTAGATGTATGCCAGGGTGCGTTTCTCTATATGTGAGCCGGATAGATTTCAACCTCTGTCCAGACCCAACCTTGCCCTGTACTACCCACTCCAATCAGGCAAAAATCTGGAGTCAGGCCTAAAAGAAATTATGAAATTTTTAAAAAGTAATAAAGTTGAGGTTGTTTTATTTGCCCACTGGCTTCTGAACCTTTAGGTCAATCTGGGGTCATATTTTCAAGCTTTTCTCCACAACCAGAAGGACCAGGCACTTATTTTTTAAAAAAAGAAAGCTAAGATTCTACTATAATCACATGAATCCAGGACTCGGGGTTTTAAGAACGGTTGTAAGAGTTGCCAATCCTGCAGTGCCCTACATGCCCTCTGGGGCTAGTGAATTCCAGGCTGCAGCTCCCACCATGCCACATTCACAGGGGAAAGAAATAACATGGCGTGTAAATTCAACTGGTAAAAAGCAAATAAAAGGGACAACCCCCCCCCCCCCCATTCTGCAGGAAAAAAAGGGCAGCGAGATAGGTGACGTGCCTGGACAGGAGAGAGAAATAAGTCCACTGACAATCATGCTGACCACCATTGTTGCATTGTTTCCTTGTACTTTCCCGGCATCACTCTGACCGTGTGTGTCTGTCTGTCTCTTGTCTTATACTTGGATTGTAAGCTCCTTGGGGGCAGCACCTTGCACAATGGCCCAGGCTGGAGACTTCTAGACAGTATGGCAGGGTGAGCAGGGGTGCATCCCCAGAGCACAGGACATCCTCCGCCCTTATGACCCCGTCCCTGTGGGTGTGATGCACAGAAAGGGCCCCCGTTTAAAGAGCGCGCCCTTCCATCCCCGCCGGCATAGCCTTGCAATGCGTGCGAGGTCATGCTGGTGGGGGCGGGGACACTTGCTCCTCAAAACAAGGGCCTCTGGATGATGAATCCAGACAGAACCAGGCCCGGTTTTATATCAAGCCGGACCGGGGGGACACAAACCTTGCAGGCATCCGGCTTAGAACCGGACAGATGGCCTCATGGCATGACATCATACTGTACAGACAACGCAAGAAGAGCGGAGAGAGACCGGCGTGAGAGATGGGGTGGAGGTAGGGTGACCAGATGTCCTGATGTGATAGGGACAGTCCTGATATTTGGGGACTTATAGGCTATTTTCTGATACAGGCTCCTATTACCGCCCACCCTCCTCCCGATTTTTCACACTTGCTGTCTGGTCCCCCGAGCTGAAGGAAAAGGAAGGCGCAGGATGGGAAGCAGGCGCGAGAGAAAAGGGGGAAGGAGGCGCGCAGCATGGAAGCCAGGACAGGAGTGCCCTAGCGTGACGGAGCGGAAGGGAAAGCGGGCACCAAGACAGGAATAAGGCCAAGCTGAAGGACACAGACATGGAGCATCCCAGAAAGCAGGTGAGCGGGAGAGGGGCAGGTTTGAGAAAGGGGAAGTTCTGGGAACAGAGCCGGCTCCAGGAGCCCAAAGCCATGGGGCAGATGGGGGAACTGCAGAGCAAAGGGCCCTTTACTGCAGCAGCTCCCAAGGGGAGGGGAAGGGCTGCCGGTGCGCGTATGCAAATATGCTTATTTATTTAATTCTGGGAAGGGCTTTCCCCTCCTCCTCCTCCTCCTCCGGGGTGCCCTGCACTGAGCCTCCCTCAGTGAGGAGAAGGAGGCAGCAGCCTGCAGAGGAAGAGGAAGGTCAGTCTCTCTCCATTCTCTGCCTTACGCTCTGCTTTTCTCTACCCCGCTCCCCCCCCAAAACCTTTCCCCAACACCTCCTCTCTGGCCCTGGAGGATGTGCATTGTCTGGGGGCGGGGGGGGCCGAGCCGCCTTTGGTTTGCATGAGAGAGAGAGAGGCGGGGAGATGAATCTGCAAAGGCAGCACTTGTTTGCAGTGGGTTAACCCCCTCCTGCAGCCCATCCCAGGCCTCCTTCCGCCCCCTCCCCACGTGCCATGGGGGGTATGGCTGCGTCACGCTCTTCAGCTCGGCTAAAACTTTGTTTCAGAAACGTACGAGCTTCCCAGACAGGCTAGAAATGAGGACAGAGTAAACAGCAGCCATGGAGGGCTGCCTGGAGAGAAGCAGCAGCAGCCTTGGGGTGTGAGACCCAAGAACAAAGCATGCATTATTCCTTTTTTCCTGACCCCCCCCTTGTCAATTTCTTTCTTTCCAGCCATGTTTCGCAACAGGGCTTTAAAAATATATGGCTGGGCAGGAGGAGTTTGTTTGCTCAGCAGTTTGGAAGTGGAAAGGGGCTCGCTGCAGAAAGGGTTCGTGCCCAGCTTCTGATCTCACTTCCACTGCTGTGATTCTGGACTGAACCCAGGGAGACGGATGGAGGCCCTCCAGGTTACCCGGTGTCACGCAGAATGGAATTTGGCCCCAACCTGTGGTTATTAATTCCATTTCTAGGCTAACAAATACAAGTTCTGCCCTGGCAGTCTGGGCAGCGGTATTGCCTTCCAAGGGTTAAGAAAGGACATACGCTGGTCTGTGTGTCAGCTTGTAGAGATCCCCAGCCATCCCCACCCCAGTATCTGAGTGCCCCCGCCCCAAGTATTTCAGAATAGAAATAAACACAGACTCTTGCTCTTCCTTGCTCTTCCTTCCCAGCCTGCGGGGGTTAAAGCAGCCCCTGCTCATGGGTCTAGTTTGTGAATGTGTGTAAGGGTGGGGATGCCAAGGCAAAGGGTTGAGCTTTCGAGTCAGTTATAAAAAAGGAGAAGCTGTTTATAGAGGGGTCGTTCTTGGCTCCCGTGGCTGTGAGTTCCGCAGTCTGGGTCCGGCTCCTGTGAAGGTTCCATGCCCTGCTCTCACGTGCCTGCCCTTCCTGGTTTCTACGTTCTGGGAGGGTACCCTTGCAGAGGGAGAGCTGATCTCAGCTGGTCTGGGCTTTGCATAGGACGGGGTCATGTAGTGAATGGGGAGCCCAGGTGGAGAGATGAGGTTTGTTTGCTCAGGGGTGATATGATCAGAACAACCTGCGTTCTTTAGCAAATGGCTTGCTGTGTTCTGTATCATCTGGGGCTTTCTTAGGGTATTAATTCATCCTAGGTAAAGAGGTCTAGGTATGGACTGTCCTAAACTGGATTCACCTGAGCACAGAGCCCTACTGAAATGGGTGCAAGATGGCTCTGCCACCACGAATCCAATGGCAGGATCGGGGCTTGACGATGGGTTGAGTCTGGGTTCTCTTCTGGTCTGTGTAGGACAGACTCATAGATTTTAAAGGCAGAAGGGACCATCATGGTCATCTAGTCCGACCTCCTGCACATTGCAGGTCACAGAACCTCGCCCATCCACTCCTGTTCTTTTCCTGCGCTGAGCATCTTGGGTTTGGAGGGGGTTTGGGCAAATGCTTTGGATCTGTCTCTAGAAGTAGAGGCACTGACTCTGCAATGAGCAGCATGCACATGGAACCCCTTAACTTATCCGGAACCCCACTGAAGCCGCTGCACCACTGGGGGATCTCTTGTATCTTGCACAAACTGTGTCCGGTGAATTAATATATAATCTCATGGAATAGAATTCACTCATAAAATAATGTCCCTTCACCAGCAGAATGCTCCCTGTTCCAGGGACAGTGGTGATAGACACAGTTATCAATTAAAAAAAAACCCTAAAATTATTTTAAACAGTTTAATTGCTGAAGGTGGATCTCATTATCTCCAGTTTACAGATGGGGGAACTGAGGTACAGGGTAATAAGATGACTTGCCCATGGTCATCCAGCAGGCTAGTGGCAGAGTTAGGGATAGAACCCAAGTTGTTTTACTTCTAGTCCTGTGCTTGATCCACAAGGCCACACTACTCTGGAGCAAAGCTAAACTGCAGCTCCTGTAATGAGCAACACATGTACTGATCCCCCGGCATGGAGCCCCAAAGGGGTCTGCCCACACAGAATTGAGGCCTAGCTCTGGCTATTAATTGGTACTGAATTAAATAGTTTGGATGTATACTGTACCAAAATAGTCCCCCTCTTCCAGGTGCTTTTACCACAATTAAAAATAGAACCAAATTCAACCGAAAACTGGCAGCTACACCACAACCACAGCCAAGTAAAAATCAAGCCTAGTGAACACTCCTCTTTCCTGCTCAAGCATCAGCTCCTCTCTCCCCAAGGGCCTGGGTAAATAGATAGGACTTGCACTCTTGCAGGTGCCCGGCAGGTCAACACATTGAGGCTATTTCAGAGCAAGTAGACGTAGTAGGTTCCAAAACTGCCGGCGTCTCATGGAAAACACCCTGCTGGGGTTTGCAAAGTCCTTTGTCTTGTTGCAAACGCTGGGAGATTTTTATGTATGGTTTGTGTGGAGGTGATGATTAGGGGGGTGTTTATAATCAGAAACACCGCACTAGGCGAGCAGAGAGGATGATGGAGCAGCTTGACTGTCAGTTGTGAGCTGCACGCAGCAGAAAGGCTGATCGAGGCGTGCTGCATGCAATGGAAAGACATCAGCTGGCTGTAGCTGATGTCCACAAATGGGCAGCTCCCGTGAACTGGTTTTCCCCACTGCAGAAGTGAAATTTGCCTTCATGAGGCCCTGTGGAGTGAGATCTCAGCTGGGTTGTGGGTGTTTTACTTCTCCTTGGGAGGGGTTGCAATGTATTTGTTACACGTCTGTCTGGTCATCTGGTGTGTGTCACCACTGAACGTTGCAATGATATAATCTTTTGTTTGTTGCTGGTAAGAAAGAGTGACAGGAAGTATCATTGCCTGCCTAGGAGCTTGGTGTGTCTTGGGAGATTTGGTGCTTTCTTGCTTGTATTTTTTTTTGTTCATTTTCCACAGATGGGGCTGGGGAGGGTATGGCTGTTTCTTAAAGCATCTGTCACTTATTCTAGGGTTTTGTACCGCACCTGGCACAGTGGGGCTCTGGTCTCAGGCACTAATCTAATAATAAGTATTGCTAAGAATCCAGAATGGCATGGTCTCCTGTAAATAGAAGGAGTAACTGGTGGCTTTCCTTATGAGAAGTTATGGTAGAAATGGGAGCCCTGTCTGTCGATGGTCCCAAACTGGCTCTGCAGGGCAGTAAGGATCAATGGAGCATTGTCGGTGCACAGCCACTACCACTGCCTTTGGAAAGTCCCTCGTTTGTACCTTTCAAACCTAGCAGCCGTTGGCATTTGGGAGAAGGAGGGGCAAGTCCTCTCGCAAGGTGGAAGGCGTGGGATCTAATGGCAAGGCACACTGCGGGGTCCTTAGCATAATCCCCCTGCGTGCTTTATGGCAAAGTCATTGCCAGGCTGTTTGCAGGGGGCACCATGGTGCACGTTATAGAGTCTGCAATTTCAAGTATTGCATATTAATGCTGGGTTGTCTTTGGGGAGCTGAGCTTCCTCCTGGAAACAGTAAGACTAGGCTGAAGTATCCCTGGAATGTTGTTTTGCAGGCAGAGAGGTCACATGAGGGCAGTGGGTCTGGAGACATCTTTGAGAGCAACAGCTTATGGTGGGTTTGTTTTGGGGGGAGGCTTGTTTCTGTTTAGGGCCTCCAGATCCTGTGCACTGGAGAGCGGGTTGGGCCAGCGCCTCCTTTGCTGGGATTGCAGAGCCCTTCAAATGGTCCTGCTGCATTTACCCCATCCTGTGGGCTGCCTGCCTTTGACTTCATCAGCTGTTTGGACCTGCCTTTTCTGGCTGGCCTGTTGGATTCTCCTTCTTGTTTCCTGGAGACGCTATAGGAGGACTTCTTGCTCTGTGGAAGTCGATGACAAAATGCCCATTGACTGCAGTGGGGCCAGGATTTCACCCTATGTATTTTGTGTAGTTTTTATAATGAGTAGATAGGACCTGATAAGGTTTTCCCCTCCGTGAGCCTCTGATCCCATGGTTCCTTCATTTATCAGTTGCATAGTTGGTTAGTGTGAGTGGTTGCTAGGTTGACTATCCATCCTGAATTGGGCAGGACAGTCCCAAAATACAGAGTTCAAGTCCCAGGACCGCCTGAATGATTCCTGGACAACATTTGCACTGGATTCCCTGTGACACTGCTCTATGTCTGCTCAGGGCGGTGCCAGCCTCTTCCCAATGCTGGGGAGGGGGCTGAGCAGGTGGCCTTAGCCCCTTCTCGCCGCAAGATCCTGCCTCTGCTCCTCCCATATAAATTGATGGGGTCTAACTTAGCTGTTATCACTCGAGAGAGATCTTGGAGTCCTTGTGGATAGTTCTCTGAAAACATCCACTCTGTGTGCGGTGGCAGTCAAAAAAGCGAAAAGAATGTTGGGAATCATTAAGAAAGGGATGGATAATAAGACAGAAAATATCATGTTGCCTCTATATAAATCCATGGTACGCCCACACCTTGAATACTGTGCGCAGATGTGGTTGCCCCATCTCAAAAAAGGACTTGGAAAAGGTTCAGAAAAGGGCAACAAAAATGATGAGGGGTCTGGAACGGCTGCTGTATGAGGAGAGATTGAGACTGGGGCTTTTCAGCTTGGAAAAGAGATGGCTGAGGGGGGATACGATAGAGGTCAATAAAATCACGACTGGTGTGGAGAATGTGAATAGGGAAGTGTGATTTACTCCTCATTACACAAGAACTAGGAGTCACCAAATGAAATGAATAGGCAGCAGGTTTAACACAAACCAAGGGAAGTATTTCTTCACACAGCGCACAGTTGACCAGCAGAACTCTTTGCCAGAGGATGTTGTGAAGGCCAAGACTGTAACAGGGTTCAAAAAAGAACTAGATAAGTTCATGGAGGACAGGTCCATCAATGGCTATTGGCCAGGATGGGCATGGATGGTGTCCCCAGCCTCTGTTTGCCAGAAGCAGGGAGTGAGTGACAGGGGATGGATCACTTGATGATTCCCTGTTCTGTTCTTTCTCTCTACGGCACCTGGCACTGGCCGCTGTCAGAAGACAGGATACTGGGCTAGATGGACCTTTGTTCTGACCCGCCTGGCCATTCTTATGTTATGTTCTCCTCTTTCCCTCAGTTCACCCCCTGGCCAGGCTGGAAGCCAGAGCTGGGTTGTGGTAAAAGCTGCCAGGGAGTCTGGCTCACTGTGGGGAGCTCCAGACCCTCCACCTGCCCTGGGAGGGATACCAGGGTGCCCAAGGGCAACCCCTGGCCTGTGTCCCTGTCCTCTGGGGCATGCCACCCATGGCAGGTGGAGGGTTCGGAGCTCCCCACAGTGGCTCGGACTCCTTGGGCGGCTCTCAACATGGCCTGGCTCTGGCTTGGTCAGGGGGCGGGGCCTCAGGGAAGAGGAGGAGTAGGGGGTGTGGCCACAGGGGAGGCGGGGCTCCTGCACATGTCCTGCTTTTGCCTTTGAAAAGATGATCACCCTAGTAGTTGCATGGATTTTGATGCCCTCCTTTCTTGCTGCAGATGTACCTAGAGGTGCACCTTTGGCTAGCAGCTCTGCAGGGGCACTAACCATTGCAGGAGAACCCGTATCGCTAAGGTAGACTAGGGAGGTGAATGCTGCAGAGAGCCTAGAGAAAGAGCCGTGAACTAGACAGAGCCTTGCAGGCTGGGTGTGGAGATGGCTGCATGATGTCATTCCCCCAGGTGAACAAAGCTTGCATTCAACTCCTCTCACTGACATTTCTGTTTGCTCTGCTCACTAGTTAACACCACCGCAGCTGCTCTTAGCACTTCACGGGCAGCACAGACTCCCACGTGCTTCTCTTTAAAAAGCTGATGTGGGGAAACTGCGAGGAAACCAGTTTGTCCAGGAAAGTGTTCCCTGTAAACGTGGTGGTGTCTGTATTTCTCCTTCCCTCTTCCATATCATTTACTGGATCTAATGATACTCCTTTACCTATCTCGTTAGACTGCTCTAACGCTTGGTAAAGCACCTCCATCCTTTCATGTACTTATACCTGCTCCTGTATTTTTTACTTCATACATCTGATGAAGCGAGTTCTAGCCCATGAAAGCTTATGCCCAAATAAATTTGTTAGTCTCTAAGGTGTCACGAGGGCTCCTCGTTTTTTTTGCTGATACAGACTAACACGGCTACCACTGAAACCGAAGGTACTAGTGTCACTCATCCCTGGAGTAGCCTGGTGCTTTGGTATCTGTGTTGTCCATCATGGTAGAGAAAAGAGAAGTCATTTTTAGTGAGGTTTCTGGACACAGACAGCCCCTTCGGTTCTCCCTGGCTCCCAGACTGTGTGAAGACAACTTGTGGTGACTTGCCTTCTGAAGACCTGGCCTGGGCTATGCAGCTCTCTGTAGTGAAGGGTGCTTGCCTGAAACTGGATCCTTGGATTTTGAAGAGTTCTCAGCTCCTTTTGGCTCATCAGTGTCTGTTCTTACTAGAGGAGAACCTGCTGGCTGGGGTGGGGTTCAGTCCAGAGAAGACCGAGGTGTTGCTTTTTGGCTGGGGGAAGCTAGCCCCTGTTCCTGACTGTTCCTGGCCTCCTAGGAGGCAGCGGTGCTGTTCGCACCTGGTGCAGAGATTGTCTGTGTCTCTTAGCTGTGGGACCCTGCCACTGTGGTTACTGTCTCTGCCACCACCCACTGAGTCACTGCAAACTCACCTACGTGGTGTTGCCCTGGAACAGCTCTTGGGAGATAAATGCAGCACCTCCATGCTCCAGAAGGCAATGGTTGACTTCCAGCTCACCTGTGAGTGCCGTGGTTTTTGAGTACTAGACTTCTGAGAGAGGCATGGCCTTTCACATCAGCTGGTGCACTCCATCTACCACTCCCTTAATCTTAAACATCTGGGAACCCAAACATCCTCAGCAAAGGAGTCTCTGGAATTTTTTCCCTTATTTGATCTGACATGAACTGTCCTTTAGCACTTGGTGTGAAGTCCACCTGGTGCCCCAGGGTTTCTTCTGATAGGGTCTAGGGATATTGGGTTTCATTTAGCCTAATGATATCCTGCAGCAGGGAGTTCCACAGGTGAATTATGTTTTGTGTAAATTGCAAGGAAAATGGATTACATCAGTAATGTCTGATCTGAGGGTGAAGTCTATTGAGCTGGTTTAACAGGCTTAGTTTATTTATGAAATCACGTGTCCCTGTGTCCAAAGAGGGTTGAGGTGGAAACATTTTTGTAAAGAATCCTCTCTATAGAGATGTTGTAAGTAGAGAATTGACTCCAGAGGCAACCTATCCTAGGTATGTACATGGTCCCCTCACTGTAGTATCTGAGCACCTTACAGTCTCTAATGTGTGTACAGTATCTTCACACGCCCCTCGGAGACAGAGCAGTGCAGTTATCCCCATTGTACAGATGGGGACCTGAGGCACAGAGAGGCTAAGGGACTTGCCCAGGGTCACACACAGGAAATCAGTAGCAGAGCAGGGAATTTAACCCAGATCTTTCAAGTCCTAGGCTAGAGTCCTAACTGCTGGCTCATCTTACCTCCAAGGATCAGGTCTCGTTGAGGGGGATTAGCCCTGTGTGCTTCCTGGCTGACAGGCCTTGAGTGATATGGAAGTAGATTTGTTTTCTCGCCGCAAGTCACTCAGCGCTTTCTGATGCACTTGAGAAAACAAAAGCAGGTTGCTGTGGCTCCAAATGGGCGGTGAAAGCTGTTGCTGCTGGTACTCGGGTAGCACTGGTTGCTCTTGATAACACACAAATGCCCGAGCTAGGACTGAGAGCTGCTTGAATCTGAAGGAAAGAGGCTGACGACAAGCTGGGACTGGCCCTTCCTCCCCCACCAACTGATCTTGCTCTTCCTCTCTGCTCCTTGTAATGTGATGGTCTGTTGTCTTATGAATCATGATGAATCAGAGTCTGGTCCCCTGGTCAGAATGGGAGGAGTTCAGAATAGAGCATGTTTCCCATCCCACTTTTGTGCCAGAGATTCCTAACAGCCTTTTGCTATAAAACCTGCGCTTCTGTTGCTTAATCATCTGGCTTGGACACATTGGTCCTGTGGAATGAATGTGCAGTGATACGACTGTCTTGCTGCCATTCGTTTTTCTATTCTGCCCCTGGTTACAACTGTACGATTCCGATGGTTTTCAGTGGGGACTGAGGGAAGGATTTTGACCCATCTGACACAGGAAACAGGTAGCCGCTGCTTTCCTTGGAGTACACAGGAATTTTGGCACCGGCTGCCATGGGAGTATTTCACCCTAAGGAAATCAGTGATGAAAACCGCCTCCCTAGTCCTGATGCCTGTCTACTGCAGTGTTTTTTTGTACCTTTTTCTGAAGCACCTGGTGCCAACCACAGTCCAGAGACAGGAGACTGGGTTAGACGGGCCGGTTGTTTTGATTCAGTCTGGTACTGCCAAGATTACGGTTCAGATTAAACCAAGAAGAATCTCTGGGCTAACACAAATACAGGTTTGCTTCCCAGGGTCACCAAAAATATCGATGATGTGCCCCGAGGGGACCGCGTGGGGCTCCAAAGTAACCAAACCTTCCGCAGCGGATTTGCTGTTCCCCTTTTTAATCTCTTTGTCACTCAGGGAAGTTGTTTAACCTTTTCGTTGGCATTTAAAACTGCTGCATGCACCAGAAAAACGCCCGGTATGTAGCTAATTAAGGGTGCTGCGTGCCCAAGTAGCAGCTCCTGCTTTTCCCGAGTGCTGCGGGATCGTGTACTTGCCAGGGTATCCTTTGTCGTCCAGCATCGCCGCTCAGCTGAGATTGTTAAATGCCATTCAGGTTGCTTAGTGTGAGGTTACTGAGGAGCGGGGCTTTGCTGAGTCATTGTATCCTGCTGTTGCATTGCTCCGGGGCTGACCCCTTAATAATGAAGGTTTCTCTAGATACTCTGATGCTGAATGCAAAAATAAGCTCCTGCCAAAGCCCTGGGAGGGCATTGCCCAGGCATAGATGCTGGAAGCAGTTTCCATCTTCAAGAAAGGTGCCAAAAAAGGCATTGACCCGACTTAGTGAAGCTTCGAATGGTCTAAAGTGCACAAACTGTTCCTGGCACTCCAGCACTCAGGTGAGCCGCGCCATGCTGCGGCACCAGTGCCTGGTCTGTTGCACACAGAATTGGACTGTTTGCACGATGAAGCAATTGGCACTGAGAGGCTTGCTTTGAGATGATGGAAGCTGTGACCCTGGCAGGCCAGATGCCCGCGCTTGCCCAGGCTGCAGGCATTCGCTAAGGACTGACAGACTCCTAGCTGGAGACCAGACCAGTTCGCCTGTAAGGCAGTTTTGCCTAGGTTAGGCACTAGTTTTATTAGAATGTATTTAGTACGTTGGAGCCACATGCATTAATTAATCTCACTTGGAATCTCTGCATTCCAGGCTATACGAAATATGTAAGTTTTGGTTTATGACTTTGAAAATGTTTGCTTGGAACTTGTGAACTCAGGCAGGGGGATCTTTTGTCTCCCCACCCACACCGACTATCAAAATCAGATGGGCCATCAAGGAACATCGCAATTCAAAGGGTTGGTTAATGGCTCTCTGGCACCTGGAAAATGCTTTGTGCCAGGAAGCTTGTCCTGTGGGCTTGGAATTGAATAAAACAAAGCCGCATGGAAATATTCCATCTTTTTTGGCTGTTTGAACTCTGACAGGGCTGAAACTGAAGCCAGAGATCTCCGGGGGGGGCTGTCTCCTGGGTCTGCCCTGAGAGACGCTTTGAATTGAGAATCACTGCAACTCTTAGGAGTAAAGTGGAAACTCATTAGTGTGGATGTGTGTGTTTGCTTTAACCTGTAACTAACACTCTGATTCCTTTTGCCTAGTTAATAAACCTTTAGCTCGTTTATTACAGGATTGGCTACCGGCATTGTAGGGTACTGGTTGATCTGGGGTAAGTGAAGCAACGTGAAGGTGGTGTGATTTTTGGTGTATGCGACCATTTATCACTAAGGGTATGTCTTCACTAGCAATGTTAAAGTGCTTTCCCAGTGCTGTAAAAAACCCCACCCCCACGAAGGGAGTAGGTGGACTTTCTACACTGCCACTTTACAGCGCTGAAACTTGCAGTGCTTGGGGGCCGGGGTGAGTGTGTTTTTTCACACCTCTGAGCGAGAAGGTTTCAGCGCTATAAAGTGGCAGTGTAGACACGGCCTAAGTCCAATTTGTCTGGGTGGCAAGAGAGACTGGAGAGTCTAAGACAGGGGTAGGCAAACTTTTTGACCTGAGGGCCACATCAGGGTTCTAAAACTGTATGGAGGGCTGGGTAGGGAAGGCTGTGCCTCCCTAAACAGCCTGACCCCCGCCCCCACCGCCCCCTCCCACTTCCTACTCCCTGACCGCCCCCTCCCGGGACTCCCATGCCTATCTAACCCTCCTGTTCCCTGTTCCTTGACTGCCCTCCCTCCCCAGAACCTCCACCCCCTCCAACTGCTCCCTGTCCCCTGACTGCCCCCCAGGACCTCCTGCCCCTTATCCAACGTCCCTGCTCCCTGCCCAGCCAGAGCCAGCCATGCCACCGCACTGCCCGGCAGGAGCTCTCAGCCCTGCTGCTCAGAGCGCTGGCGGCATGGCAAGCTGAGGCTGCCAGCGAAGAGGGGCGGCAGGGAAGGGGGCCGGGCCCCGTCCGGGAGCTCAACGGCCAGGCAGGACGGTCTTGTGGCCCAGATGTGGCCCGTGGTCCATAGTTTGCCCACCTTGGGTCTAAGAGGACTGTCTGTGACTCCATGGTAACCCTGGTAGAGTGACCCAGGAGTTCACGTTTGTTACTGGCTTGGTGAAATCTAATTACAGAGCACACTGCCAATTAGGGGTGCCTGCCCTGGGTTCTGACAGTCTGCCCTGAGGTTGGCAGTCCCGGTCGTGGCCCGCTGCAGACAGCGTGACAGAAGGGAACAGAGAAGGAATAAGTATTGCTGTTGGAGCAAGTGATGCTGTTTTGTTCCAGTGGCTGCTAATCTCCTCATGGAGGAAGGGAACATTTCTGGGTATAGGGAAAGGCCCTCTGAAACAAGCCCATCATTATCTGGCTCTGTTATTTGCACTCCACAGCAGGAAGCTGGAGAGTCAGTGATATTTAAATAGAACTGCCTGTGAGTGAAGCAGTTATGAAAAGCTGCTAGAACGTCAGAGCCTGGCTTATTTATAGCATATGAGGAGTTTCTTCCCCCGGTAAGCAGCTTGTTTGCAGTAACAGCATAAGAAACCCACAGATTGGTGTCAGGCAGGGGCAGAGGGGCTTGTCCGTAGACAGGGCCGGTGCAAGGATGTTTCGCACCCTAGATGAAACTTCCACATTGTGTCCTCCCCTGTCTCCGAGCCCCCGCCCTGAGGCATCCCTCTGCGGCAGCTCCCCCTTCTGCCCTGAGGTGCCCCTTCCCCCCCCCCCGCCCTGAGTTTAGGCGCTGCAAGCCTGGGAGGCGGGAGAAGTGAAGCAGCCACGGCGTGCTCGGGGCGGAGGCGGGGCAGGGGTGAGCTGGGGAGGGGAGTTCCCCTGCATGCCACCCCCAGCCTCATTTGCTATAGGCGGCCCTCCCCACACTCCCTTGCCCCAGCTCCCTCCGCCTAAATGCCGGCGGTGACCGGGGCAGCCGAAGATCCGGCTGCCGCGGTCGCTGCCGAAGAAAATGCTGCCCCCCAAATCCTAGCACCCTAGGCGACCGCGTAGGTCGCCTAAATGGTTTCACCGGCCTTGTCCGTAGACGGTTTCTTCAGGAGAGGACACAAGACCGGGGAACTGTTGTACCCTGCCTGGAGTCCAAGCCTGCACATAGTGTGCAGATCTGTGAATAATCCCTGTTATTTATGGAGATTGCCAGTGAGCTTGGCTGGCCAATCTCTGACATTGGCTGTAATTGTGAGCTAATTTATGTTAACATCTGTCGGGGGGAGGGGGGCGGAACAGCTCACATCAATGCAACACGTGGAGTAAAGGAAGCCGCCGCATTAGACACCTGCTAGGTAGAGCTGTATGCAAACGTGATCTAATTGCACCCTGGGCTAGGAGTGTGTTTGTCGTTATCGTCATGTGTCTCGCTACCCGTAGGTCAAATTCTGCTCTCGGGCACGCTGGTGTAAATCAGGAGTAACTCCAGGGATGTCACGGAAATGCCTCCTGTTTGCTTAGTGGAAAAGCACAATTTGGCCTACTGGGCCTGATTCTAATCTCACTTGCATTGCATTTACACTGTTGTAACTCTATTGACTAGTAACCTGATTGATAATGGGGGGCATGAGATTAAAATCAGGCCCTGAGATTGCTATAATCTACTGACGTCTTGTGGAAAATGTGACAACAGAGTAATGTCTGACTTGCCACAGGTGAGAGTGGCAGAATCTGTTTGGTATATTCAGGTCTGTTGTTACTCTTTACAAACCATGTAAAAGACGTGTCCCCATTGTCTAAGCCTCTGGGCAAATAAAGACTCACTTCAATACATTCAGTGTTTATACTTGCTGTAAAAAGGACATCCCAGATTTACAAGTGATGTGCTCCAATAATATCAGGCAGCAGGGAATTCCACCGGTGACTCATATTTTGTGTAAATTACAAAGGAGATCTTTTACGTCAGTCATTTAAATCTAATGTTCTAGGTGTCTCATATATAAACATGCATATCTCCCTCTTATTATTCAACATGATTTCTTGTAGCATAAGTACTTAGCCCGAAAACACTGTTGGGCGCAACCCTGCTGTTCATGCTGTTTAATGTACCAGATGAGCATGGACTCTGGGAACAAGAAGTGTTAAGGAGCTTTCCTGGGGCATATCTAGGGGGAGGGGAATGCAAATTTCCCACCTCTGGTTATGTGAGAACCCAGCTTTTTGAAACTGCGCCCTCCAGAGGGAGTCATTGGCTGCTGATCACTTCTGACTTGAGGCCGAGATCAAAGGCCCAAGCTTTTTAAAAGAAAGACTGAGCTATTCTCGAGTGTTCTGAATCTGAGACAGTTATGAACATGTAACCCTGGGAAAAGCCCAGTTTGGGGTTTTGAAGGACTGACCCCTCCCAAAGCTCGAGGTTGGAGTTGGGGTGACCTTGGTAAGGTTGTTAGCAGGCGTGTTGGTTATTCTATTGTTTTTAATATGTTTTCTCTATAATGCTTTTACCTCTAGAATAAAAGTGCTTGCTTAGAAGGAACTGCGTGGGAACTGGTATTTGCTGCTGGCAATTACACAGTTCCTAGCCTCTGGAAAGAAAGCAAAGTGCAGATGCCGGCAATCTGGCTTACTGGGGCTTTCACAACATAAGCAGGGAACTGTGCAACTTGGAAAAAAAACAGTTAAAAGGGAGAGAGATTCAAGTCTCTGCCCTAGAAAGGGAATGGCTGGAAGCCAGAAGCCTACGAGTGGGTGTTCTTGGTGGACCACAGCATGGGAACACAGGTGCAGTTGCCCTGAACCGTGACACATGCATTGGCCAAAAACTGGACTAGACGAAAAGATGTTGCAGAGAAAACAAACACAGGATGGCGTTTTCACACTTTCTCTCTATTTAAAACTTCCTGAAAGTTCTGAATGTGAATGGCGGCTGTCATAAGTGTAAAGAGAAGGGTAGCATAAAATTCCTCCTTGGCAGCTGTACTGAATCGCTTTACCTGTAAGGGGTTAAGTAGCTCAAATCACCTAGTTGGCAGCTGACCAGAAGGACCAATGAGGAAAGAAGATACTTTCAAATCTGTGGGGAGGAGAATTTGTTTGTGGCTCTCTTTGTTTGTTCGCTCTCCGGACAGAGAGAGAGACCAGGCACGTACAACATCTCCTGAAAACATACCTGGAATGATCCATCTAAAACCACAGAAATTGTAAGTAATGCAAGGAAAGGCATTAGGTTATCTTTTGTTTTGGCTTGTGAATTTTCCTGTGCTACAAAGGTAGTTTTATTCCTGTTTTTGTAACTGTGAAGCTGAGGCCAGAGGGGAATCCTCTGTGTTTTAAATCTTTTTATTACCCTGTAAAGTTACCTTCCATCCTGATTTTGCAGGTGTGATTCTTTTACTTTTTTCTTTATTATAAAGTTCTTCTTTTAAGAACCTGATTGATTGCAGTGTCCTAAAGATAAAGGATCTGGTCTGTACTCACATTGTTAAGGCAATTAGTTGATATATTATTCTCAAGCCTCCCCAGGAAAAGGGGTGAAGGGGCTTGGGGGGATATTTTGGGGGCATAGGGATTCCAAGTGACCTTCCCCTGAATTTTTATGTAAATCACTTGGTGGTGGCAGCAATACCATCCTAGGACAAGGAACAGAATTTGTTCCTTGGGGAAGTTTTTAACCTAAGCTGGTGGAATATAAGCTTAGGGGGTCTTTCATGCAGGTCCCCACGTCTGTACCCCAGAGTTCAGAGCTGGGGGTGGGGGGACCCTGACAGTGGCCATTCCTTGCCTTGTATTGGTTGGAGTCAGAATTGCCCTGTTGCCGCTCCGTGCCAGATGAGTCTCTGTGCTAGGTGCAGGCTGGAATCTGGTCCAAGGCTTATCAGCTGTGTTCAGTGATGGGCTCCTTTAACTCTAGAGAGGGAGTAGAGTCTTTGGATTAGGGCACTGGACTGGAACTCAACTCCTGGCTCTACTACAGACTCTGCTGTGCCTATGGGCCAGTCACTTAACCTCTCTGTGCCTCAGTTCCCCATCTGTACAATGGGTATAATAATTGATAGGTTGTAAAGCCGATGAGGACTACTGGGATCATCCAGCTGTACTGCCTGCTCAAACACAGGCTGTAGAATTTGACCAAGTAATAGCCCATGTCTTGTGGTTGATTCACAGAATCATAAAAATATGGGGCTGGAAGGGACCTCGAGAGGTCATGTAGTCCATCTTCCCATGCTGAAGCAGGACCAAGTGAACCTAGACCCGCCCTGACAGGGGTTTGTCCAACCTGTTCTTAAAAACCTCCAATGACGGGGACTCTACAGCCTCCCTTGGAAGCCTATTGCAGAGCTTTAGAGTTGCCTTTAGAGTTAGAAAGTTTTTCCTAATATCTAACCAAAACCTCCCCTTGCTGCACATGAAGCCCATTGGTTCTTGCTCTTTAGTGAGAGCATGTTTAGAAAGACATCCAGCCTGGATTTTAAAAGTTTCAAGTCCCATCCCACATTGTTCCAACGATTATATCCTGATACAAATGTGCACCTTATTCTAGCCAGAATGTAACTAGCTTCAGCAACCGGTCACTGGATCTTGTAGTGCCTTTTTTCTGTTAGCTTAAGAGCTGGAGCTGTGCAGAGAAAAGACGTTCTGTTTCATGGAGGATTTGGATAGTTTGAAATTTGGGTTTGTTCCGGCTTGGAATGAAACCCCCAAATTATGAAATTCTCTGGGAGAGGGAATTCTTGGGGTCGGCGACTCCTAGGCAGTCTGCCTGGCTGGCTGCCGTGGAACTGCAGATGCTGGAACCCCTGGAATCGTCTCCATTTAGACTGTGATCAAGTCACCTCTTAACTTCTCTTGGGGAAGCTAAATAGATGATGGAGCTTATTAAGACTTTCACTGTGGGGCAGGTTTTCCACATCTGGAATCATTCTGATAGCTCTTTTCCCAAATTCCTTTCCTCCCCACCCTGTCTTGTCTGTTTAAACTGTAAGCTTTTTGCTGCAGTGACTGTGTCTGTACAGAGCCTAGCATCGGGGGTTCTTGATCTTGGTTGGGACCTTTAGGTGCTACTGTGTTATGCAGAAGTAGCACCATAAAGGAGCTCAGAGGTCAATTTGCACCTCTACGTGAGGTGCTCCTGTTCATTTCCTCTGCGCTGTGGGTTAATAACTATGCTTTCCCTGCATATGCAGAAGATGCCAATCTCATGGTGTGTGCCTTCTCTTAGCCTCGCTTTTCTTGGCAAGGCTTTCCGCTCTTTGGGGGGTTAGGTTCCTTACTGTGCGGTGTTTGCAGCCAGAACATTCCTGAGCTTATGTGTTTATTTGCTGAGCCTCTCAATCTTACAGGATCTACAGGTGGTAGGCAGTAGTGTTATCGCTGTGTCGGTCCCAGGATATTAGAGAGACAAGGTGGAGGAGGTTAATATCTTTTATTAGACCAACTTCTATTGGTGAGAGAGAGAAGCGTTTGAGCTCACACCAAACTCTTGTTGAGGACAGAAAGGTCTTCCCTCCCGCATCTTCTCTCTAGGATCTGCGGACACAGACTGGAGATTTGCTGTTGTGTTTCTGGCGTTTCCCATCAAAAACAGCTGGGTATGTTACTGAAGAAATCGTATATTAAACCTCAAGCTTCAGGGTTTAAGACAATCTCTGACTCTTAGAGTTCAGTATGAGACCTAATGTGTGTGTGGGGGGGTGGGGGAGCAGATAATCCCCCACCTGTTATTGTGAGGTTCTGACACCTTCTTCTAACATATCTGGCATGACCGGGATACTGGAGGAGATGGGCTGCAGAAGTGATTCAGACTGGCAGTTCCTATGTTCCTAAGATCAAACAACACTGGAAATCTACAGCTGGGTGCAGTGGCCCCGGGAGACCTAGGTCGACTCTTTTTGCCAAATACAAATTGGGCCAACAAAGAATAACACAAGGAGGCCTAATGATGGCCATAGATGGACTAACGTTTCAGGGAGGGAGTTACATACATGGGGTACCTGAACTAACATGGGCCTGAGCTCGCCCTGATTTTGGGACTGTGCTGAGGTGTTCACCCCACTCTGGCCTGGACAGGGTTAATGAGGCTTTGAAGGGGCCAGTTAACCTAACAGGCTGCACCTGAGCATGAATCAGGCTTGATAAACAGTCTCTAATTGAGGATGGAGCCCAGCTGAGCAGGAGCAGGAAAAAGCCAGGAAGCCTGCAGCAGAACAGAGCTGCAGGGTAGAAGCCTCTCTGGGGCTAGTGAGGGAAAGGAGGAGACCCAGGGGAGAGCAGAAGCCCTGGGATCCTGGTCCTGAAGGAAGGGTGGACCCAGAAGTGTGGTGGGTAAAGAAGTCTGATAATGATGGAGTTAGAGTTGCCAATTTTCTAATTGCACAAACCCGAACACCCTTGCCCCGCCCCCTTCCCTGCAGCCCCGCCCCTTCCCCAAGGCCCTTTGCCCTGCTCGCTCTCTCCCACCCACCTTCACTCACTTTCACCAGGCTGGGGGAAGGGGTTGGGATGTGGGAGGGGGTGAGGGCTCTGGCTAGGGGTGCGGGCTCCAGGGTGGAGCCAGAAATTAGGGGTTCAGGGTATGGGAGGGGGCTCTGGTCTAGGGCTGATGTGTGGGAGGGGGTGAGGCCTCCGGCTGGGGGTGTGGGCTGTGGGGCCGGGGATGAGGGATTTGGAGTGCAGGAGGGGGCTCAAGGCTGGAGCATGGGGGTGGAGATGTGGGAGGGAGTTTGGGTGCAGGAGGGAGCTCAGGGCTGGGGCAGGGGTTTGGGGTTGGCGGGGT
>NC_133769.1:367004036-367005126 GCF_003597395.2 Chelonoidis abingdonii | reverse complement strand
GGGTGCAGGCTCTGGGAGGGAGTTTGGGTGTGGGAGGGAGCTCAGGGCTGGGGCAGGAGGTGGGTGTGCAGGAGGAGATTTGGGTGCAGGCTCTGGGAGGGAGTTTGGGTGTGGGAGGGAGCTCAGGGCTGGGGCAGGAGGTGGGTGTGCAGGAGGAGATTTGGGGTGCAGGCTCTGGGAGGGAGTTTGGGTGTGGGAGGGAGCTCAGGGCTGGGGCAGGAGGTGGGTGTGCAGGAGGAGATTTGGGGTGCAGGTTCTGGGAGGGAGTTTGGATGTGGGGGGCTCGGCTGGGGCAG
Organism: Chelonoidis abingdonii; assembly: GCF_003597395.2. Lineage (NCBI taxonomy): Eukaryota > Metazoa > Chordata > Testudines > Testudinidae > Chelonoidis > Chelonoidis abingdonii. Next base: position 367,004,830 of record NC_133769.1, on the reverse strand, counting down.
GAGGTGGGTGTGCAGGAGGAGGTTTGGGGTGCAGGCCCTGGGAGGGAGTTGGGGTGCGGGAGGGGGCTCAGGGCAGGGGGTGGGGGTACAGGAGGCGGTTCAGGGTTTGGGCTCTGGGAGGGAATTGGGGTGCGGGAGGGGCTCGGTTGGGGCAGAGGGTTGGGGTGCAGGAGGGGATGTGAGGTGTGGGTTCTGGAAGGGAATTTGGGTGTGGGAGGGAGTAAGGGCTGCGAGTTCCGGCCAGGCGGCACTTACGTTGGGCAGTTTCCAGAAGCAGTCGGCATGTCCAGCTCCAGGCTCAGAGGTGGCCAGGGGGCTCTGTGCGCTGCATCTGCCTGTCCGCACTGCCCCCGCAGCTCTCATTAGCTGCGGTTCCCAGCCGATGGGAGCTGCGAAGTCGGTGCTTGGGGTGGAGACAGCACACAGAGACCACCCTGGCCACCCCTGCGCCTAGGAGCCAGACATGCCAGCTGCTTCCAGGAGCCGTGTGGAGCCAGGGCAGTTAGGGAGCCTGCCTTAGCCCCGCTGTGCTGCCATCCGGACTTTTAGCAGCCTATTAAAATCTCCCGGGTTGATTTTGGTAGCCACCAAGAGATTGATGCCGATTCTGGTAGACTCCCGGCCTATCTGAGAGGGTTGGCAACCCTAGATGGAGTCCAAAGCAGTTCAGGGAAGTAGCGGCAAGGTTTGGGACGGAGCAGACCTCGGCTACTGGCTATGGGAGCCTTGGGCTGAAAGGCAGAGTAGAGCATGACCCGGCTTCCCCTATGTCACGGAGTCTGGGGGTTCCGACT
>NC_133769.1:366985171-366995788 GCF_003597395.2 Chelonoidis abingdonii | reverse complement strand
CCGCCTCATTATTTACGCTGGTTCTCCTCATGTTTACGCTGGTTTCACCTTCTCTCAGCTCTTCGCCTTCTTTAACCTTGAGCTCCATCTCAGCCCCTTCATATTCCGCTGAGCGTCGCCGGAGGATCCCCTGCTGGGGGAGAGATTCGCTGCCAGGGCATCCCCTGCTGGGCCGGGGGGTCATCGGCTCGCCCTCGGTATTCGCTGGGGCTCACTCGCCCGGCCCTCCGCTAGGCCTAGAACAAGGGGGTCTCGGGAAGCCTCGTCCGCCGGACTGACCACTCCCAGCGGAGACAACACTGCGTGACTCCTTGCGCGTGCATCTGCCAGGCTGCCTTTCCCCTCAGAGACAGGGCTCCGTGTCATTTCATGCGGTTCTCCCTTGCCTAGCTGTCATCAGCTGGTCCTTGGACAGTCTCCCCGTGCGCAGCCCCCTCTGGGCTTGCAAAACTCCACCAGGTCACACTTGCGCCGCTTGGCATACATTCTTCTGCTGGGCCACTCCACAGGTCGGGTGCTCGCTGCTCCCACCGTTTCCAGGGGGACCCCTAGTGCACCAGCCCCTTTCTTGAGGTCACCACTTCTCTGCCAGGGTCGAGCTGCAGGGGACTCCTCCGCCCCTGGCACCACTCATCTGCAATCCCCGGGGGACCCTGTTACTTTGCACAAAGTCCTTCTCAACTGGGGCACACACTCCCAGGGGTATAATCACCCCTTCATTTTACTTGCTCCCAGTCACTTACTGCAGGAAAAGCGCCGTCCACGGGGTGCAGTCTCTCCCGCCACTGCCACCAGTCTGCAACGGAGTCTGGGGCTGTTCCGCCCTGGCACCCCTCTTTCCTGGACCCACAGATGACTTTTATCAGCCAGTAAAACAGAAGGTTTATTGGAACAACAGGAACACAGGTTACAGCAGAGCTTGCAGGCACAGTCAGGAGTCCTCCATCCAGTCCTTCTGGGGGTTCAGGGTGCTTGGATCCCAGCTAGGATTCCCTGAATTCCGCCCTCACAGCCCCAAACCCAAACTGACCTGCCCCTCCTCCCGCCGGCCGATCCCTTTTTCCCATCTCCTCCGCAAAGGTGCTCACCTCCTCCCCCCTGCCTGGCTCAGGTTACAGGCTTACATATCCTGTCCCTCACCTAGAGACATCCCCTGCTCTCCCATCCCCCACACAGACAGCCCCTACTCCATTACACCCTATGAGCCACTGACAAAGTGGCATAGGCTGGAATTGGAGGACTGCTGGGAATGATGCCTGGTCAGCCAGTCCAGTGACTTTGATATCCTGGAAGGGGAAAACTGTTGTGACCTGGCCGGATGGCCACACCATGAAGAGGGAGTCACACAATTTGAAGACTTCAATAACTCGGGACATAGGTTAGGGGTTTTTATAGAAGTGGATGGGTAGGGTTCTGTGGCCTGCTTTGTGCAGGAGGTCAGACTAGATGATCATATTGGTCGCTTCTGACCTATGAGTCTATGAGTCCGAGTCACAAGAAGGGTTGTAGTACGAACGAGAGACAGAAAGGGGCGTCAGAGCATGTGGCGCTATTCCCCAGACATCTCCACAAGGAGGCGCCCCAGTGGTGAGTCGAGAACCCTGTGATAGGGACAAAGAGAAAGGACCATCTGGCTGACCTCAGTTGTCTTGGAGGAACATCAAGGGAGTTGTCACTCAAGTACCCTAGACCTTATACTTTCAACAATAGCTTGAATCTGAGCTGGTCGGTATTGGCACCCACCGCACCACAGAAACTAAATGCACTGCGTGTGTCTAAGCTTGATCTTTCTTCCCCAAGAATGCATGCCAAATCTCCAATCGGGGCAGCAGAGACAGGCCCATCTGGGTGAGACTTGGCTGGGAAGCCTTTTCCGGCCATTCAGCTGCACACTTCCAGCTCTGTCCATGCAGGGCACTTCTCTATGACAAAGGCAGGGAGACCTTTACCCAGTTTGTTTGGTTCTGAGCAGGGCCCAGCTTGTTCTGTACGGTGGTGTCCCATGTTATGGCAACGTGGCCAACCTTGAGGGCTGAAGAGGATGATGTGTTTTCCTCCCCTGGGTTGGGCAGTGGGGCGTACACACTGTACCCTGCATTACAATGACTATACTAGCTGAAATCTGCAGTACTGCTTCTCCTGGTCACAGGCCATGGCGCCGTGAGCTGATTGTGTATCACAAGCCAAGATGGGTCAGCGTTTGCTTGGGCAGGAGACCTCCCGGAGAACCCACGAGCTGCAGGAAGTGGTGCAGATGACTCACTGGCTGGTGCTGTGCCCTATGAGTCAGTAGTGTAGCAGAATGAGTATGGTGGTGGGCCCCTGATCTTGTCCCTTGCTGTTAAAATATCACATGGTCCCCTCTTTTTTTTAAGAATGGCAGCATTTTTTCTGGTGCCCTGGTCATATCTGAACTTGTGCAATTAGATTTCCATCCCCACGCTAGACTGCAGGCACTTCTGGGCTGCAACATTGTCTGATTTTTATGTCTATAAAGTGCCGTATTCCCTGAGGTATACGAATAATAACTAATGATAATCAATCTCCCCACCTGTAATTTAAATTGGATCTGGCAGTCTTCTTCCCTTCTGTGCTAACTTGTTGTATGGGGTTGTTGTGTGCTGTTAAACTGATGCTGTGTGCCACCCCAGAGGTGGCTGTATTTCAGTGACAGATGAGTGATTCCTCTAGGTAATTTAAAAGATCCTTTAATCCCTACGTAAATATAAGGTTTTCTTAGTCAGTAATAAGTCCTTCTTGTAACTGTTATTACCGAAGCTTAGAGATCTTAGCTTGTAGATATTCAAGGTTATTCTTTTTGATCACAATTCCTGCTGCCGAATAGATGGTTTGATCCCCTGAAGTATCAGCGCATAGGTACTCACTGTCTGGTGTTCTATAGATACCTGTGATGGACAGAACTCTTCCTATTCTCTGTGTCTTCTTCTTCACCTCTCTCTGCCTCTGCAAGGTTCTTATCTCCCCCGCGTTGCGGCGCGGGGAAGTGTTTCTCCTCCGTGAACGAACTGTGTCCATTTGTTCACAGCCTCTGGCAAACTGCAGCTTCTCTGTTATGTGGGTGAGAGTGTGAAATTCAGCAACGGCTACGCTGGGTGTCTCTGCTGTGTCATGAAAGAAGGGAGGTGTGTTTTACTACATTGGGTCCTTCTCTTCCTTTAGTCTCGCGGGAGCAAATAATCTCTTCTCTTCTTTGCTCCCTTTAGATTTGATTAAAGTCTTGACTGGTGCACCGTAATAGAAGGCGCTGTGGCAGGGCAACCCACTAGTGAATGTGTGTTACAGGGCCCCATCCATAGAGGACATATGAGTTGTTACAACCCTCCACTCTAGCATCTTGACTCAGCTCAAGCTGTGACAGCTCATGCTTTTTGCTCAGAGGTCTCTGGTTCTATCTCCTGTGTGTCAGGGCAAGCAGGAAGGGTAGGGAAAAGGGGTCCAGCATACAGCAAAGGGCTGATCGGTCATGTCCTGAAAAAAACATTTCAGAGAGAAAATCCTATAAATACACTGCGTCTGTCTGCAGGGGCTGCACAGCTGGGCCGTAATCAGCTGTTTTGTTTCCGGTAGGCGTCACGGGAGAGGTGGGTTTGCAGGAGAGAGATGAGTGACGAGAAGATTGGAAGGGGACGCCAGCGATCGGATGGTGTGGAAGAAAGTGTAGAGAGGTTTCGGGGGGAAGTGAACCTAAAGGGCGTTGAGACTGGCATCACTGGAGGAGGAAGTTGTCACTCAAAGGATACCTCTGCCTGCTGCCCATCCCGCTAAACAGGACGCTTGCTGTGTGCATAAACCTGCTGGCTTCTCAGCTTTGCCCTGCATTCTAAGGCTACAGTCGGGGGATCAGAGCTCTGTGACGCAGGGTAGAAACAAATGATTTTTACTGAGCTAGCAGAGGATGAAATGGAAAGATAACGACAGCCTGCGATAGGGCATGAGAGAGAGGCTGGAACATGACTCTCTAGTTGGCTTCTGTCCCAGTGGGGATACAGCTCCCTCCGGGGGATTTAACTGGAGACCGTGCAGGTGGCTCGAATGGTCTCTGCCAGGCTTGTGCGCAGAGGTGAGCAGGAAATGACACCTAATCCAGAATGGATCAAGTGTTCATTGGATTTCTGCACAAAACATCCTCAGCAGGAGAAGCTGAATCTCCAGGCCAATCACCCTGACAGTGAGAACTGTCTGTTTCTGGATTCCTCCTACAGGAATACAGCGAGCGTGTCTCTCTGGGTGAGGTCTTCTCAGTCCAGTGGGCTACTTTGGAACAGTGCCTGTTACCAAGCTGGTGAATCCAGTAGATTTTTTTTCAATATTGAATGTGCCCTCTGAGTTCATATCGTATCAGAATCCTTAGTTCATAGCATATCAGAGTCATCTTTCAGCATCATTCGGCCTCTATTAATCAAATCAGATTTCTTTGTGGCTCTCTGACAGCGTCCAAGGATCACACAATTAATTAGCTGAGGACCCAAGTCAGTGTATTCCTATTCAGCAAAGCATGTACACGTGTGCCTGAAGTGGAGCATATAGTTAAGTGCACGGGTGGAGTTAAAAACGTGCTAGTGCTTTGCTGAACCAGGGCCTATGTGTGGGATTAGACAAAACGTTGCGTCAGCGTGGGTTAGAGAAAGGGACGAGGAGCGTGGCCCCTACACACAGCATTCCCGGCTGTCAGAAACGGAGCTTTCAAACGGCATATCCGCATTCCTGCAGTGGTTCAAAGCAATGACAAGCGTGGCCACTTGACTTAAGGGGATTATGAGACGTTTCTGGAGGCCGATCAGAGCACAGTAATGCAACACCTCATTCACACGGGCGCCGCGGCGCTCCGGGGGGGCACAGGAAATGTTATTCCACTCACCAAGGTGGAGTACATAGCGCTCTACGTGCCTTGCCAGTGTGGATGGGGAGTGAGCTAGGGCGCCCAGAGCTCCTTTATTGCGCTGTAACTCGCAAGTGTAGCCAAGTCCTGAGAGCTGCTGTCCCTCATTCACTGCCAGGGATCCGGTGTGAGGAATAAGGGGACATCTGTGCATGGTCACTTCTTGGTCCAGCACTGCCTTTTGGGGCAGATCTTCACAGCCCACGGCAGCCCGGGGCAGCGAGCCTCCCAGCCTGGATTGGCAGACTTGGGGTTGGGGACTGGTGCGGGCGCCTCATGCTACCATGCTGAAAATAGCTCTGTAGACAGCGCTTTGAAGTTGCAGCTCGGGCTCTGAAGCCCACCCTCTCACTTGGCTTCACAGCCCGAGCTGCCATGTCTACGCAGCTATTTTTCATGTGGTAGCGTGAGCCCCATAAGCCGGAGTCTGTCACCCCAGGCTCAGAGTGGGGGGGCTGAGTAGATATTCCCTTAGAGGGCCGATCATGTAGGGCTCTGACTAGATGACAAAAAGGTCCTTTTTTTTTCAGTTCAGTGTTGCAAATTCAGAGATTTTTGCGGACAGTTAAATTATCGAGGCATTACACTGTGTCTACAGGGGGCGCTGGGGCGGGAGGCATTTCCCAGCTGCGAAGTCCATTTTTTTAAAGCACCTTTCCTCGGTGGTCTGGAGGAGCGCCGCTTGTTCTTGTTTCGTCAGAGCCTTAGACATATGTGCGTTCATCACATGCAGTCAGTGAATCGTCACATCGCTTCGTAAATGTCATGCTTGAGGCAAAAGACTATCTAAAAATAACCCGGGGCTTCCCGCCCAGACGGGACGGAAGAGAAAGGCTCCCCGTGCAGCCACCTCCTCCCAGCAATGCCTAGTTCCTCTAATCACAGCTTTTCTCCTCCCACCTTCTTCCCCCTGCCCCACCCTTGGCAGCATCTGTGGCGGGCTTGTTCTGAGTGTAACTGATCAGGCCGCGTGATGCAGTCTGAGCGTTTCGTGGTAAATTCATCAGAGCCCCAGGTTCTCAAAGCCATAGCCAGCTCCCATGGGGTCCCCCTCACCAGAGGGGGGCAGACATCCTAGGCTGGCACATGACCGAAGCTCTCACAGCCGTGTTCAAAGCACCTGGGCTGAGGAAGCTGTCATGAGACTGAGCGCCTGGATGCTATGCACTTAATTCTGATCTCTGACCTGCCCCCATGGTAATCAATGAGGGTTTTGTCTTTGGGTTCCCGCACTTTAGCTCCAGATCCAAGCAGACAGCTGGTCCCTTCATCTGCAATGGGCCAAGTGACTGGTTTTGGGTCTAAACAGCCCCTTAAGTGTTGGGAAGGTTTGGAGCTGGTCACGGTGGCTCAGACCCGTGCCTAGCCTTCATGGTTGGACGACGCACACGCATAGGCGCTGACTTCCCCTCTGGCCCGGGGTGCTTGACCCGCCCTGGTCCGGGCCCTGTCCCTGCACCGCCCTCGTGGGGCCCCAATTACGCCCCCTTCACCCAAGTCCTCGCCCCTGCACCATCTCTCTACCGCCTCTACCCCTAAGCGCGCCGTGTCCCCGCTCCTTCCCTTCCCTCCTGGAAAGTCCTACGAGCCACCAAACAGCTGTTAGGTGGCTGGCGGGAAGCACTGGGAGGGAGGGAAGGAGTGGGGACGTGGCACGCTCAGGGGAGGAGGAGGTGAGGAGCAGGGGGGCCAGGGGGAGCTTGGCTGTCAGTGGGTGCAGAGCACCCGCTAATTTTTCCCTGTGGGTTCTGCAGCCCCGCAGCACCCACAAAGTCGGCACCTATGCATACGTGCACAAAGCTGATGGTCGCCTGGGATGTGTGTATGGCAGCTTGAGGAGGAAGATTATTGGAGCCCGTTGGTGTGATCCTGCTCTGGGCTGAATGGGACACAGCTGTGGGGATGGGAAGTCTAATACATTGCAATAGTGGAGGTGGCCCAGTGCTGGAGACACCAGGAACGCAGCCCCTCCCCACCCCCCGTGTGCTGTTATAGCTGCTATCTGCTGCCATCCCGTTCCTGGGAGATGGTATCAGGCAGCGTATCTGCCTGTGCAAAGCTGCAGTGAGAGCTCACCCTCTGCTGAGCCAGTTACCAAAGCACTTTCAGTTCCCGCTAAGAGGAAAGTGAAATGCTCTGTATGCTGCCTGGTCCTGACTGGGTTCAGGCTGTTGCAGCTGGTGCTGTGGGGTGAGGGGCGCGATTCTGCCGAGCGCGGGCAAGTGCCAGAGTCTCATCACTCTGCAGCTCGAAATGTAACCCCTGAGTTATCACTGGCTTACTGGATCCGTGTCCCATGGATTCAGCTCCAGCCCTGGCCATCTCTAGCTAATGCCTCAGAAAAGAAATAGCTGGGACTGGCAACCTGTATTCTGTAGTGGTGAGGCATGTTTGGGAGGGGAAGCTGGCACTAGAGAGGCAGCATGGTGTAGTGGGTGGGCCACTGGGACAGGACCCCTGGGTTCTATTCCCAGATCTGCCACTGGCCTGCTGGGTGACTGTAGGCAAGTCACTTTCCTTGTCTGTGCCTCAGTTTCCCCTCTATTCTATTTTAGATTGTACTTTCTTTGGGGCAGAGACTGTCTCTCTCTGTGTCTGTACAGCACCCAACAACCAGAGGGGAAGGATTATCCCACGGTTTGAGTCCTAACCTTGGACCCAGGAGAGCTGGGTTCTATTTCTGGCTCTGCTGCAGGCCTGCTGGGTGGCCTTGGGCCAGTCACTTAGTCGCTCTGTGCCTCAGTTTCCCCATCTGTACAATGGGGATAACAGCCTTGCCTCCCAGCGGTGGTGTGAAGGGAAATGCATTACAATATGAGGCGCTCAGCTGCTAGGGTGATGGGGTGAGGGGGGTCAGATAAGCACCTATAGTATGTACACTAGGGTCCTTGGTTCAGTTGGCACAATTGGTTACTACCGCAGTACAAATCGTCATCATAATAACGGCAGTGCTGCTACCAGGCTCTGCCAACCGTGCAGATAAACAGAGAACTTTGGTCTGTTTAGTGCTACTCTGCGTCCCACTCCCTGCTGTGGTCAGTAGACTCCTATAATCAAAACTATTTAATTGCTTTGCTTCTTCTAGCGTGTCAGTTCTTAGCTCTCCCTGGGTAACACCAGTCCTGCCATATCTCACTGGATTTGACAGTCCTCTGTCCCTTCGCCTGCCATGATCTCTGTACGTCCCACTGTGTTACCCCCATCCAGCCACTCAGGGCCGGCTTTCGGAAGTGCGGGGTCCGATTCGAATACCCAGCAGTGGTCTGGGTCTTCGGCAGCACTTTGGTGGTGGGTCCTTCACTCGCTCCGGGTCTTCCGCAACACTGAAGGACTCGCTGCCGAAGACCTGGAGCAAGTGAAGGACCTGCCGCCGAAGACCTGGACTGCCGCCAGGTGAATAAAAATTAAAAAGTTAGGCGCTCTTCTTTAGGGCGCGGGCCCTCTTCGGCACGGGGCCCAATTCGGGGGAATTGGCCTAAAGCCAGCCCTACAGCCACTGTACTTTCCCCATCCAGCCACTGTGCTTAAACCACCTCAAAGTACCAGTGCTGCAAGTGCTGACAGATCGTGATGTGGTGAGACAGTGGCAAGAGACAGCAGTAATACAATTTCGTGACCTATTTTATAAAGGTTTACGCCCAGTGTAGAAAGTGTGTCAAGCGCAGTGGGCCCTGCAAACCCCTCTGGGACATTTCTGAGTACAAAATAAGAAGACTGAAAAGAGATTTTGAAGGTCAGATTGTGTGTGTCTGATACATTCTCCATCTCCTGAGGACGCACAGAAAACTGTTTTCTGTTTGTGCGCTTACCAGTGGTTCTGATGATGTCTCAGCTACGTGATGGCATCTGATGTGTATGTTGTCTTAGTAAGTTGTGTTTTCCTGGAGGTAATGAATAAAACCTATTTTCACAAGACAGACCGCGTATTAAACTCATGGACAAGTTCTCCCTCTGCCTTTAGCGCTGTGGGCTTTGTAATGGCCTATTAGGGAAACTCAAGTCGTAGCGCGAGAACATCTGGTTTGCTAAAGAAACACGAGCTACCTTTGTAATACCCAGGATTAGGGTGACCAGATGTCCCGATTTTATAGGGACAGTCCTGATTTTTGGGTCTTTTTCTTATATAGGCTCCTGTTACCCCCCACCCCTGTCCTGATTTTTCATGCTTGCTCTCTGGTCACCCTACTCAGGATTTTCTTTTACTGACATGCATTTTTTAGCTTAAAGTAAACCAGTGAGTGGCATAAGCAGGGAAAAGGAGACGAATTGCCAAACAGATTTCAGTCTTTGGCTTTTGAAGAGTTAATAGTAGCACATTTAGGCACCTAAACGAGGCTCCAAAATCTATCTTCAGGCACCTAAATGGTAGCCTGATTTTCGTAAGTGCTGAGCAGCCGGCAGTTCCCGTTCATAGATGCTAGATCCTCAGCGCTTCTGAAAACCAGTCTACTAAGTGCTTAGTGTGGATTTAGGAGCCTGGCTTTATGCAACTCTTTTTAAAACCTTGGCCTGTGTTTCTAATGGCCTTTGTCCTTCTCTGGCCCACCTAATCACAGAGTCCTAGCGCCCGAGAGCCTCACAAACATTAAAGAATGAATCTATGCAGCACTGCAGGGAGGTGCCTCCATTTTTCAGCTGGGGAAACTGAGGCACAGAGCTTTACATGACTTGCCCAAGAACACATGGGAGCCAGGAATTGAAATGAGATCTCCTCAAATGTTGTATTTTCAACTCATCTAAAAATAAATTAAAAGGCCATGATTTCTATTTACGATTTAACATCCTTTTTAGTGTATTAAGTGTATTCACTCAATGTGCAGTCGCAGTCAAAAACGCAAACAGGGTGTTGGGAATCATTAAGGCATAGATAATAAGACAGAAAATATCATATTGCCTCTATATAAATCCATGGTATGTCCACATCTTAAATACTGCGTGCAGATGTGGCCGCCCCATCTCAAAGATGATATATTGGAATTGGAAAAGGATCAGAAAAGGGCACAAAAATGAGAACAGCTTCCATATAAGAGAGATTAATAAGACTGGGACTTTTCAGCTTGGAAAAGAGGAGACTAAGGTGGAATATGATAGAGGTCTATAAAATCATGGCTGATATGGAGAAAATAAATAAGGAAGTGTTGTTTACCCCTCATAACACAAGAACTGGGGGTCACCAAATGAAATTAATAGGCAGCAAGTTTAAAACAAACAAAAAGAAGTATTTCTTCAGACAATGCACAGTCATCCTGTGGAACTTCTGCCAGAGGATGACATGAAGACCAAACCTATAACAGGGTTCAAAAAAGAACTAGATAAGTTCATGGAGGATAGGTCCATCAATGGCTATTAGCCAGGACGGGCAGGGATGGTGTCCTTAGCCTCTGTTTGCCAGAAGCTGGGAATGGGCAACAGGGGATGGATCATTTGCTGATTACCTGTTCTGTTCTGTCCCTCTGGGGCACCTGGCATTGACCATGGTCCGAAGACAGGATCCTGGGCTAGATGGACCTTTCGTCACACCCAGTGTGTGTGTTGTTATGTTCTTTTGTTCTTAAGTGCCAGTCAGGGCCGTCCTTAGGATTTATGGGGCCCTACGCAGTAGTATTAAACTGGTGCCCCTATGCCGGATGGCAGCCCAAGCTCACAGCCTGGTGGGGGAGGGGGAAGAGGGACGAGACAGCAAAGGATAATGAGATGCCCGGCCTGCCTCATGGTGG
>NC_133769.1:366908675-366983860 GCF_003597395.2 Chelonoidis abingdonii | reverse complement strand
TGGGAGCCTGCAGGAAGGGTCAGAACAGGGATAAGAAAACAAGAGAGTGGACACTAAGACCCAGTGGTGCCCCAAATTTTCAGGTGCCCTACGCAGCTGCCTATGTTGCCTATGCCTAAGGACGGCCCTGGTGCCAGTGAAAGGTGTCAGATTGACAGTTCTTGAGAGGAAGGTCATCAGTAGCAATGGTAGAAGAGAGGATGACTGGGGAAACCAGAGGTGGGGATGACTTGGTGGAGTCATCTTTCTGCGTGGGAGGAGGGATTTTGAATCTATGTCCCCATTTGTAGGTACGCCACTCTCCCGATATAATGCGGGATCGCATACAAGGTGGTAAGGCTCTGACACGCTGCTCTGAGCAGCGTGTTAAGGGTGCTGGGCCGGACTGGGGCCGAGGGGTTGGATAAGGGGCAGAGGGTCTTGGAGGTGGTCAGGGGCTCCTCCTCCAGGGTCTGGGGGGCAGTAGCTGTGAGGGGGCACTTTTGGGGACCCCACAGTCCCAGAGTGGCCCGGGGGATTAGCGGGGGCCGGGAGCAGCCTGCTCTGCTTCCCTCGGTCCGACCCCAGCAGTGTCGCTCAGGGGAGGGGGCTTGGGTGAGTATGGGGGGCGTCCTTTCCCCAACCTTCCTGCACTCACCGGTGGCAGGAAGTGCAGCGCCGCGGCTGGGGGGTGGCAGAGTGGAGCGGGCTGGGGCCAGGCTGCTCAGCTTCCTGCCGCTGCCAGTGAGTGCCTGGGGGTGTGTGGATAGGGGTCAGAGCAGTCAGGGGACAGGGAGTGGGGAGGTTGGGTGGGGTTCTGGGAGTGATTAGGGATGGGGGTCTCTGGAGGGGGGGGTCAGGGAACAAGGAGCGGGGGGGCCAAAGCAAATTTGATATAACGTGGTCTCACCTCTGACATGGTGAGATTTTTTGTCAACCGAGGACCGCGTTATATCAGGATAGAGGTGTACGTAAAGTCCATTTCTGTATTCCTAACCCCTTCAGTGTTGTTCACGTCCCTGGATGGGTTTCCATGTTGTGTGGACACTTGTTACTGCTAGTTAAGTGCTTTGTGGTGCTTAGATCCCCCTGTGAGCGGTGCTATTTCAAGCCTCAGAGAGACTCTAAAGGAAAGATATAACTGAGGCCTTGACCACGACTGGTCATTTATAAGTGTATTGTATTTTTCACAAGAGCAAACATCTTAGCTGCAGTGTTCAGTCTAGGGGGATAGATTTTTAAGGCCAGAATAGATTGCAATGATCACCTAGTCTGACCTCCTGCAGGGCAAAGGGTAGAGAATTTCACTGAGCGATTCCTTTGTCAAGCCCAATAATTTGTGATTGAACTAGACCATATCTTCTAGAAAGAGCCTGATTTTAAGCTTGAGCTGGACTTTAAGATGTCAAGTTATTGAGAATTCGCCACACCCTTTAGGAAGCTGGGCCAGTTGTTAATTGTCTTCGCTGTTAAAAAAAACTGTCTTATTTCTAGTTTGAACTTTGCTGACTTCAGTGTCCAGCCGTTGGATCTTGCTTTGCCTTTGTACGCTAGATAAAAGAGCCACCTAGCATCAGCTGTCATGTCGCTGAGTAGATGAAATAGGCCATGATCGAGTCCAATTCAAACTGGATAATTGCCTTCTGCTTCCTTGAATTTCCCCCTTATTTTTCTCCACCTCCTCTCTTAAACTGTTGTGTGGGTTAGCTGTGTGTGGTTAAACAAGTGCTAGTTCCACTCCAGTGATGGCTGCACTTCAGCGGGGCGGGGGTGGAGGAAGGGGAAAGGATTCTCATATGTATAAGTTTTAGGGATTTCTGTGGTACTGGTCACCGTAACTTAAGTTTATAAAATGCTTTGTGCCCTAGTTACCTTCTTGACCAAGGTGTTTATAAACACCTAAGGGAGAGAGAGAAACTGTCAACAAAGTCTTGAAGCATCGAGTCGATGAAAGGAGAACCAAGATCCTTAATGGGAAGGAAATGGTCAGACAGGCAATGTAGGTTGGAGCAAATAATTACCATCTGATAACTCAGCAGAGGAAAGAGGAATTTGGGAGATGAAGACACCAGAGTTACAGAAAGGGAAGGTTTCAGAGGAGTAGCCATATTAGTCTGTATCAGCAAAAACAAGGAGTCCTTGTGACGCCTTAGAGATTTATTTGGAAATGTATTTGGGCGTAAGCTTTCATGAGCTAAAACCCACTTCATCAGATGCATGAAGTGGAAAATATAGTAAGCAGTAAGGGAAGGAGAAGACATGAGCCATCGGTGAGAGAAGGGCTCTGCAGAAGGACTGGATCAGGAGGGCAGTATATGGTGACGTAGCAGGCACTTGCCGATTTGCTGAGCCCAAGTTTCCCAAATGTAGGGGCTGGGCATGGGAGGCCTGGAAGCTCTGCCAGTGAGAGTCTGTGGCCTCTAGCTGCGGGGTAGAGAGGAGCTGCTCTTCAAGGAGGAGTGGGGCTGGCCTGAAAAGAAGAGCTGAGTTTCATGAAAAATTGGGCATTTTGACATTTGTTTCCATTCTGATGTTAAAGCCCCTTGAAAATCTTCTGGAGAGAGGGAGCGAGACCCCATCCCCAGCCCAGAATAATTCATAGCCCAGGGGGCAGGGCCCTCACTGGGGATGTGGGAAACCCAGGTTCAAGCCTCTCCTCTGCCTGATTTGGCAGACTCACTGGTCTGCCACCCCGGTGGGGTGGGGCGTGCACTCCCTCTTGCTTTCACCAGTATTCGGACGAGGGCAAGCATGTCCTGGCCCTGCGGGAGGAGGGAAAGCACCAGAGTTGCTGCTTAGAGGAGAGGGAATGTGCTGAAACAGCCTGGCAGCAGATCCTCTAAGAAACCAAAAACCAAATCACTTTGCCCTTCTAGAGCCCCTTCCGTCTGCAGATCTCCAAGCACTTTGCAGACATGAACTAATTAAAGGCTCTCAATACTCAATGAGATGTCAGGATTATTACACTAATTATACAATGGGGAAACTGGGGCACAAGGCAGGGCAACAACTTGCCCAGGGTCACATGTCTGGTCGGTGGCAGAGCTGGGAATTCAACCCAGGTCTTCTGAGTCCCAGCCCTGTGCAACATCCTCCAACCCCCTCCCTCTCCAGGAAAGAGCAAGAGAAAACCATCAAAGTTGGCCTGAAAACTCCAGCTGCTGCATGTTAGGGCTTTCTGCCATAGCAGATGTGCCTGTGGCAGGCTGGGTGATCAAGAGGAGACACAGGGAGAATGTGCTAATTGAGACTTGCTCCTCTGGTGGGAGTTGGAGGGGGGGGAGAGGTGAACAGAGTGTTTGCAAAGCCCACTCTCTCCAATCGAGCCAAAAGTACCACTTGGAAGTCCAGATTTCCTCCCAGCCTTGCACAGAGATGCAGCGTACCCAGCGCCTCCATCCCTCAGTCCGAATGTCAGCATGTGGGAAACCCTGGTGCAGGCCAGGCTACGGCACCGCTCAGTGTCTTCTGAGGTTTGGTCTCCTGCCTTTGTCTGATGGTAACAGATGTGACCGGAGCACTCTCTTCTCTCTGAACTGGACCACGGGCCAGGCCCCTTCAAACCACCCAGTGAAGATGGAGAGCAGTGTTGCGTCTCTAGCCTTCGTTTCACCACTGTCAACAGAGGGTTTTCACCCTTCGGCAGGGCTCTTGCATGAGATCGAAGCTGTCCCGTCACCAGGCATTGAGCCTCACAGATTGGGCTGAGCTTGTCAAGGACTGACCTTGTTTCTCTGATTCCCACCTTTGAAATGGCCATTTCTGGGATCTCGCTCCACACCGTTTCCGCCAGCTCTGCCTTTTCCTTGGAGAGCCCATCGCACCACTGGGTGCCACGGCGGGTGCTGGATTCTGGTCTCAGACAGTCCGGGGCGGGCAATATATTGAATGGCGTCAGTCCATGGGTGGGCAGAGAAAGGAAATGGGGACTGTGGATGAGCAGGGAAAAGGAAGCGGAGAGAAGCCAGGAAGCTTGCCCAGACCGAGGGGAGTCAGGGGTCTACTGGAAGATGACAAGGAGGGAAAGGCTAGGTGTCACAGAAGGCAGCTCAGCATAGTGCCGGCGGGATGAGAACTGGATAAATTCATGGTAGTTAGGTCCATAAATGGCTATTACCCAGGATGGATAAGGAATGGTGTCCCTGGCCTCTGTTTGTCAGAGGATGGAGATGAATGGCAGGAGAGAGATCACTTGATCATTGCCTGTTAGGTTCACTTCCTCTGGGGCACCTGGCATTGGCCACTGTCGGTAGACAGGATACTGGGCTAGATGGACCTTTGGTCTGACCCGGTATGGCCGTTCTTATGTTGCTTCCCTGGGCCTCTGTGCACAGATACCCAGAGGGGCTCAGCCATGTGCAGAGAGGAGGGAGCCAGCCGATCTGTGCAGGTGGTGGCCCAGGCAGAAAGGGAAAGTTCCTGGACTTGTTTACAAGAAGTTCTCGGCTGGCCCTCCACTGCAACCGCATCCTCTTTGCTCCCGGGACGGCATCGTTATGGAAATGGAAGTAAAACCTGAGAAGGCGAAGCGTGGACTAGCGCTCGGTGGGAACTGGGTTGTTCTGATCCCCGGACTTCCCTCTCTGGCACCATCAACTGCCCTGAGATGCCCCCCGACCTGGCACCATCGCTCTTGGTTTCCTCGCTGGACTCTGGGGCTGAGAGCCCCTATGGGGGCTCAGACGGGCAGCAGTGGTGGCTCTGAGGCCGAAACTGCTCAGGTAAAGAACTGGCCTTGTTCAATCATCCCAGCTAGAGAAACCGGGCCACGTCGTCCTCCCGGTGACTGAGAGATTGAGGAGAATGAGATTGTTCCCTGGGAAAGGAGATAGATCAAGAGGGGGTGATGGAAGGATGTAAAACCCTGGCTGGTCAAGCAAAGGTGGATCAGGAGCATCAGGAGCATCTGGTCTCCGCGCAGAACACAAGAACAAGGGACCTGTAAAAAGGCAGGGCTTCTCCCCAGCCTGCGAAGGGCTCGTTGCCAGGCCCACAGTCTCCTTAAGTTTATTGTCCAAACGTAACCAACCAACCAAAAGCCATTCCTCAGCTCATCCTTCCTCTCACTGCCTTCCTGCCCAGGAGTCTCTGTCAGTCCTGCTGCTCCTGCTTTCTAGTTCTCTAGGGCAGAGGTTCTCAACCGTTTTCCTTCTGAGGTCCCCGCTCCCCTCCAACATGCTATATAAACTCCATGGGCCACTCTGCCACAACACCTTTTTTCAGTAGATTAAGAACCAGGGCCGGTGTTAAGGGGTAGCTGTCACGGAGTCCCCGGGCGATGCTCTGGAACTGCTCCCCACCAAGCCAGTCAGGACTTTGGGGAGCCTCCTCTCCCTTGGAGCAGACTGTCTCCAGGGCAAGAAGCTCACACGTCTTCACCTCCTGGGTCTCTCCTTGGAGCATTCAGCATCCTCTACCCCTCCATGCGCTTCCCACAGCGAGCCCGCCCCAGCGGGGTCCTGGGGAAGCCACAGGGTCCTGCACCCCCACTTTGCAGTCAGACGTGACTCTCAGCCAGCCAGTAAAACAGAGGTTTATTCGATGACAGGAACAGGGTCTAAAACAGAGCTTGTAGATACAGCGAACCGGACCCCTCGGCCGGGTCCATTCTGGGGGGCAGTGAGCCAGACCCCCAGGTCTGCACTTCACTCCTCGACCCCAACCAGCTCCAGAATAACAACCCCCTCCAACCCCTCCTCTCTGCTCAGCTCCTTTCCCGGGCCAGGAGGTCATCTGATCTCTTTGTCTCCAACACCTTCAGCTGGCACCTTTGCAGAGGAGGGGCCCAGGCCATCAGTTGCTAGGAGACAGAGTGCCAGGCATTCAGGTGCACTGGCCCCTTGCTCCGCAGCAATCACACACCCTTATCCCACCACCTAGATACTTAAGAACTGCATAGGGGACACTGAGGCACCGACACAGTATTCAGAGCAAACATTAAGAACATTCCCAGTTCATCACAGTAGCAAGCAGAGCAATTGCCCAGGGCCCCACGCCACAGGGCTCCCCGCAAAGCTAAGTTGCTCAGGCTTTGGCTTCAGCTGTGAGCAGCAGGGCTCGGGATTTGCCTTTCTGCCCTGAGCCCCAGTGAGTCTAACGCTGGCCTTGCTCTCTGGTTTATTTTGATGGACCCCCTGAAACCTGCTCGCAGCCCCCCAGAGGGCCCCAGACACCTGGTTGAGAACTGCTGTTCTAGGGCTCCTTTGTAGCCCCCAGGTGCTTCCCCGTAGTCTGTGGCCGCCTGGTTTCAGCTCTGAGAGCCTGCAGGCATCTCCCTGTGCTGCTTTCCACCTTCCACCCTCTGCAGTCTTCTCTGGCTTCAGCTCTCTCTGGGTCAGAGGCAGGACACTGGGCCAGTTGGGCCGTGGATCTAATGCAGTCTGGCCATTGCTACCTCCCTATGTAGCAGTCTCCGTTATGGATGTCCCTACACCTGCCCCTGATGAGATTCCCTTTGAGTGTAACACCAGCTTGGATAACATTGTCCTCTTCCCCCCGATAATGCCCTGTCTCTGGCTGCTGCACAGGAGTTCACGTTACTGTTGCTTTAAGCGGTCTAGGCACAGCACTGCTGCCTCTGTGTTCCTGAGTTCTTTTCAGGCTGTCTCTCTTCTACGGTCCGGATGCAGGGCCCCCTGGTGCTGCTGCTGCAGCCTGCTGCTCTGCTGGGCTGTCTGCTCCCAGCCCTCTGATTGCTCTGAGAATGGGATCCCAGAAAACCAACTCCCTTGTTGGCCTGGGAGGGTCCCTTTGATAGGGTTTTCACCCTTGTCTTCCTCTTGGCCAGCAGAGAGGTGGGCAGACAGTAGTCTCATTAAGTGGGTACAGTCTGGGCTCAGCAGATTTCACATACTGTCTCTTGCTCTGATGGGGCGGCGTTCTCCCACCTGTGCAGGTTGAAGGTCCGGAAATCTGGAGATGTGATACAAATTACTTATAATCTCATTAAATTAATTTGGAGTCAGCCACTTTTGATCTGACATAGGGAGCTTTTATTATAAATCTTAATTACCAGCATTTAAATATCAATTGGTTTGCACTTGGTTCACAGAGGTCTGCCCACAGCACCGAGCACTGCTAATGAATTTCTCCACTGTCGCTGTGTTCAGACACATTTGTACTATGGTGGTAACAATCTAGGACAAGACAAATGTTCTGTCTGTCCTGTAATGTATCCAGTGTTCTCTGCTTGTGTGTAAAATCTCGCTTGTTTCTAAAAGAAGCATAATTGTGTGGGCAAAAAGCTAACTGCTGATGTCAGTTTCCAATCCCAACACAAACGTAACGCAGAATTTCGAATCTTTTTGGGAGTGGCAATTAAAGTTCATTGCAAAAGGCCAAGGTGTTTCTTGAATTATTTCCCCCTTGAGGGACACCAGAAATCCTGAGGAACGGACTCACCCCAGCCAGTAGTTACAAGCAGGATTCAGAAGCACTGCTAAGAGCCAGGGGACATTCGCTTATGTTAAAAGGTGACAAAGACAAAAGGAAGTGCCTTTTCACACATCTGTGCCCGCTGCAGAAAGCCGCTGAGGCTGAGTATGTAGTGAGATTCAGAAAGGGGTTGGACATTTAAGAGCTTTATATCAAGAATATCCAGTTATCATAATTAATGACAGCCAAATATTTTGGCAGGGTTATTAAACTCCATGCTTCAGGATCTAAGCCAATCTCTAACCATCAGATGCGCATTATCCCAATCTTCTATTGCAGGGTTCTTATTCCTTCCTCTGAAGTGTCTAAGGTCCCAGACGACATACTGGACCAGCACCAGATCTATATTACAAAGCTTTGTTGGCCCACCATGTTGGTTAGGGGTATGCAAAAAGACACCCGTCCAGTGATACGAATGTACACACACCGATCTCAGTTTCTCTCAATTCTTTTTTGGTTGGTTGGTTAAGACATGAAGCATGTTTGTGAAGAAATGACAAACAGACCCATCACGGCTAAAGAGGAAGGAGAGTCCTCGGGTCAGACAGAGTCACTGCCTCTGTGGTCATGTGGAGCAGGAATGACCCGTGTGACTCAGGAGGGGGTTGTGGTTGCTGCTAAGGGTGTCAACAGCAATATGTGCTCTGGTGATGTTTCATGGCCGGTTGTTAGCCCAGATCCCCCAGGTAGCGTGTGGGAGTGGCTGTGATCTCTGCTCTCTGCACTGGGTTCTCACACTCGTGGGGCTGCGATTGTGAAGGTGGCTGGGTTCCCTCCCTCCCCCTCCTTTAAGATCATCTTAATTATTTTAAACTAGTGGCTGAAGGCTCTGGCAGCAGTCAGCCTGCGTTTAAATGGAAGTCCATTGCAACATACTCTCATAAGAGTACAATTGTTAATGTCCTGTATGTGGTGGTGTTTTTTTTTTTTTTCTGTAAGTTCCCGGTTGCTGTAGCAGCATTTGAGGAAGTCCCTCAGCAAGCAGAACACCCGTAGCTAACCGTGACAGTGGAGGAAGCTAGACAAGGGGGAATGAGGAGCCGGGCTTCAGAATTCAGATATCACAGCTAAAAAAAAGGTACTGGATTATTTACTTGTGGGATTTTTTTGCTTGGATAAAAAGCCTGTTGGGGTGAAGAAGGGAAAGAACTGAGTGTCAGAGCAGTATGTGTTTCTTCATCTTGATTGCCTGGCAGAGTGTAGGGGCTGGAGTGAAGGGGCTGCCTTATTTGTGAGACGGAAACTTGATAAGACAGGCCTTCGATAGGGGATCTTAACAAAACAGCATGCACGGATGGATGATACCACTTTTATTTGCCGCTTAGCCTCTGTTCTATCAACTGATCCCATAGCTTCCTGTAGATTCAGCTAATTCGGCCACCGAGAGAAATAGCAGCAGAGGGGCAGAGAAGTAAAGAATCATGAAGCGGGCAGGAAACGTTTGTTACTGAGTAGGATTCAATACAATAGAGAGACGGAGAACACGCCTGTAAAGGGAAGCCGCATGGGGCAGTGGCTAGAGCGTGGGGCTGGAAGACAGGACACCAGGGTTCTGTTTCAGAGTGATCTTGGTGAAATAGAGCCTCTCTCCTGTGCCTCAATCTTTCCATCAGTTAAATGGGGATAATGCTGGTATACCCCACAGGGGTGCTGTGAGGCTAAAGAGTGGGGATCAGGCCGCTCCCCCACTATCACAAAACGTTTTAAGATCTATGGATGGAATGTGCTGAGCAGAATTTACACTGTTTCAGGTGACTCTGGTTGTTTTCTGCTTGGCCTTTCTTTGCCCGATTCAAAGCTGGAAGTTGCAAGTGGGCTGTCATGCTGTGTTCTCCTTTCATTTTGGTGGTTTATCCAGGAGCTGTCTTAAAGCACATTTCAGTTCCTGTTTCTTTTATCTCGTGTTTGTGGTGGGGAGTTGCTGCATCGCTTGATCAGGTTCATACCTTTCCCTGAGGTGGGCTGCCAGGCCTGTGCTCAGACCCATAGGCTTGCATGTAATGGATGCTCCTTCCCATTTAATCTGTGGCTGGATAATTCCAGGCGGTTCTGAGGGGTCCATGGTGACTTGAGCTAGATTGGCCGTGAAATCAGTGGCACTAGAGTTGAAATCTCTCTGGGAGGTTGCATAGCCACCTTCCATCTCAGCCTCCCGTTCATGTCTGTCTGTCTGTCCCCTTTCTTTTCAATGCCGTCTGAACACCAAACCAGCTCTGCAAATGCACCTCAGTTGTGACCTTCCATACCCCGGCTACTCCAGTCCTCCTCTGCTCCTGCTTTGCCAATGCACAGGTCTCCTGCCCTGCCATAATCCTAGTTCCCCCGTAGCTCTGCAGAGGCATCTCAACCTGCTTCTACCCACAGTGCACATGCTGGTCCCCCTGACCATAAGACTTCAAGGCCTCTCCCATCACCATGCATTCAGCTATTTGTCATTGTAACGTGCTAGTCCCCTGTCGCACTGCCTTGTACTCCAGGGCAGAACTACCCTTTATATTGTTGGTAGTTCCCATATCACTCTGATTTGCATGAGCGAACTTCGGCCATGTGGGTGCTAATCAGATGCAGCGGGGCGAGGTGAAAGGAGCTGTTAAAGTGCCCCTGTGTACCTCACAGTATCCTCGAGTTCGCCTGTCTGCTCCTGGCATCTTCCTACCTTGGAGTGCTTGTTGATTAAATAATTACAAACGCAGGCCTGACTCAGTAGCGACATGTCGGGAGGGTTGTGTAAGTTATGCAGTGGTATGTGAGTATCAGTTGTCGGGTACTTGTACGCTGCAGCGTGTTGGGTAGACAGACATGCGCTAGCTCAGCTCGGGCTAGCATGCTAAAAATAGCAGCGTAGCTGGGAGTAGCTGTGGCTGGCAGCTCAGGCTCACTGCCCGAGAACAAACCTGCCGGGAGCCTGTGGGTATGTATTCTGGTGGCTAGTCCCAGTCACCACCCATGCTGTCCGTGCCTACCCTGCTCCTTTTAATGTGCTAGCTCCCAGTTGAAGTGTAAATGGACCCTTTGTGGTCCTAGGTAGGTCCCATTCAGTGTAGAGGTTAAGCCGGTGCCACACCTATGATGACAGGGTTGGATAAAGGTGTCTGTTGAGCTAATTTGAACTCAGTCTAGAGCTTCTGAAACTTGCCTCTGAATTTGCCCCAGAGCGTGGGGTTAAAAGCTGTGACCCTTGCAGTGCAATCTGTCGTGCAGCGTAGCTTGAATCCTACTCTCTTCAAAGTCCCATGGGAAAATATGCAGCAGCAGCAGTGAAACCTGCCTTCAGGAACCTCTCCAGAGTCTGGCGCTGGTCTCCTAATAGAGGTGGAGCAGAACTGTGATCCATGGGCCAGATGCAAATAGGAGTGTGAGCTGGTGAAACCTGTGCTAACGGACATGTTACACCAACTTAGAGAGGGCCGATTCCTCACTCCCTGGGGTGGGGAATCCAGCCTGCTGTCCACAAGCTCTTTCAGCTCTGCAGGGCTAGTGAATGCTAGGGGCAGTGGGGTTTCACGGGTGTCATTGAGGGGGGCAGCTACGATGCCGTGCTGTGCCTCCAGGGCCAAAGTGGCCGTAAACCAGCTTTGAGCACTAAAGATTAAGGGCGTCTCCAAGGGCCTGTACAGTCCCGGGCATAAATTAGAGCAGGCCCAGGGGTGTGCTAATCTATAGCCGTCTCATATAGGGCTGCCTGTAGGCTGCTCCGCAGTCAAGAGCAACCCGGAATCTCTGTAGGGGCATGTGCTATGGAGCTTCTCTGACATTTCCCCTCCCACCCCAATAGGCCCTGTGTGAAGGGGACATGGGAGGGCCTTTGATGGCAGCCCCACACTGTAGCTGTGCCAGGGAAATTCCCCTCTGAACCTTTGGGCCCGGTTCTGGCCCCTATTCTCTGCCAGAGAGGTATATAGGGCACGGGGCCTGGGAGAGACTCTATCCCAGAATTCTTGTTGGTGATGGTGATGTGTGAACTGCAAGGAACTCAGCTTGACTTTCAGATCTCGGTTGTAATTTGCATAGATGGCAGTCAGAAAAAACCCCTTCTTTATGCACATAAACTGATCAAATCTAATCTGGACTGGTGGAGAGGCGGCAGCCGTGGGACCCCAGAAAGGGCTTTGTCTGCATGAACACTTAGTTTGCAGCGAGCGGTTAGTGCACTTTCAGCTAGTCCTCTCGGAAACAGGGCTAATCAGAGCACGTTAATGAACTGCTAATGTGCACCAGCAAAAGCCACATGAACAGTTAGTCCATGGCAGGCTAGTGCAGGGTAGATTCACACCCCAACTAATGGTTCGTGCAGACACACTCAAAGCCATTGTGTCACAGCAAACAAAGTCTCGCAGTTGTGGATAAACAAATGATCCGAATAATAGATAGTCCTGAGCCTGCATCACTGAGGGATCAGGAACTAAATGGTTAATAAACCTCCAAGCACCCTGCAAGGTGGATGATCTGTATCTCGATGAGGAAACCGAGGCACTGAGAAGCCATGTGAAGTCTGCCCAAGGTCCTAGCATGAGCTAGGGGCAGAGGTGGGGCCAGGGCCAGGCCTATGGTTCTACTCTGACCACGCTGGGCCTGCAGTGCCTTTTGCTTAGGGAAACGTGAGTTATTATTTCTCAGTGACCCAGATCACTCATTTAGCCGATGTATTGTCCCCTGATCAAAAGGGAGGGTGTCTGTGTGACAGTAATTTTGACTGGTCCCTATGGGTCACCTCCATACCTCTCCTGCTGCTGCAGACTCCTTTTCCTGTCTTACTTAGAGGCTGTGAGATTTTCATGATAGTCTCTTGCCAAACACTTCAGTCTGGGTTGCCTAATCTGGGGGAGGAATGCATTTTGTAAGCTGTGGAGGGATTTGTGGCGGCACAATGATCTCCCTATACGTGCCAAGCCCCACTCCTGTGTACTGGGTGAGATACACTATGACATGCTCTACTGTGTAATAGCCTTAAAGAGGTTAAAGGACAAAAACACTTTGCCTGCCTAGTGGTTTATAGACACTAAAGAGTTAATCCTCAGAGGATGCCCCTTCTGAGCTGTGTGGTCCTGATTTTACGGGTGGGGAAACTGAGGCACTGAGCGGTTCACATTAACCTTTTCAAACCTTGGGGCAGGGCCTGCCCAGTATGTGGGTAACTATTCTCCTGCCCCTGGGAGGTGGCCGCTGAGCCCAATGGTTTGGTTTAATTTTTCAGTGGGTGCATTTTTTTTTTGGTTACTTAATTTTTTATTAATTTTCATCAAGAAACAAACAATAGAATATACAAAAAGTTAAATGACCTACAGCTTGTATATGGGACCAAAGACCACACATCACAGGATAGCCAATACAATTGTGCAACTTGATGTCTTGTCAAAGCTGCATGCTCAGCCAATGCAAAATCAGACTGTTGCACAGACTTAACACCTTAGGGTGGGGATAACAATACAAAAATAAAGACATACACATAGAGGCAAAAAGGGAAGGAGGGGACTGGTGGAGAGGGCCAGGAAGAGGATGTGAAATCACAGGGTATGGCTACATTAGAAATTTCAAAGCGCTGCCGCGGCAGCGCTTTGAAGTGTGAGTGTAGTCAGAGCCGCAGCGCTGGGAGATAGCTCTCCCAGCGCTGCTTGTAAACCACATCCCTTATGGGTGTAGCGTGCAGCGCTGGGAGCCGCGCTCCCAGCGCTGCCGCCCTGATTACACTGACACTTTACAGCGCTGCATCTTGCAGCGCTCAGGGGGGTGTTTTTTCACACCCCTGAGCACGAAAGTTGCAGCGCTGTAAAGTGCCAATGTAGCCAAGCCCACAGAGAGGTCAAGTGGAATGGGAGTCTGGCATCATTTGACCCGTCTCAGCATTCTTTTGCCAAATGTATCAAGAAACAGAATCTACGTTTTTTCAGATTCATATCCTTGCTCTCTATCTCAATGAGCTACTCCTTCCTTTGCTGCTAACTCAAACCGGTCTGACTACCTCTGCTCAGGTCTGGGCATTAGCCTGCTCCTCCCTTTTTGTCAAATCCTGCGCTTGGTAATCAGTGCAGCCCTTGGACTCCAAAGTCTTTGCACTGGAGTAAAACCCAGCATAGCAGGTACGTAAGCTAGGATATACTTTTCCGCTGAGTGTTGCTTGCTGAAGACAAGCACTATTTTCACTCGTGTCAGTCCACCACTTTCCACGGTTGCCAACCTGTTGGACAGTCGCATAGCATGTGCGTCAGGGTTCTTTTTTCTGTATTACAGCACCAGCAAACACCAGAGGACAAGGCCTCCATCTTGCACAGCATTGTAGCGGGCATAGCCGAGACTGTGCATTGCCATTGCAGTTAAGGACTGGAATGACTCGCTTTCCCATAGAACTCCAGAGTAATAGAAACAACGAGGAGTCCTTGTGGCACCTTAGAGACTAACAAATTTATTTGGGCATAAGCTTTTGTGGGTTAGAACCCACTTCATCAGATGCATGGAGTGGAAAATACAGGAACAGATATAAATACATGAAAAGATGTGAGTTGCCTTACTAAGTGAGAGGTCATGGCTACCAGACTAATAGAGTTCCTCTTTGCTAGTAGAGTGTCCTAGAGCAGCTGGACCCAACTGATATGTTAGCAAGTATTTTAATTGTAAGTATTGCTGCTCCACGGAGGGTGGCAGGTCGTATTGTTGCGTTTGTGTTAGAAAAGAGACACAGCCCTCATCCCCGACTAATTGGGAAATCTGTATGATGCCCTTGCTTAGCCAGTTCTTCCAAATTATAGGTTTTTTCCCAGTTTTCAAATCTAGATGACCCCAGATAGCTGCTTTTGCATGATAGTGAGGATAAAATGGGACCTCTTAGTTAGGATAGCCCAGACCTTTCTGTCAGCCACTGCTGACAGCACTTTATTTTTTTCTATGGGACAAAAAGAGGAACCAAATCCACGGGGAGAACTGGATGCATTAGAATCATAGAAGATTAGGGTTGGAAGAGTCATCTAGTCCAACCCCTGCTCAAAGCAGGACTGTAGCAGGGTGGACTCCTGCTCCGGGAGAGAAGGGGTTAAAACAACCCTGGCAAGGGGCTGTAGCAGGAGCCAGAAGCCTGGGCTGATGGCAGGAGTGGCTGCAGCTGGGGGCCATGCCCCAAACTGAGCTACAAGGCTGTATAAGAAGGCCAGGGCAGCCAGAAGCAGAAAGAGTCTCTGTCTGACTGGAGAGAGAGACAGGCCTGGGTGCTTGGGAACTCACCCAGGGGACCTAGAGGAAGGCAGGGCTGGGGAAAGGCCAGCAACTCCCCAGGCTGTGGGGCCTAATTCTAGGCCTGCAAGGTACTGGTCTTGCAGAGGGGCAGCCGGAGGGTGGGTAAAGGCAGCTAGGCCAAAACCGCTTTGCCTGTGATGAGTGGCTGACACTGCAGTCTGCCCCAGGGCGTGGGGGCTAGACAATGACTGGGCAGTAGCCAATACTGAGGCAAAGTGGGGATAGTAGGGTGGGGTGGGGTGGGGTTCCCCTGGGAGGGGGGGAGACCCAGTTAAAGGGGCACCGAGGTCCAGGGAGGGGCCCGGCGGCAGCAGAGGACAGGTGGATCACCGGTCTCCAGAGGGCGCTCTGTAGCTGAAATTGAGCTAATTCCCCGAAGTAACCAGCAGGAGGTGCCGCGGGGGTGAGTCCGCATGTCTACAAGGACCAACCCCAACTAAATCATGGCTTTGTCAAGCCAGGCTTTAAACACAAGTAAGGATGGAGATTCTACCACCTCCCTAGGTAACCCATTCCAGTGCTTCACCACCCTCCTACTGAAATAGTTTTTCCTGATATCCAACCTAGACTTCCCCCACTGCAACTTGAGACCTTTGCTCCTTGTTCTGTCATCTGCCACCACTGAGAATAGCCAAGCGCCATCCTCTTTGGAACCCCCCTTCAGGTAGTTGAAGGCTGCTATCAAATCCCCCCTTCCCTCACTCTTCTCTTCTGCAAACTAAATAAGCCCAGTTCCTTCAGCCTCTCCTCATAAGTCATGTGCCCCAGCCCGCTAATCACTTTTGATGCCCTCCGCTGGACTCTCTCCAATTTGTCCACATTCTTCCTGTAGTGGGTGGGCCCAAAACTGTACACAGTACTCCAGATGTGGCCACACCAGTGTCGAACAGAGGGGATTGCTCCTACTAATGCAGCCCAATATGCCGTTAGCCTTCTTGGCAACAAGGGCACACTGCTGACTCATATCTAGCTTCTTGTCCACTGTAATCCCCAGGTCCTTAATACCCATTAATTTCCTCCCAGGTGGGCATGAGGATGTTAGCATGCCAGGACCTATTTGACAGCTGTGACACGATAAAAACTTAATACAGTAGTAGTTTCGTAGACTGGGAGCCCAACCCTGCCTGCCCTTGGCTATAGGGAGCTGGGGTTTTTTAAATGAGAGTCATGGATGTTGACTGGGGCCCCAAAGAAAGGCTCTAACAATGTTGATACATTTTCTAAAATAAAATGGAGGGATATATACCGGTAGGCTGCTTTAGAATATATAGGCCCCTAGGCAGAATATTCATTTGCATTGTCTTAACCCTTAAATGTGTCTTTGTACTTTTATACCTAGGTACTTTTAATTGCATCATTTTGGCGGTGGGAATTCCACTGAGGAGAAAGCCCCACTACGTGACATCCGGGAGATTTCCCATAGTTACGATTTTTCCCAACTGATTTTGTAACCGGTTATTGCTCCACATTTTTGAATTAGTGATAGGAGGGCTGGAATAGAGGTTCCTCATTTGGATATATACAAAAGGGTATTGTCTGCATATAACATCAATTTATACTCCATGGAACCACGCTGTACACCTCATATATCTGGATGAGCTCATACAGCTGTTGCCAGGAGCTCAAAGGCTGAAGGTCTCCAAGGTCAGGTTGTTGGCTGTTGTCTGAGAGGGTGGGTGAGAATATAACAGTTAGATCCAGAAACTAAATGTGGGTCCAAATCCACATTTTTGTAGGGTCTAAAACACACACTTTCAGTTCACTCTATCAAAAGCCTTTTCTGCATGTCAGGCTAATACTTCTTGTGGTTTGGGGTCATCATATTTCACTGCTGTCGTATCAATGAGTTGTCGAAGGTTATCAGAGCCATGCTGGCCTCTGACAAACCCAACTTGATTTGGGTGTATGACAGAACCTTTTCCAGTCTTGTCGCGAGAACTTTTGCCAATGTTTTGATGTCCCTATTAATAAGTGAAACTGGCATCTAACTGGAACACAATGTGGCATCTCTTCCTGGTTGAGGAATAACTGATGTTAGGGCTTCCCTCAGCATAAGGGAAAAGGTGTCTTCTAGGAGTGACTCATTAAACAGTTTAAGCATTTTGTCAGACAAGGAGGTGCCTATAGAATTTAGCAGGGAAGCCATCTGGCCTAGGGGCTGTCCCCACTTTCATATTCTTAGTCACCTCGATTAAATCATCCTCCATGGCATTTCTCAAGGTTTCCATAGTGGGCTACAGAAATTTGCAGTCATGTAGTATTTCGAAAGAATTGATCTAAAGCATCTGCGGAGGGGTTTGTGTCCAATTTGTACAGATCTTTATGGAAATTAAAGGATTCTATTGTTATCTTTAGCTGAAGGGCATAATTGACTACGATTGTCATAGATGGCCATGATTCTACATGGAGAGGTCTCTTGTACATGAGCAGTTGCCCAGTGGCGGTGCTAGACCCTTAGGTCTAGCCCTGGCTCTGAGTATGCCAGCAGCTTGCCAGCCTTTTCCTAGAAGTCCTGCCTGAGTGGGGTGAATTCAGCTCTAAAGCGAAGATTTAAATCTCTGTCTACATGGCTGTTTCTCACCTGGATCTGTTGCTATTTGAAGAGTATGAGGGGCATGATCAGAGATAGCAATTGCATTAATGGAGGAGTCAATTGCAGAATTACCAAGTCCCCGAACGGCAAAAAGAAATCGACGTGGGAATAGGTCCTATGTACCAGAGAAAAGTAGGAATAGTCCCTCCCCACTGGAGGTATAAATGCAGCTATCACATAATCCCAGATCTTTAAAGTGCAACTCCAGAGCCATTCCAGTTTGGCTGGCTTATGATCCTGAGGCTGAGCTAGATTTGTTCACAAAAGGATCAAGCGCCTCACTTAAATCCTCAGCAGTCACAGGAGAGAGATAACTTTGGCCTGGTCTAGACTAGGGGGTGGGAAGTGTCGATGTAAGATACGCAACTTCAGCTATGAGACTAGCGTAGCTGAAGTCGACGTATCTTAGTTCGACTGACTTCCCGTTCTCACAGCGCGGGATCAACGGCCGCGGCTCCCCCTTTGACTCCGCTTCCACCTCTCACCCTGGTGGAGTTCCGGAGTCAACGGGGAGTGTGTTCGGGGGTTGATTTATCATATCTAGACGAGACACGATAAATCCATCCCCAACAGATCGATCACCGCGGGCCGACCCAGCAGAGCAGGTAGTGTGGACGCACCTTTAGTAAAAAACCCACGAAAGGTTTCAGTGTCTCCAATAAAAGCACTGCAGCTGCCTTTGCTTTCTTTAATGATGGCGACACCTTCTTTCTTTTAACTGGAATGTTGAGGCTCTTTATGTTCCAGGAGAGAAACTGAAGATTCAGGGCCAATTGGCTGTGTTAAGATTTATTTTTGTGCATGTAGCCTTACAAACGAAGGTGATGGAATGTTTGGCTCCTTTGCTCTGTGGCTGTGGTTCCCAAACTGTTTTCTTCCAAGAACCCCTTTGGCATCTGACAAT
Source organism: Chelonoidis abingdonii (assembly GCF_003597395.2). NCBI lineage: Eukaryota > Metazoa > Chordata > Testudines > Testudinidae > Chelonoidis > Chelonoidis abingdonii. The sequence continues at coordinate 366,965,726 of NC_133769.1, read as the reverse complement.
TTCCTGGACCCCTTCCATTTTTTATACCTAAGTTTCATGTTGTTGTTGTTCGATTAGTTAGGTTGGCTTATTATTGAAAAAAAAAAAGTATTGTTGTATTAAAATAAGTGTCACAAAGGAACCAAAAGTAAACAGTCTGCAATGGTTACAAGTTATCTTGTCACCCTTATTTTCACTTTAACTAAAAGATATAGTCCTGAATGGGCAAGTACCGGTACTACCACAACACTCCCAAAATGGTGTCCTGCAGGCGGCAAAAGTACTGAAATGTTGCGTTCTGGCCCCACTGCAGTACTCCCGTGGGGTGGTTCCCTGCATAGCTCACGGCAGACCCCACTTTAGGAACCACTGCTGTTACATCCCATCCCTCCTCTCTGCACAGAAACCCACAAGCAGGCGCAGCCTATGGCTGAAATGTCTGACACTTCTTCCACAGATTTTGGATTGCTTTGCCAGATGCTTGCCACTTGCCTGGCTTCCTGGGAATGGGGAGGAGAGGGCTGCGGAGAGGGGGAAGGAAGAGCACAAAAGACAAATTAAAACAAAACCAAAATCACAGAATGTACGTACAGTAGAACAGAGCCATCCTTAGGATTTATGGGGCCCTATGCAGTATTATTAAACTGGTTCCCCTATGACTGATGGGAGCCCAGGCTTGCATGTGTATTTTAGATAAGGGTGGTCTTTTGAAGGATTTATTTAAAAAAACTGTATGTCTGAGGATCCAAGCATTTAAGGCTAGAGATGAATACTCAGATTGTGCATCTAAAAATCTATGCAAGGATTTTTTAGAGATCTGATTTTATAATCTTCACCAGCTCACTAATGAAATATTTTTAAGGCAAATTTCAAACGAAGGTCCTGTAAACTAATATGTTTGAGTAAATATTACAGTCATGCACAACTGGTTTTGTCAGTAAATTCAGAAACGGACAGTATATACCAGGTTGGCGAATGCCTGTTAAATGGCTTCATTACCATTTAAAAGAACAAGAGTACTTGTGGCACCTTAGAGACTAACAAATTTATCTGAGCATAAGCTTTCATGGGCTACAGCCCACTTCATCAGATGCATAGAATGGAACATATAGTGAGGAGATATATATACATACAGACCCGCTCAGCCCACTGCTGCTCTGGGGTTCCAGCTGCTGGCCCATTGCCAGCTGGGGTCCCACTGCCGGTCCCACTTAGCACCCGCTGCTGGCCTGGGTGAAGGAACCCCAGGCTGGCAGTGCACTGAGACCCTGGCTGGCAGGAGCCGGTGGCTGAAACCCCAGAGGGGGGCTGGCAGAGATGCCCAACCCACCCCTGAAACTCCAGAGCTGAGCGGGCTGACCCACTCAGCCCGCTGCTGCTCTGGGGTTCTGGCTGCTGGCTCCTTACCAGCCGGGGTCCCCGCCGTAGCCCCAGTCACCTTGCTTCCATTTGGAGTTCCAGCGCAAGCCCCCTGCCAGACAGGGTCCAGGCTTCTGGCTCTGCTCAGCCCTACCAGCCACCAGCTCCACTCACCTCAACTGCCGATCTGGGGTTCCAGCCACTGACCTCCTGCCAGCCGGTTATCAACTGATGACTCAGAAGCCTGTGTGCAGCTTAAAGTATCCAAATACGTGCCACCAGATGTTGGAAAACTCAGCAAGGAAAAGCATCACACTAAACTGATAAGATCTGCATTTTATTTTAATTTTAAATAAAGCTTCTGAAACATTTTGAAAACCTTGTTTACTTTACATATAACAGTAGTTTGGTTATATATTATAGACATAGAGAGACCTTCTGAAAAACATTAAAATGTATTACCGGCACGCGAAGTTTTAAATTAGAGTGTATACATGAAGACTTGGCACACGACTGCTGAAAGGTTGCTGACCCCTGTTCTACTGTATAACAAGCAAACTTTGTACCAGGCATAGTAGATCACCATGAAATGGCAACAATCATCAAACACCTAACACTAGAAACAAAATGAAACCAACATTCTGATGGGGGCAGGCTGGGCCAGCAGCTCTGCCAATATCCGTTATTTAAATTATTATTGGTTATCAGGCATCCTATGTTTCCCGTACAGTAAAGTAATGCCATATATACTTGTTCATTAGCCCGTTAGTTTATTAGCCGACCCCCCAAGATGGTTAGGTAAAAATAGCAAAACCTGTATTACCCTTTCATAAGCCGACTCTATATTTCAGGGTTTGGCAAACTTTGGCTCCTGGCATATCAAGATAAGCTGCTGACAGGTTGGGACGTTTTGTTTACCTGGAGCATCTGCAGGCATGGAGCCCCTCAGCTCCCAGTGTCCGCGGTTTGCTGTTCCCAGCCAATTTGCTCCCATTGGTTGGGAACAGCAAACCGTGGACACTGGGAACTTAGGGGCTCTGTACCTGCAGGCGCACCAAGTAAACTAAATGACAATGTATTAGATATTCAATTCAATGATTCCATAGAGTTTAAAATCATCAAATTTTGGTGTAGACCCATTTATAAGCGGATCCCCACTCTTTGATGTGTCACTTTTTTACCAAAAATATTCGGCTTATGAGCGAGTATATACGGTAACTACATTCTAAGGAGATGGAAAGGGAGCACACACACTGCAAACATACCGTTTCTTAACTGGGTATGTCAAGGATATTCCTGTGTATTACTTCCTAATTTGCAATCTTTTCAGTGTGCCAAACCAGCTCTGGGCCAGAGTTGCGGTAATACGGCTTGGTGCATTGAGTGAGACATTGTATGTGCTGGGGTTTACTTTCCCAGGGCCACTTGTCCCCCTTCTGTTTCAATTTCTAATCGAACATTGTTTCCCTTCCCCATATTAAATAAACACTTAGCGCATGGGAGGGAATCTCACTGCCGCCGCATATGGTAAATGACTGCACCAAAAAACACCCCCAACTAATCCAATTGAACAATTGTCTCTTCCTCATTGACTTCAGACTTCACGTCCTTGGGGTTTGGACTCATAGAAGGTGTTCGGGTGAGGGAAGAGGCTGAAGAAGTTGAAGGGGGATTCAGAACGATGTGGGGATGGCACCGCAAGGGAAAAGAGATTGGGGAGCGCGGGGGTGGGGAAAAGGGACCAGCAAGGGCAGACTGAGAGGAAGGAAGTAGGAGGTGTCAGGGAGGGCAGAAATCACTGTTCACCTAACTCAGCAACCCACACTGGGCTTCTCCTCTGCTCCGTCGGTCCAGGGGGGGTGCAGCTCCTTTGCTCAGCTCCTGTGCAGCTTGCAGGGAGCAGAGCCGCTTCTCACGCTGCTGGAACATGGGATGTCAAGCTGCTGGGCTTTGAGGCTCCTCTGTGCCTGGGCAGAGAGCCCTTGGACCTATCTTCCACCGATGAGATTCTCCTTTCTGTTTGATTCACTCGTCGTGTCTGTGCTGGCAGAGAGGAGGCGACAGTCAGCTGTATTGTGGGCTTGATATCTCCTGTGTCAGCAGCCACCCTCTCCAGCAGGGCCACCCTAGGGCCATCAGCTGCAGCCATCTTGCTTGGGAGGAGTGAGGGGTATGGCTCTCCTTTCTTTGTTTTCCAGCTACTTGTAGAGCTCCAAGTGGACAAATCTTTGCCTGCGGACATTGTAGAGATTTGGGGGAACCTGTTTCTTTATTGGGGGCTGGTCAGGGGCCCTGGTCTCTGGAGGGAAATGGAGATTAGTGGGTGGCTCTGGAGCTCCAGGGATCTGCTTCTTTGTGCCACGCAGCTCACAGCCCAAGGGGGGATTTAAAAAACCATGAAGACCATGACACAGGCTAATAAAAACTGCAAGTCCACGCTGCCCCTGAGGAAGTGGTTAAGGAGATGCCCAGTCCTCCTTGGATGTTGGAACAATCCCGGTTTGTTTTTTCGCTGCAGTGCCAACCGTCTCTCGATGCAGATTTTCTTTTTGGAATTTTCTTTGACTTCTTCTTTTGGGCTAAATTGTTAACATGTGAAGAGTGAAAACAGCTGGGCTTTGGTGAATGATTTTCCTCTCTGCAGCCTACTGCTGTGTTTTGGATGATTGTAAAATTACTGTGAGCGTGCAGTAGCTGGCATCCTCAATAAAGAAGCCAAGGACGAACCAGCAGAAGCTCCAATAAGAACTCTGTGGTCCCAAATGAAGGGATCTGTCCAGTGCTTAATTTGTAATGAAAGAGGTGCCGGGGCTCCGAGCAATGTTTTTACTTTCATAACTGACATGGGAAGCTCAGAGGTGCCGGGGCCCTGAACGGCCAGGCCCAGAGATGGGGGTGCCCTGAACGGCCAGGTCCGGAGGTGCCGGGGCCATGAGCTGCCAGGCCCGGAGGTGCTGGGCTCGGAACGGCCAGGCCCGGAGGTGCTGGGGCCCGGAACTGCCACGTCCAGCGGGGCTGGGGCGCTGAACGGCCAGGTCCGGAGGTGCTGGGGCCATGAGCTGCCAGGCCCAGAGGTGCCAGGGCTCGGAATGGCCAGGCCCGGAGGTGCCGAGCTTTGAACTGCCAGGCCCGGAGGTGCCGGGGCTCGGAATGGCCAGGCTCGGAGGTGCCGGGCTCGGAACGGCCAGGCCCAGAGGTGCCGGGGCCCTGAACTGCCAGGCCCGGAGGTGCCGGGGCCCTGAACTGCCAGGTCTGGAGGTGCCAGGGCCATGAGCTGCCAGGCCCGGAGATGCTGGGCTCGGAACGGCCAGGCCCGGAGGTGCCAGTGCCCGGAACGGCCAGGCCCGGAGGTGCCGGGGCCCTGAACTGCCAGACCCGGAGGTGACGGGGCTATGAACTGCCAGGCCCAGAGGTGCCAGGGCTCAGCCCTGGCAAGCCCTGGCACAAATTAGGCCCTGGATGTGTCTGGAGCATGAGAGGGGACCTGCTTCTGTCCTCCCCCATCACTTTCAAGAAGGTGAGGCTCTGATGCAGGGAACAAGGTGTGTTTGTGGGGGCTATCAGTGCCTCCCTGAGTTTGCTCACCCATAGCATGTGGGATTTGCAAGCGAGAGAGGCAGCCAAACCTGATGCCCTGCCCCTCTGATCAGCAGTTGGGGTGCTTTGAGGAGGTAGTGGGAATTTGTACATCAGCTCCTGCCTCTCCCATTAGGGGGCTGGTCAGTTCTGGGGCTGATTCCTTGCAGTGGGAAGCAGGTAGAAATGAGTGGTGGTATTATCTGCTGAATGGCAACAGTTAGCTTGGTGCCACAGAGAAATAAACGCTCCTTGTCCTAGGAGCATACAGTCAACATGCCTGAGCCAAAGCCCATTGACTTCAGTAGGCATACTTCTGTTGATGATGGTGGGCTTCAGTGCTGGCTCTGATCAGACAATATAACCTGGACGTTGGTGACTAGAAGATGCTGTTAACAAAAGATGTTCTCAGGTTTTTTGGTTGGAAGGATAGTGAAGGACAGTTAATCTTTCTCACCCCAGAAGTGGCTGCCTTTCAGTGAACATAAAAAGAGCCATACTGGATCAGACCAATGGTCCAGCTAGCCCAGTACCCTGTCTCCTGACCATGGCTGGTGCCAGATGCTTAAGAGGGAATGAACAGAACACACAGTTTCGAGTGATCCATCCCCTGTTGGCCAGTCCCAGCTTCTGGCAGTCACAGGTTTAGGTGGTGGATAATGAGCCCTTTGTAATCTGTTTATCAGGTTAGTAAAGTGTGCAAACTGCTTTGAGATGAAAGGTGCTCTCTGAACACAAGATATTAACACCAGGGTGCTGCTGGGTCCTATTGTGCTGCAAAGCCCTCCAGCAATGACAGGGTAACAAAATAAGAATTTCGGGTGTCCCAAATCTTAAAAACATCCCTGCTTCCATTTGGTAATGAGCCCTGGGACCCCTTAGCATGACTTGAGAGATTAGTGAATGGGAAGATGCAATACGAGCTGTTGATTTCTGCTTATCAGGCCACGTCTACACTACGGGATAATATCGAATTAGCTAAAATCGGTTTTATAAAAGTGATATTATAAATTCGATTTCATGCGGCCACACTAGGCACAGTAATTCGGCGTTGTGTGTCCATGGTCCGAGGCTAACATCGATTTCTGAAGCGATGCATTGTGGGTAGCTCTTCCGTAGCTATCCCATAGTTCCCGCAGTCTCCCCCGCCCCTTGGAATTCTGGGATGAATCATTATTGTCGCGGGTGGTTCTGGGTAAATGTCGTCAGTCATTCCTTCCTCCGGGAAAACATCAGCTGACAATCCTTTCGCGCCGTTTTTGCTCCTGGATTGCCCTGGCAGACGCCATAGCACTTGTGCTGAACCATTGTTGAGGGCCCCTCGTTCAGTTTGCTCGGGGCGGGGAGCCCGGGCTTTTTTTTTTTTTCCCGGGCACCTGTATGTGTAGCTGGAATCCGCGGAGGGAAAGGGAAGGCGATACTCGCAGCGCTACCCAGGCAGCACTTCACTTGCTTTTGCAATGATAGGCAGGAGCATCGTGTTACCGTGCTTTGGCTTGGGTTTTTTTTTGGTTTGGTTGGGGCTGCCTATTGGCTGTTTTGGGGGGGTTTTTTTATTGGGGTCTTTGTTTTGGTTTTGCGTTCCGTAGGTCAGTGTTACTCGTCTTCTCTGCCGAGTGACAACTTGGCAATGATAGACGGTTTATTCTTTCCTCCCTCTGTAGCTTGTCGGCGGGGGCTAATCATTGTAGTGCCTGGGTGCCCCTAGTGTCTGAAGGAGCGGTTGCGCGGTATGTGGTTGGTGTTGGGTTTGGCGCGCTGCTGGGGGCGTTCTGGTTGTTCTGTAGTGGCTCTCGTCTCGTGGGTTTCTTTGGGCTCTCTCTCGTTTTAGCTTTCGCCCCTCCGCGCCCTCCTGTCTTTGTGGCCGTCTGGTTTGCTGTTCTCCGTTCGCGCGATGGTTTTCCCTGGGTTCTTCACCGCCCGGGGCGCAACGCAAAGGAAAATTGGGAGGCATCATTGGGACTTTGGAGTCAATGCGCGCCTCCTCTTAATGGGTTTCAAAAAATAGTACGTCGGCCTACTGCAGATCAGGGGCAAGTGTCTTAGACCGGGACCTAGTTTGTTAGCTCGTAGTCGTCACCAGCTGTCGTGTCCAGTTATTCATGAGGGGGTGCCCCTGCAACAACTCACTTCTGTGTGCTTCCCTCCTCTCCAAGCTGGTCGTGGGCTCTCGTGGCTAGTGTCTGCATGCCATTTTGTGTCATGAATGTATAAAGAAATGCCCGGGGATATTGCTTAGATATTACACTGAGTTTGTTTAGTGTGACATAAGAAATTTGAGGGGGAGGAGCCTCCCGGCGCGATGATAGCAGGGCAGGACATTAAGACGGTGTGGGGGAGTAAGGAGCCGGCAGCATGGTCTGGCTGGGTATGGACAGGTCCAGGCAGTAAGAATCTGGTCTACAAGGTATAGTGGAGGTAGGGCTTGAAGGCCCCTAGTTGGTATGATGAACGGCGGTGTATTAGTGCCGTTCTGTCTAATCTACTGAGTAACCAGCAATGTTGGCCGCTAATGCCTCACATGTTAGATATTCATGAGGACGGTTACTAGTCCTATTGCACGCGTCTACTCTACGGGGAGGGGGAGAGGGAGAGGAGCGATACTGCGTTTCTCACTGCTGCTTTTGAGCATCGCGGTCTACCACAGGCAGGTCAGTTACATATAGTGGGTTGACATTTTGAAAGTATTGCTCAAGGTATGTCTTCGCTTTTTCTTTCACGTGGTGGGGGGGTGGGGAGGGGCGAAGAAACGAGGAGCCATTTCCCTGAGGACCGAGCAGTCAGATCTCTGTGTTTTGACCTCCAGACTTTGGTGAGCTCTAGCCAATATGCATATAGTTATTCAGCGATGTACGCTGTCTGTGGACTGTGGGGTATATTGTGCTGGAGTCCTCAGTATCCGTTCTCTCTCTCCATGGAGCGGCCGTCATGTGTCGAGTCTCTTGGCTTCGCTCGTTTACGCTTGTTTCACGCAGCGCTGTGTATCTGGAGGATTTTTTTTGCAAGGCTGGTGGGGCATTTCGGTGGTTGGTAAGCGGAGGCTTCCGCGATCCAAGATTTGCTTTCTCCCGCAGACAGCTGTCGATCTAGTATCTCCCGTACCACACTTTTTTTGAGTTAGACTGCATCGCCACTCGTGCGATCAGAGCTCCATGTCTGTGGGCAAACAGGAAATTTGTAATCAAGAAGTTCCGGCTTTTCCTGTTCTGCCATCCGAGTTCAGATGGTGCTCTCAGAGCGGTCAGGTGCAGGCTTGTGGTTATAACGCGCAGAGGCCAATAACGTCGTTATTTTCGTCTACATAACTAACCGAGTATGTTAATATGATTAGCGCTACTCTTCTCGTGCGGGTGAGTACAGAAATCGATTTAAAGAGCCCTTTATATCGATATAAAGGGCGTTGTAGTGTGGACGGGTACAGCGTTAAATCGATTTAACGCTCTTTAAATCAATTTAAACGCGTAGTATAGACCAGGCCTCACTTAACTCCATTTGAAGTGAGGCTGTAGGAATGTTCTGAAGTTTTTTACATATGTGATGTCATTGCTTCACCAGCTGTGCTGTAATTGAACCAGCTATCGGTGCACAAGAACTCAGCATACACAGTCTGTGATTGGCTTCGTGTAAAGCACAAGCGTTTGGTCTGGATAACTTACATGGATCTTGAAGCTTTTCCAGTTCTCCTTCTGGGTCTGTTCATTCTTGGTTGATGCAGGGTTATTTCTGTAGTGGCTTCTATAAAGTTTTCCCCAAAATGAAAAGGGTAACGTGGGAGTGAAAGTTTGTCCAAGTTATTAGTAAAATGAGAAGAGTGGCTTCATTTTTCGAGCAGGCGTGTTGGTTTAGATGCTCCTCAGACTTGGTGCCCTGTTGACTCAGAGGGACCAATCCCAAACTCTCTGACTTCAATGGGGGCAGAATTGGTCCCAATATGAGCATGACCCTTGCAGTTGTATACTCCCGCCAGAATCCATTTACAGATGGCATTCCTTCCCCTAACATTTTGCTTCTTAAGTCTCTTCATTGTGGTTACAGAGCACATTGCAAACAGAGAGGGGTGCGAAACTCATCACCATGAGAAGATTTTTGTCCCACTCCCTAATTTAATTGATCTGTTCTGAATCTGCTCACTCCAGAAGAGACCAATGTATGGACCCCTAAAGTGAGAAAACACCCGCCCTTCCTACAGGGAATCAAGTATCTGCTCCTTTCTCCAAACACAGTCACGGGATCTCTTCCTACCAAAGCAGCAGAGAATCCTGTGGCACCTTATAAACTAACAGATGTTTTGGAGCGTGAGCTTTCGTGGGTGAATATCCACTTCGTCACCCATGAAATCTCACGCTCCAAAACATCTGTTAGTCTATAAGGTGCCACAGGATTCTCTGCTGCTTTTACAGATCCAGACTAACACGCCTACCCCGCTGATACTTCCTACCAAGTTCATCCAGCTTAATTGACTCCTGGAACATGGGCACTTTCATGTTGCAACAGACAGAGGCCAACGTCAGATGCTTCAGAGGAAGTAGTGCAGTCTCCTTAATTCCCTAACTAATCAATACTGTGCCATGGAGGAAAATTTCTTCCCATCCCATGTGGTGATTGCTCTGTGCGTGAGGATCTATGGAGTGCGCAATTGCATAGTGGCTCATTTTTATTCTAGCTGGCAGATATATACTCTGATTATATGAACAGCTCATGCTCTTTAAAAATCTCACCAAGCTGTTGGCTTCATTCATATCCTGTGGCAGCAAGTTTCACAAGTTAATTCTATGTTGCATAAAACTGTGTTGTTTTAGATTTGCATTGTTGGTCAAAATAAATAGAGCTTATGGGATATAGCTGCAGAACTTTGGGTTAGGATGAAAATAAGTGAAAGAGCCTTGAAGTCAGTTGCTTAGATTGTACATTGATGATTCTTTGCAAACTGGAAGGAATTCAGTGGGAATCTTTTGACAAAAGGGGTAGCTGTGAACTGGGGTGTGTCTTTCGTGCCAGGAGATCTGAGTGTATTTGTGTGTAAAAGAGAAGGGAGTAGAGATATCATGGAAAGACCCATGATTCATTCACTGGCTGAAACACAGCTCTGCTGGGTTGCTGGAGTGCCATGGGTTTCCTCTGTTGGTGCATGAAAGGGAGTGAGATTATTATAATGAGCAGGCACAGCTAGTGTAATGGGCTACATAACTAATTTTGGGAATAGCAGGGTCTCTGTCCCAGCAGATTCTGTGTAAGAGCTGCCACAATTTTCTGTTTGTCCTCCAGGACACACTACTGCATCACAGTGATGTTGTGTCATGACGTCTTACTGTGATTGGATGGGCAAACTGCTTTGGGTAAAATCAATGACTACCGGAACCTTCAGCCAAACCTCCAGCTGGCTTTTTGCTGACGTATGAAAAAGTTTAATTTCTATTTTTTCCCTGTCCTGTGACTCTACTTGGTTCCATGAGGAGCCAAAGCAGAAGCTCCAGACGACAGGGCCAGATAGCATTCTCACAGTATCTCTAACCAAGTTGGATACACATGCGGTGCACAAATTTGTGAGAGCTTACGTTGAACCAGTACAACATCCCGGAGATAGCGGGCTGTGTGTTGGTGGAGGGATTGTCTTTTTGATGTGGCATAAAACAGAAGTCCCGACTACTGTGCCCATTAAAGATTTCCTGGCATGAGAGTTAGGGATCTTAACCGGGGGGGTTGTCCGAATTCCATTCTGGTAACCACTTCATTCTGGCCTAAAATTCCCCTTAGCAGTTTCTGCTGTGAATGGAATTCTTCACCTCCTGTCCTATGCTCTTGTGCATAGTTTCCCTTTATGGCAGAGTCTGTCCATCTGTATATCTGTAGGGCCTCTAGATTGCTTGAGGCTTCAGGGCGCTACCGTACTACAAAGAGTAAATAATCTTAAATAGCTTCTATGTGCCACTCCCAATGTAGGTGAGCTAGTGCCTTTGGACAGGTTTGAAGCACTTTGGGAGCATACAGCCCCAGAAGCTAGGATTCCAAAAGGCCGGTTGTATCATCTAGTTTCTACATCTTGGGGTGGTGTAAGCTTGTTCCCTACAGAACATCTTCTAGAGTGTTGTCCAATCACCTTTTAAATGACTCAAGTGATGGAGCTTCCACCATGTCCAGTGGTCTGAGATTGCTGTCGGGACCCTTTGGGTTGTGAAGCATGCTAGGAGTGGATGTCATATCTTCTCTTCTCAAATCTAGGTGGCTAAAAAGCTGCTTGGAAGAGGCTCTTAGATCGATCCTATGGTGAGGAACACCATAAACGTGGTTATAAAAGGAATCTAAATTAACCCATTTGGTCGGTAGGCAAGGACTGTTCCTCCTCCTGTGGGTTTTCAGGAAGGATGAGCTGAACTAGGAAAAGAAAAGAGATGTCCCATGGTGTTTTCAGGGGAAAGTTGCCATTTGAGAACTTGTCCATAGCAAGTGCCTGTGTTGGGCATTTTGATGGAGTGTGTATTATAAGGAAAAGTGAATTATGGCTCCTTCTGTGAGTATTGAGTATGTGCCAAGGTGGATTAGTGGGTAGAGCCAGAAGAACTGGCTTCTGTTCTTCACTCTGGCTGGTCATGTTTCTAGTGAGCAGAGGGTATTAGGAGTCAGGACGCCTGGGTTCTCTTCCTGGCTCTGTCAGTAACAGGCTGTCTGACCTTGGTCAAGTTACAGAACCTCTTTTTTCCTATAAAAATCAATACACCACAACTTGGGCAAATGCAGATCTCTGGAAAGTTTTATACATAGTTCCTGAAAAACATAGTGGGGCCATTGATAGAGTGGCCCAGTGTGCAACTTGTGTCACTGCAAATAGCGTGTGTGAAGGCAGGTGTCTCCAAAGAAGGGGCAATCTGAGGGACTGTCGGTTCTGAGCTCTGTAACTTCCACTTCTGAAATGAGTGACAGGCAGGGAAACATGCTTGGGTGCTTGCATGCAAAGTTGCATTTTGTGCTTCCTGCTCCTCCTGGTGAAATCTGCTTGCTTAAGACCCGTTGTTTATGCTATAAGTTTCTCGAAGGAAGTGATTGCTGGTTTTTTAAGCTAAATTGGCCACCCTGCGGAAGTAGATAAATTAGGATGGTGCTGTCCCAGGCTCTGTTATGATCGGGAAAGGTTTTTTTAGTCACGAAAGTGTCTGTGTGTGTGTGTGTGTGTTCATGCACATGCTGTTTTTTTTTCCAGACTTAAATTAGCTGAGTGTAGCTATTTTTATGCAGCTGCAGCAATAGACCAAGGAAACCAAAAACCCTAGTGTAGGTTAGCATATATTTTTTTTGTTTCTAATTCAGACCCGTCATGGAGCTGTGTAAGCTAACCAATTAATCTTTTCTTAGCACTCTTACTCACGCTGTCTGTCACATTCACACGCACACATGCACACACACACACATGAGTCACACTCTCTGGCACACGCACACGCACAAGGTACGTCTACACTGCAAAGAAGAATCTGTGGCACTGAGTCTCAGAGCCTGGATCTTGTGGGGCAGGGATTGCAAGACTAAAAACAGCAGCATAGACCTTTGGGCCCCGTCTCTGAAACACAGTGAGGGGGAAAGGTCTCGGAGCTCAGACTCTGTCTATTGACCCGAGCTCTGAGGTTTTCCTTAGCAGTGTAGACACACACACACCTTTTTCCGTCCCGTGTGTGGACGTAGTCAGACATGGCTATACTGTCCTTGTGGCAAGGCCTGAAACCAAGCAAGCGCCTTGATGGGGCTAGGGTGACCAGATAGCAAGTGTAAAAAATTGGGACACGGGGTGGGGGGTAATAGGTCCCTGTATAAGAAAAAGCCACAAATATCTGGACTGTCCCTATAAAATCGGGACATCTGGTCACCCTAGATGGGGTGCCCAATCTTTGTCCAGCCAAAGAAACTGAGGGTTGCACCAGTCATGTGACAACGCCAAAGAATCACAGAATGTGTTGCTTTCTTCCAATGCTGAACAAGGAACTCTAGTGGATAAGGAAAACTTTATCCTCCCATAAGAGACTCTCCCTCTGCTTTACTTAGAGCTTCTTCCTAGAGCCTTCTCCAAATCCCCAGGTGCCTGTCGTCCTGATACAGATTTAAAGAAACTTGGATATGTCTTCTCCTCCCCCAGCCCCCTTTTGTCCCCGTATGAACAATCTTTAATGAAGCTGTTTCACAACAGACAATAGATCCAGATGAGTCCAACGTTTCACCGCTTGTCCAGCTGTGATCCGAGAATCATAGATCTGGAAGGGACCTTCTGGGTTTGTGGAGTCCAGTCCTCCGCTATCATAGGCTGCCCTGTCGTATGAAAAGGGCTCTACCAAATTCACAGCCATGAAAAATGCCTCGTGACCCATGAAATCTGGTCTTCCCCCGTGAAATCTAGGGTTTGGTGTGCTTTTACCCTATACTATACAGATTTCACGGAGGAGACCAGCATTTTTCAAATTCGGGGTCCTGACACAAAAGGGAATTGCAGGGGTTATTTTAGAAAGGTTGGGGTATTGTCATCCTTACTCCTGCGCTGTCTTCAGAGCTGGGCAGCTGGAGAGTGACGACTGCTGGCCAAGGGCCCGGCTCTGCAGGCAGCAGCGCAGAAGTAAGGGTGGCAATACTATACAACACCATCCTTACTTCTGCGCTGCTGCTGGCCGCGGCTCTGCCTTCAGAGCTGGGCTCCTGGCCAGCAGCTGCTGCTTTCCAGCTGCCCGGCTCTGAAGGCAACGCCGCCACCAGCAGCAGCCCGGAAGTAAGGGTAGCAGTGCTATAACCTCCCCTATAATAACCTTGTGACCCCCCCACAACTCCTTTATGGGTCTGGACACCTACAATTACACCATCATGAAATTTCAGATTTAAATAGCTGAAATTATGAAATTTACGATGTTTAAAATCCTCTAGTTGTGAAATTGACCAAAATGAACTGTGAATTTGGTAGGGCCCTACATATTAACCTCTTCATAACTTTATCCAGCTTTGTTTTAAAGCTAGTTGGGTTGTTGGCTCCACTGCTGCTATGCAGAGGCTGCTCCAGAATCTCCATCCTTTGAGGGGTAAAAACCATCCTCTCATTCTCAGCCGCCATCTATTCCTGACCCATTTAGCCCTAGTTGTTCTTAGGCTATTCTTCTGGCTGTGCCTAGTTGACGCACTTAGATGATCAAATCCCTGGGGTGTCGGCTCTTCCTTGGTAAAAGATGACTTTTCTCAGCAGGGTTGTCTCTTTGCTATGGTTAGGTGTTGTCTCATTGCTGAGAAGTCACAAACTGAAAGTTGGTCCCCAGCGAAGTAACTGGGCCAGCCGGGTCTTATAAAGTTGCGCATGGAAACTGTGCCATCTGTTTTATGATGAGGTTTGCAGGCTAGAGGGCCTTTTGGATCATCAGCTGCTCCTGGATTCTCAGGTGTAGGGGTGATCTTTATTCCCCTGCCATTTTTGCCCAGCTTGGAGGTGGTACCCTCTCCCTCGGAAGTCGACCTTCAGCAGCTCTCCTTGCCTTTGTGGCCTATTGGGCCTACGAGTGAAGACGACTTAGGAGTATCAGTACAATAGTGATGTTCTCTGAACTGGGCCTGCAGGGCATTGGCCTTCAGAGAGGGGAGTGTTGAGGACTCCGTGAGCTCAGCAGAACTTTTAAACAGCTGAACATGGCTCTGCAAAACAATAGGGCCATGTTCATCCGGATTCATTTATGAATTGGCTTCTGTTATTCTGGGTGCAGTTCAAGGAGTGGATTTTCATCTATAAACCTCAGTTTCCCTATCTGTAAAATGGGGATAATACTAAGGTGCCTCATGAGGTGGGAGAGTTAAATTCAGAGATCAAACTCATCCCTGGTGTAACTCTGGTGACATCAGTGGAGTTACACCAGGGGTTGAATTGGCCCTCTGTGTGTAAACCGCTTTGCACCCATTACACAAGAGAAACGGCAGCATTACTGGTATTTCAGCAAATGCTGCAAGTGAGTGGCAGGGTCCTCAGAGGGTTAACGGCGGCATAAGTCAGTGAAATGTGACAGTGATTGGCAGGCTTTGTGATCTACCTATTTATAGCAACAGGAAAGTCCTCCCTCTGGAAGGCTGGTACTGCGAAGTGTACCAGGGTCACAGTGCTGGGAATAGTGAACTTCAGGCTGATGTGAAGCAATAACCCGGCTCCAGCTGGGCTGGAGGATGTGGCTGTCACAAGGGATAAATCACGCACTGTTGGGAGTGGCCCGGATGGGGTGGCAGTGCCCTTTGCCGTGGGGAAGGATGTTTTTTCCCCAGTAACCTTGGCTCTTGTTGCTTACAAAAACTATTTTGGGCCAGCGAGTTAACAAGCACTGAGGTGCTGGTGGAAGGACCCAGAGCTCTGGAGACTGAAGGCCTCTGCCTACCCGCGGCGTAAACTTCCCCCATGCCACCTGCTGAGTGAACTGCTGGCTCTGTGCTGCGTGGCGGGTTGCCAGGCACCTCAAGGAAATGGATAAGCTTTGAGGGGCCTTCTGGGGTATCAATGATAGATTTACCCCCTCGCCCTTCCGCCGTCCCCCCACCAAAATGTAGCCACTGTATCTTGACTGTTTGGATACTTTCTGAAAGTCAGCTCTGGAGGGGGATGGAGAGATGGCTAGCCCCCTGCCCCAGATGGAATCGGCTAAGGCAGGGTTAGTCAATTGTTTTTTGTCAAGGTCCAGATTTCTTGGTTAAGATAGAGTCAAGGTCCAGACTCCAGAGAAACACTTCTCACACCACAAGTGCCCCTGTTCAACAAACACATACAATGCTGTGTAATGTACCAAGAGCCTATTGCTTATATTGTTAGCGTATTAAATGAAAAATAAAACCAAGCCACTGCACAACCGAAAAATAACCTCCAAGAAAGATGTAATTTATCTGAGACTTTGGGAAAGTACTTAGATAAAATGTCAAACAGATGCAAATATTAGCATTAAAAACACCTTCAGACAATTGTTTCAAGTTTTCAATGAGTTTTGTCTCATTTAATTATTGTAATGTAGGCATATTTGCATATAGATAGATAAACATATTCAAAATTTTTCAGCCTTTTGTGGTTTATTTAACATAAGTATCGGCGTTTGACAGAAAATAGCACTTAGTACACACAAACTCTTTATCTGTTATGATTCAGATCTTTCCAATAACGAATACACACCCACTGACACATGGATTAAGCAAAAGAATCATGAATAATTACTGTGAAATACCTGTTTAAACCATAGTATCACTACTGAAAATGTAATTTTATACATCAATACAAATTACTGCTACTTCAACTACCTGAAGGGGGTTCCAAAGAGGGTGGAACTTGGCTGTTCTCAGTGGTGGCAGATCACAGAACAAGGAGTAATGGTCTCAAGTTGCAGTGGCGGGAGGTTTAGGTTGGATATTAGAAAAAACTTTTTCACTAGGAGGGTGGTGAAGCACTGGAATGGGTTACCTAGGGAGGTGGTGGAATCTCCTTCCTTAGAGGTTTTTAAGGCCTGAGTTGACAAACCCTGGCTGGGATGATTTAGTTGGGGTTGGTCCTGCGTTGAGCAGGTGATTGGACTAATCTTCTATGATTCTATACATTCTCTTCCAACCCTAATCTGTGATTCTATACATTTAAAATAAAATATGCATGAATAATGTATAACCATTGTGCTCGCTATCAGTGAGGAAAGTGACATGACCTCTACTGGACAAGGGCCTTGAAGTTTGGAGTGAGTTCAGTCAAGGCAAAACAGAAGCAATTGCAATGATGATTATCAGAACAGAGTGATTACGTGATTTAATGTTGTTCATGGTTGAGAATGCTGATTCACACATGTATGAAAAGCCGGACATAGTCAAAATGTTAAATGCCATCTTCCTGAAGTCCAGCCTAAGGGTTGTCCAGAAAGTTTCAGATGTAGTTTCAATTTGCAAACACCTAGAACATAAGATGGTGATAAGTAACAGTCAGCATGGATTGGTCAAGAACAAATCGTGTCAAATCAACCTGACAGCTTTCTTTGACAGGATAACAGGCCTTGTGGATGAGGGGAAGTGGTAGATGTGGTATATCTTGACTTTAGTAAAGCTTTATTGCTGTCTTGCATGATCTTCTCATAAACAGACTAGGGAAATTGTTACCAGCTTTGCCCATTACTTTGGGGTACGCTCATTTATTAGGGTTACTCCTCTGGGGGGGGGGGGGGGAGTCTGTACTTCTATCACTGTACAGCTTGTGTCACTTGTGTTCTCATAGGGAGCTCTACTTCCCCCTGCTGCAAGTCCCTCCCAAGGGAGCTATCCCACAGGACCTCGGTTCCCACGGCTGGGTTCTTCCAGCCCCAGAATTAGACGAATGCGCGCGCGCACACACACACACATATTAACAGAGCGCGTCTGAGAGGACCGGGTTAATCAGCACTCCTAAGCTGACTCCTTATATGTTCCTGGACTCAGCAGGCTGGGTTGAACAGCACCTCCAACCTGCCACCTTCATATGCCCCAGGTTCAGCACGTCCCTATCCCCACTTTGACATTACACTTGTCTGGTAGTGACCCACTTGTTGAGCAAACCCCACAGGATTTTTGGGCGCTGCAGGGATCTTTTAGCCTCAGTACAAGGAGTGTTGCTGCAGAGCAAATGAGGAAACCAAAAAACACCCATGGAGGGGCCGTGGGAGAGGGGGAGGGAGGGGAAGTGAGAGAGAGAGAGAGTGAGAGAGAAAGAAGCAACCAGCTTAACCATGAAAGTTATTTATTGCCAGGTAATAACCACAGGGGAGCCAAGCAAACAAAACAGTTATGATATTAAATCTAACTTATATTTGATTATAAAAGTCAGCTTTAGAAAACTGTAACTGATCGCACAAGTCAGAGTCAGAAGGCTGTACCTAGAGAGAGAGCTCGGTTCTCACCACTCTGTGAAGCTCAAATCAATTGGGTGTCCCCGGTGGTGGTGGTAGCTGAGGGTCTGGAGTGCTGGAGACAGGCAGAGCCCCCAGCATGATCAGTCAGAAGATGAAGTCCCAGTGGAACTGATGCAGATTTTGGATCCAGGCATCAGAACACTTTCCTGAGCATGGGTAGGAGTTTTTGTAGAGAAACAACAATCATTCAAGGGGGAACACTAGATTTGTTTATGTGTAAACAAGGGAGATACCAAAGTTTTGTTCTGGCTAGAGCATGAGAGCCGATCATTCCTGGCTTTGGGTGCTGTTCTTTGGAGAGAGTTCACAATGCAATTAGGCAGCTTCCCTATTTTGGATACCAATAAAGGATTTATTACTAGAACTGGTCTGGTAACTGCTGAGCTGGGTGTGTGCAGGAGTGGGCTCATTAACAGCTGGAGCAGAAATCCCCCATCATGCACTGCTTCCCTGCTTTTCTGATCCCAGAGTTCCGTGTGGGTCTTGCCTTGCAATCTCTGGTCTCCATTCTGGATGCTAATGGAGAGGCCTCCCAGTCCCATCTTTGATGCAGATGAGGCTCGGGAAGTTCCCTTAATCCTGTCTTCCTTATCCCAGGGGTTTAAGTGTGTTTCCCACTGCCTTTTCATTGCTTTTTGTAAGTCTTTCTTCTGATGCAGATTTGTGGGGTGAGGGGGATGTCTTTCATGAGTCAAACAGGCTGGTTACTGCACCCTGGTTCCCCAAGAACACAGAGCTGCTAGGTAACAAAATGTAACCTAGATGGAACTACTATAAGGCGAGTGCATAACTGTTTGGAAAACTGTTGCCAGAGAGTAGTTATCAGTGGTTTACAGTCATGCTGGAAGGGCATAATGAGCGAGGTCCTGCAGAGATCAGTTCTGAGTCTGGTTCTGTTCAATATCTTCATCAATGATTTAGATAATGGCATCCAGAATACACTTATAAAGTTTGCGGATGATACTAAGCTGGGAGGGGTTGCAAGTGCTTTGGACGATAGGATTAAAATTCAAAATGATCTGGACAAACTGGAGAAATGGTCTGAAAGTAAATAGGATGAAATTCAGTAAGGACAAATGCAAAGTACTCCACGTAGGAAGGAACAATCAGTTGCACACATACAACATGGGAAATGACTGCCTAGAAAGGAGAACCACAGAAAGGGATCTGGGGATCATAGTGGGCCACAAGCTAAGTATGAGTCAATAGTGTAACTGTTGCAAAAAAAGCAGTTGTCATTCTGGGATGTATTAGCAGGAGTGTTGTAAGCAAGATATGAGAAGTAATTCTTCCGCTCTGCTCCGCACTGATTAGGCCTCAACTGGAGTGTTGTGTCCAGTTCTGGGCACCACATTTCAGGAAAGATGTGGACAAATTGGAGAAAGTCTAGAGAAGAGCAACAAAAATGATTAAAGAACTAGAAAACATGATCTGTGAGGGAAGATTGAAGAAATTGGGTTTTTTTAGTCTGGAAAAGAGAAGACTGAGATGGGATATTATAACAGATTTCAAGTACATAAAAGGTTGTTACAAGGATAAGAGAAAAATTGTTCTACTTAACCACTGAGGATAGGACAAGAAGCAATGGGCTTAAATTGCAGCAAGGGAGGTTTAGGTTGGACTAAGCTTGATAAGTTTATGGAAGGGATGGTATAATGGGATAGCCTAATTTTGGCAATTAATTCGTCTTTGACTACTAGTGGTAAATATGCCCAATGACTTGAGATGGGGTGGGATCTGGATTACTACAGAGAATTGTTTCCAGGTGTCTGGCTGGTGAGTCTTGCCCACATGCTCAGGGTTTAGCTGATTGCTTTGGAATTGGGAAGGAATTTTCCTTCAGTGCAGATTGGCAGGAGCCCTGGGGTTTTTTTGCCTTCCTCTGCAGCGTGGGGCATGGGTCACTTGCTGGAAGGTTCTCTGCACCTTGAAGTCTTTAAACCAGGGGTCCCCAACGTGGTGCAGGCATCTAAATGCTCCCGTATACTGGCTGGCGGTCGAGCATCTGCCGAAATCCCGCCAAAATTCGGTAGCGATGCCTCTTGATGACGCTGCTTGCTGCCAATAAGCAGCATCATCAGAGGCGTTGCTGCCAAAATGCTGCCAAATTTTGGCAGCATTTTGGCAGATGCTCAACTGCCGCCATGATCCTTCATCTGGTGCCTGCCAGACGAAAAAGGTTGGGGACCACTGCTTTAAACTATGATTTGAGGACGTCAATGGCTAAGACACAGGTTTGTTACAGGAGTGGGTGGGTGAGATTCTGTGGCCTGCATTGTGCAGGAGGTCAGACTAGATGATCATAATGGTCCCTTCTGACCTTAAAGTCTATGATTCTATGATTAGGAAAATCTTCCTTACTGTCAGGGTGGTTAATCACTGGAATAAATTGCCTAGGGAAGTTGTGGAATCTCCATCACTGGGGATTTTTAAGGTTAGACAAACACCTGTCAGGGATGGTCTAGATCAGGGGTCGGCAACCTTTCAGAAGTGCTGTGCTGAATCTTAATTTATTCACTCTAATGTAAGGTTTCGCGTGCCAGTCATACATTTTAACGTTTTTAGAAGATCCCTTTCTATAGTCTATAATATGTAACTAAACTATTGTTGTATGTAAAGTAAATAAGTTTTTTAAATGTTTAAGATGCAGAGCCCTCCAGACTGGTGGCCAGGACCCGGGCAGCGTGAGTGTCACTGAAAATCAGCTCATGTGGCGCCTTTGGCACGTGTTCCATAGGCTGCCTACTCCTGGTCCTGCCAGGAGTGCAGGGGACTGGACTAGATAACCTCTCGAGATCCTTTCCATTTCTATGATTCTATGATTCAATGTGCTGCACCTTAAGCACTTCATTCGCTTGTAAATCAGTAAGCTCCAGCTGTAGTTTTGCTTATTCAACACCTGGAAAGGATGCTTTTGCTTGATCACCAAGTGCCATTCTTGTACCACAACTGGATTCCTTACAAACATGAAGATGTCTTTACACTTGCAACTTCTTGGAACCTGTGCTGGAAGTTTTGAAGAAGAGATGATGCCATCTGACTCACATTTGCAGTGTCCTGACAGCTTAGCAGCGTTGGGAAATGCAGCATCCCCCCTAGTTTCCAAATCACTTTTGAAGAGTCTCAGTTTGTTTTCAAATGCAGTGACACTGCTGTGGAGATCCACTACAGTGCGATTTTGCCCCTGCAACTTTAAGTTGAAATCATTTAAGTGGGCTGTTTAATCAACAAGGAAGGCCAGGATGCTCATGCTTGTGGCATCCCGCAAAAATGCATGTAGCTCCTCTGCCTTTTCCCCTGGAATATTATGTGTATTTTCTTCCACGTGAACTCAAATTTCCCACAGCTTTCTTAGTATGTACCCTCTGCTCAGCCAGTGGCTGCCGGCGAGGCTGAAGGGGTGCAGGGAGGAAGAGGAGAAGAGGGAGAGGCACAAGAGCCCTCTTCTTCTCCCAAGCATAGAGAGAAAGGAAGAGCAGGGCTGCCACAAGCCACTAAACTCTTTCCTCTCTCCTGCGATAATGAGGCCTGCTGAGGGGCAGAGACGGGGCCGTACCTAGGAAGGTCCGGAGCCGGGGACAAATCAGCTTCCCCACTAGTCTCCTCGCTGTCCGCACGGTGCGCCTGCCTGCTGCTCGCCTTGTCACCCCCACTCTTGTCTGCTCTCCCGCCCACCTGCCTCTTCACCCGCTCCTGCCTGCTGCTCGCCCGCCCACCTGCCTCCTCACCTCGCCGCCTGCCTGCCGCTTGCCTCCCTGCTCACCTTCTCACCCTACCTGTTCACCCACCTCCTCACAGGAATATCGGGAGAAATGGCATCCCAATCGTACATGGGCCGGGACGCGGGACAAAGGGCTAAATATCAGGACAGTCCCGATTTTAGCAAAGCATGGGGCCCCCAAAGCATGGGGCCTGGGGTGGTCACCCCGATTTGCCCTACCCAAGGGATGGCTCTGGGCAGAGAGCACTGCCGGCTTCCTGCAGCCGCCCTGATTGGCAGCAAGGGACAAAACAGCCAGTCAGAAGAGGTTTCTCCAAGACAGACAGGAAATATGCAGCCTCGGCTGTCGGGGTGGGATTGTGGACATTTTAACTGCAGGGTCTGTGACCTGGGGGTGCCATCTTAGATTTTGATTGGGGTGATGGGTAGTATTCCAGGGGCTACTTGGCTGTCAGCCCCAGGCAGCTGGGCTCCTACTGTCACGGATTACATTGAGGTGCACCAGACTGGAGCTCGATAAATGTTTGGGAACCCTCCCGGGTCTCCTGCCACGCTGAAGCGCTAGTTCCTGAGAGCCTCCTCAGTCACAGCGCGGCTCAGACCTGGTGTCCCAGCGGGCCTCAGGCAGGATGAAGCCAGGAGTCCAGTGCGCTTCCAGTGGGGCTGCCCTGAATCACTGTCCCTCAGGCTGGGCTGAAGCCCTGAGTCCTGGTGGGGCTGAGGCTTGGAGTCCCAGCGCATCTCCAGTGGGGCGGAAGCAGGAACCACTTTGGGACTGAAGCACCCACCTGCAGGGCTGAAGCCCTGTGCCCCCATGAGCCCTGTGGGCTGCTGAAAAGGCTCTGGACCACGGGCCACCTATAGATTACCCCTGGGCTAAGGGTCTGAAGCATGCAGACTCAGACCCTTTGAAATAAAAGCCCGGAGCACCTGTGGCCATGAAAGATCTACTTTCGCAAGCACGTGGCGCGCTAACCCCCTGTGTCCAGGCCAAGTTCCAGTTCTGTCCATCTCACTGCCTTATTGCAATTATTATTATCTGTTTGTATTACTGTAACGCCTAGGAGCCTCTGCCTTGACCAAGACCCCATGGCAGTAGGTGCTGTGCAATCCCAGAATAAAAAGGCAGTCCTATAGCGCTTACAATCAGGGTATAATACACAGATGGATACAGAGATATGGAGGATACAAGGGAACAATAGCCAATATTGGTCACCACGGTCGGCTGTGGTCTCTGCAGACCAGCAACCTAACTCTTGTCACGTTTTCTGTCAATGTCTGGGAAAAGGAGAGTTGTAAGGAGAGATCTGAAGGAATGTAATGAGTTAGGGGAGTCCCTGCCACGCATGAGGGGACAGCATGAGCGAGAGCGGCAAGGTGTGTATTTGAAAATGTAACCTGTGGGCAGTGGAGGCTGACATCTGGAGTGGACCTTTCCATGTTGAATGAGAGAAGCAGGGTGGGAATAGGCTGTAAACGGGCCTTGACAGAGAAGACAAGCGACTTACGTTTGATATGATAGAGACGGGGCAGCCTGTGGAGGGATGCAAAGTGACGGGCTAGGAAAATGAACTTTGCAGCAGCCTTCTGACTGGCTAGGAGCAGGGCAAGCGTGTGTTTGTCAAAGCCAGAGAGAGGGATGCTGTGTGTCGGGGACGAGGGCTGTTGGGGATGTATTTGTGTGTCAGGGAGGGGATCTGTCGGGGATGTATTTGTGTGTTAGGGGATTGGGAGCTGTCAGGGATGTATTTGTGTGTCAGGTATTGGGGCTGACAGGGATGTATTTGTGTGTCGGGGACGGGAGCTGTTGGGGATGTATTTGCGTGTCGGGGAGGGCTGCTGTCGAGGATGTATTTGCATGTTGGGGAGGGCTGTTGTCGAGGATGTATTTGCGTGTCAGGGAGGGGAGCTGTCGGGGATGTATTTGCATGTCGGGGAGGGGTGCTGTCGGGAATATATTTGCGTGTCGGGGAGGGGAGCTGTCAGGGATGTATTTGCGTGTTGTGTCTACCCCAACCTGTAGGGGCTGTGTATGGGTAAAATAAGTCATATGTTTAATATTTAAAAAGCCATCCATTAACCACTAGTTCACTAATAACTGTGAGCCTGTCCTCCGCTGGGCCACGCTGCTCGTATGTAACATGCCTTCGCCCCTCCCTTCAGTGGGGAGCTCTCCAGGACAGGATTTGTGTCTCCCTCAGGGACATGCCTAGCACACATTGGGTGCTAATTCAATCTGAAAATGATAGTAACAGTTACTGCAGGTGGACATGGCTGTGTCACAGATCCTAGCAAGTCCCCCTTGTGGCTATTCACTAGGCCTGCTGTCAGGGGAATCCAAGCCTGTTTCACTGGATCCCCCAGGTATTGTAAGCCCCTGGCCTGAACAGAGTCCAGCCACTGCCCCAACTCTGGGGCCCCCAGGTGCACTCATGTGGTGCAGATCTTCAATCTGCCGTCCTCTTTTCCGAGTGTTAAAAATCTTTCAGCCCCATGTCAGGTGACACCGTTACCATCTTCCCCACATGTGCACAAACTCCTGCCACTTCTCCCCTGAGCAGCCTGTTCCCCTGGGTAGAACCTGGTCTATTGGCTAGAGCAGTGGTTCCCAAACTTTAACAACCCGCCAACCCCTTTCACGAAAATATCAAATCTCACAAACTCCCTCCTAAAAATGGATATTTCCAGGGATTGTCTCCTTTACCTGAGCGTAAAGTATAGAAGCAGTGATCTTGGAAATAATTTGGTTTTTTTATGACATGCTTATTACACACTATTTATTATGAAATTATTATTTATCATTACATTATTAATTTTATTATGAAAACGGCAACACTCTTCCAAGATTTCATTTTTGTAGCTCATATCACTTTGATTAAGCCTCCTACATGTTTCATCAAGGAGTACCAGACGTGAAACAGCACAAAGGCATTTAAGAAGCCAACTGAAATAAAGAGTTCCTCCCACAAGCATTTGGGGGCTTGAGCAGTCCAGGAAAACAACGCATGACTACAACAAAGCTTAAACTTGTTCTGCCAGGAAGTCATGGTCACGAGGCTCAGGCTGCCAGACCCCGGCACCCAGGGTCCCTAGGGACGGCCCCATCCGCCATTACAGAATTTTTTTCTGAGAATCCCCTGATACATTTTGCGAACCCCCAAGGGTTCACGAACCCCAGTTTGGGAACCACTGAGTTGGAGTGATTACATTTCAATGGAAGAGCATGTAACTTCAACGGCCAGTCTCTGGAATCTCAACCCAGTGTGGAGGCAAAGAGGCCGCAGAGAACAAGAGTGAATGGCTGCACATTCAGAATGGGGCTTGCAGCCTGGCCTGCATGCAGAGTTTATGAATGCTGTGTGAGATTATGAATTGGAGAGACACATTCCCAAATTGCTGCAGACTGGCAGGAGGATTTTGCCTCTGTGAATCAGGACACTGACTGCATAGCGTCAGTCCATGTAATGGCTTTGCTCTCTGTAATTTGCTTCCCCACCGGCCCCTGAGGCAGTAGGTGGCGATTTTAACGTATTTTGCTTGTCAGATATTGCACAAAGTGCTGCTGTCCGTGGACCCTGGCTGTGGGGATGGGTTCACTGGCTGTAACAGATCCAGGTAAGGGAAATACGGACTTGTTTAGCTGATGGCTAGTGCCTGAAATTGTGATGGCTCAGCCTTGCTCTTTGCTCTTTTATCCTGAGGGCCAGAATGTCCCAACCCTGGAATTACTCCTCTAAGGCAGGTTTCAGGGGTAGCCATGTTAATCTGTATCAGCAAAAAGAACGAGGAGTCCTTGTGGCACGTTAGAGAATAACACATTTATTTGGGCATAAGCTTCTGTGCGTTTTAGCGCACAAAAGCTTATGCCCAAATAAATGTGTTATTTTCTAAGGCCTCGTCTACGCTGGGGGGTGTGTCAATGTAAGATACGCAACTTAAGCTACGAGAATAGCGTAGCTGAAGTCGAAGTGTCTTAGATCGATTTACCTCCTGTCCTCATGGCACGGGATCAACATTCGTGGCTCCACCGTCGACTCCGCTATCGCCGCTCGCTCCGGTGGAGTTCTGGAGTCGAAGGGGAGCACATTTGGGGATCAATATATCTCGTCCAGATGTAACGCGATATACCGATCCCTGATAAATCGATCGCTACCCGCCGATAGGGTGGGTATTCTGGATGTACCCTAGGGTGCCACAGGTACTCCTCCCTCTAAGGCAGTGGTTCTCAACCAGGAGTATGGGTACCCCTGGGGGTATGCAGGGGTTTTCCTGGGGGTACATCATCTCATCTAGATATTTGCCTAGTTTTACAACAGGCTACATAAAAAGCACTAGCTAAGTCAGTACAAATGCAAATTTTCTACAGACAATGATTTGTTGATGTGGCTCTGTGGACTGTACACGGAAATGGAAGTACAATATTTACATTCCAATTGATTTATTTTATGATTATATGGTAAAAATGAGAACGTCAGCAATTGTTCAGGAATAGTGAGATGTGACACTTCTGTATTTTGAGGTCTGATTTTGTAAGCAAGTAGATTTTAAGTGAGGTGAAACCTGAGGGGTATGCAAGACAAATCAGACTCCTGAAAGGGGTTACAGTTGTCTGGAAAGGTTGAGAGCTGCTGCCATAAGGGACTGGAAACTGTGAGGCTCCCCCGATGCAGTGTTCCTTCCAGGGGTCACAGGATCAGAGATTCTGCCTCCAAAATCAATGGATCACCTTTCACCCATAGAGGCAGGGTCTGGTGGTGCCTCCCCTTCCCTTGCCCTGTGTGCTGTGGTTCTGTGGGTGGGTATCTGCAAATTCCAGCCTGTGCGGAGGAGAGACAGATGCATGCCCACACCGAGCTCAGAGCCTCCGAGAACTTTCACTTTGCTGTGAACCGCAGCGGGGATCTGAGCCAAGCTTCAGAGTCGGTAGGGGAGAGGAACAAGGCAGGAAACCCACAGAGGAGTGTGGGAGGGGGGTTGCCCTCTCCTGGGTAGAGAGCTCATCGGCTGCCCACGTTGGCAGAGGAACACACTTGCAAAGGAGAGGGGACACGGGTCTGAACTCGGCTGGGGCAGACGGAGGTGAACGCCTGTGCTGGGAGGTTCGTTTTCCCCCCGTACTCGGCACTGCCTCTGGTGGAAACTCCAACTGCTGTTTGTTCCTTAGCTTTGCACTTTCAGAAATGCAGCCCTTTCCCCAGGAAACTGCCTGCCTTTGAGCTCTGGCAAGTGGGTCCCCCGGGAGAGGTACTAGGTGAGGGCCATCAGGGTGGTGCTCAGGCCTGCTGCAGTCTCCCAGGATGCACCTCCAGTGCCAGCTAGCTCCTGGGATCTGTTGGCGAAAGGAGCCTGGAAAAGCTGCCCTGGGCTTGCAGCAATCCTACTGGTTGCAGAGCAGCTGGCTTGCAAAGGTGTTTTCTGGCCGACACAGCTCGACTCAAGAGGCTTCTGCTTTGCATAGGGAGGCTAAAGCACGAAAAGGGGAAAAGAGAAACATTTCCCCCCTGATATCACAGCTGGCTTTGTCACTCCACCCTGACCGCTGCCAAGATCTGATGTCAATGCATATTGCTGCTATGGTGCAACATGCTACCACTGTCTGATTGAGGAAGTCTCACGCCATCCAGAGACCCTGTGGGGAAAACAGCCTGTGGTGGGTGCCGTGGCTGCAGGAGGGGCAGGGCCGTCTGTGACTCACTGCAGAGTAAAGGACACAAGACATGACAGTAGAGCAAGGATGAGCCCTTTGGTTGGTGATGGGTGTGTCTGATGTCTCAAGGGCTGGGGAAGCAGCAGTACCTAGTGAGAAAGTGTATCATGGCTTGAATGACTAGGAGGGAATTTTTAAACATGATTCAGATCTGTGTGTTTTTCTCAAAAGCCTGTTCTTATAAGCAATACCAAGAGTTAAAAACTGCCATTGAACTGTAAAGATTTACCAACAGGGTAAATCTTTGGTGTCCAAGAGAAAAAAGGTAATTCCTCAGAGCCTTGGCGTTCTTACACTGGATTACACTAATGACACTGGTCCAGTATGGTGGCCAGTTCCCTCCCAACACCTGTCAGTGAGCAGTTGCCTTACACCTCAGAGCATGAGGTTTTATAATCCTTATAAAATGTTATCTGAGCAGGCAAAACTGTGGTGCTTGTTCATGTAAATGTCTAATCCTTGTTTTGAATCCTGCTAACTCCTTGGCCTCAGAATATCTTGTTGCTAGGAGTTCCACAGGTTAGTTATACATCGTGTTTAAAAGAGTATTTCCTTTGGTCAGTTTTAACTTTACCGGATGTAGCTTTGCTCTCGAGTTGTGAAGAAAGGTGAGCAAGAGCATTTAACTGGCAGTCTGCAGCAGTTGTCATTTCTGTGTCCATCTTTCATGTCCCCTTTTATCCATCTCCTCTCTAAACACGTACTCTAAGCAGAGGAGGAATAACTATTATCTCAGATGCCATCATATGGTAACAGTTGGCATATGGTAAGTCATAGAATATCAGGGCTAAAAGGGACCTCAGGAGGTCATCCAGTCCAACCCCCTGCTCAAAGCAGGACCAATCCCCAGACAGATTTTTGCCCCAGATCCCTTAAATGGCCCCCTCAAGGATTGAACTCACAACCCTGGGTTTAGCAGGCCAATGCTCAAACCCCTGAGCTATCCCTCTCCTGTCATTGCATACATGGTGGAGGGGGAGTTCAGGGGTTTGAGCATTGGCCCGCTAAACCCAGGGTCATGAGTTCAGTCCTTGAGGGGGGCCATTTAGGGATCTGGGGCAAAAATCTGTCTGGGGATTGGTCCTGCTTTGAGCAGGGGGTTGGACTAGATACCTCCTGAGGTCCCTTCCAACCCTATGATTCTATGTCACCATCCAAACATGGGCTCATGCTGGACTGGAAGCCTCTGTACTATCGCTGACTTGTCCCTGCTAGTGGAGCTAGTATATTGCCATACTATCCTATCTGGCTACAGGGACACGTGGGGTGTTTTCCCTAGAGGAGGCACTATCTAACCACTACCCCCTCAACTCTGACTGTCCTGGGGCTGGGATATTGTATTGGAGCTGTCTGGTACTCTGTTATCGGTGCAGTTAGTTATTTTGGTCAGCAATAAATCTGTATATTTATACAGACCCTGTAGTCGGAAGATCTCAGAGCATTTTATAAACACTGATCCTCACTCCTGTGAGGCAGGTCTGTTAGACTATCCCTATTTTACAGATGGGGAAACTGAGGCACAGAGCAGCCTGTTCATCATCAGAGCTGGGAATAGAACTCAGGAGTCTTGACTCCCAGTTCTGCGGGCTGAGCACTAGATCACTCTCCCTTTATCTTGCGAATACCATATCCCCTTTTCCTTGGTACATTTGCCACTGCTGGGTCTTTGCCTGCTCAACACCCGCTGTCATTTCCAGACAAAGGAGAGCATGTCACCCATAGAGAGAGACAGAACTCCCCATAACTGAGACCAGAGGCTTGGAGCCAGAGGAGGAATAGCCTGATTGGAATGAGAGACTCTTAAAAAGACACAGCAGAGCTGTCCGAGACAGCCTCCTGAGGAAGATTTGGTGCAGTGGTCAACTGAGAGGAAGGTTCTGGAAGGAGCCAAGGAGGAGGCAGATGGAGTGAGACATGAGAGGGGCTGCTATCCCACTGCCCATGGCCTCTGCAGGGTTCTGTGCAGCACCCCCAGAGAATGGGCATAGTCAGTTATTACTGTTCAGGGTATTTCTGGTGCTAAAATTAAATTTTATATTGAAAAAAATCAGGAGTCAGGCCCTGAAAATCATGAAATTTGACTTAAAAATCCTGGGATTTGAACCAAAGAATGAAATGTGGGTTCTTTTCAGAGCCTTCGGGGGTGGCATGTTCAGGCTTTACTCTACCAGCCATGAGGACGAAACTTTTTTTTTTTTAAAAAGAAGCAATCTGAGTTTTTCCTGGAATTATGTGACGCCTGGAGCTGGGACTATTGGAAAAACACTCAACTTCGTGATCCTTGAGACAGAACTGCAGGAGCTGGCATCAGTGTGTAGAGGTGGAAATTCAGGGAGAAAGGCTCACAGCCATCATTCGCCCAGTGCCTTGCTACCTGCATTGACAGACACACCCCCATTGACACCGAAAATAAGCTATGGAATTACGTCAGGGCCTTGGGCCAGATTCTTAGCTGATGTAAACTGGCATAGCCAAGATAATGATAATCAAGGGAGTGTGTCAGTGGCATGTCCCCTACACCAGTGCGTTGGTGTAAAAACTGAACAATGCCAGGCAGGGCAAGATGCTCCCTCCCGGATCACCTCCGTTCTCACCTGGAGCCCCTCAGGCGTAGGTGTGAGAGGCGTGTGCACTCTCCAGGCCATATGTACTTTTTAGCCATCAAGTGCGTCTGTTAGCGATGATGATTTCTATTGTGCCATGAGGACTGAGGTTGCCAAACACAACTCCTGCCTCTGCAGCAAGATAACAACGTTCCATCGCTGCCGGTGACCTAGATGCAATAGGCTCTGTAGCTCATTTCCAACAGCCAATGTGCCACCAATGGCACAGATCTTTTACAGGGAGGGTGATTAACCACTGGAACAAAATGCCAAGGGGCAGGGTAGATTCTCCATCGCTGGCGATCTTCTGATTAAGACTAGTTGCCTTTGTGGAAGATAGGCTTTAACCAAACACAAATTTGCTTTAGTCAAACACAAATTATTGGCCTCAGTGCAGAGGTAACAAGGTGAAATTCTCTGGTCTGTGTCAGACTAGATTAGGGTTTCTCCACCTATGGGTCGGGACCCAAAACTGGGTCACCAAAATGTTTTAAAGGGTCAAGTGGCAGCTCCTGCAGCTCCTGTCTCACAGGACTGGCTGGGATCACCTCCCTGCTCCAGGCACTGTGACCTCTGGGGTCCCAGCACCACTGAGGTTTGGCCCAGCCGACATGATGATGGGAGTCTGGGTAGGCCGTATTTGGGTGAGGGGTCCTGCAATCCCAGGAGCCAGGTCACAGCTCCACTCACACAGGTTTGGTCCAGTCAGGGGGGTGGGGCCAAACCTGAGCCACCCTGCAACCCCGGAGGTTGGAACACTTGGAGCGGAGAGCCAAGCCCAGCCAGCCTCTCGGCACAGGAGCTGCAGGAGTCGCCACTGTGGGGTGAGTGCTGGGTAGGACCAAACCCCTGCAGGGCGCAGGATCCAACTGAAACCGCCTCAGGGCAGCGCCGTATCCAGGACTGGTAAATATGTTTGCACGCCCTAGGCACTAAAGTGCCTAGTTCGGGCTCTGCCCCAGAGCCTCCACCCCCAGACTGTATACTGGGTCACGACAGGCCGTAAATGTTTACAAAGGGGTCCTGAGCCCACAAAGGCTGAGAACTGCTGGTTGAGATGATCTAATGGGCCTTTTGGGCCTGAAAAACTCTGAATCTGTCAATCTCCCCAGTAATCTTTGAAAAGTAGCTGACAATCAAGCTCTGAGGATGGAAGGGGCTTGGATTGGGACTTGTAAGACTTCAATGGAGTTAAGATTTCATCTCCTCCACAAACAGCCCCTGGAGTTTATCCCTTGATAACTTGATAAGCTTGCTAAGCCAGTCCCTCCTTGCTCCCTCTGGTGGTAGAACACCCTCCTGCCGCTTGCTAAGTCGGGCAGCAACCTTCGGGGCAAAGTGAGTGCAAGATCCCGGTGTCTCACTTTGGGCCGCAAGATTGTGAAAGCACCAGCCGTTGGGTAACTTTATTGTCTCCTTTTTCTGGACTGCAGAAATCTCTGTGTCTCTTGAATGGGTTGTTTGCTGGTCTCGCTAGAAGCTGGATAGTGATCTGTATAGATCCAGATTAACACAGCTAGCCCTCTGAGATATAGATCTGGTGCACGACAGGAGCAGGAGAATAATCCATCCATTGCTAATCAGTATAAATAATATCACAGCAGTCAATGGATCTTTTTCTCACTGTTTGAGGCCTCTTTCTCTTTTAAAAGTTCACAGGAGTAGCTTTGAGTCCTCACTGGGATTAAACTGGATCCTTTGCTGAATGAATCTCAGCCATCCGACAGCAGATTCATCTTGCTTCCTCCTTTGGCCTGTCAAGTTGGAAAAAAAATGGGTGTATTTATCTGAAAAGCCTTTTAACTGCAAATCAAAATCTGTTGGGTGATTTAGTGCACGAGTTCACATACTTCTCTAATAGCTGGCCACATGGAGGATAAGAACCTGCGACTTCTCACAGCTGATGGAGTCACTCTCTTAGTTTGATTATTAGGGGCTTTGGTGTCCAAACTCCTAGGTTCAAACCCCAGTGATGGATATATTTGTCTGTATACATGTGATTTGTTGCACAAGCAGACAATTGCCTTAGGATAGGGGGTCTGAGTTTGAGATGCCAGTGGAGCTGTCCATCAGTGTTGTGTTTATACGCTTGCCTTGCAAGTTGGTTATTGAGCTTGGCATGGGACTTAATTTTTCCACCAGAAAAGTAATCCACACCCTGCATTTACTGTGCTTGGTCTTCTCACGGCAATGCTAACCCCTGCATGGCCCTCCATTCCTTTCCCACAAGCAGATGGAGCTGATTCCCTTTCCCTGACCCTGCTGCTGTGATCTCCAGATGGCCTAATGGAGAAAAACGTGCTGGTGGGTCAAATCTCCTCAATACCTCCCCTTCCAGTAGAGGCCGCGAGATGTATACCAGGAGTGCAACGATGGTCCATAGTGAAGTGCACTGATTTCCCACTTTCGTCTTCCAGACTTTTCTAGTCTAGCTGCATTAATTACAAGGCGAAATGGTTCCTGGTTGTTTAGTGCCATTGTGTGATGAAGGGTGGCTTCCCCTTAGGCCAGCAGTTGTGGCAAAGCTTTCCTGGCCTAATAGGAAACCCTGATGAACCCATAAAAGTTTGATCGACAGAGTTACAGTACATCTCTGTGATGTAGCTATGGTGATCTAACCCCCGGTGTAGACATGGGTATCTCCACAGAAGAGTTCTTCCATCGACCTAGCTACTATCGCTCGGAGAGCTGGAGTATTGGCAGTGATGGAAAAACTGGAGAAAGCCGTGCATATCCACTGTGGTGTGCTCAGTGCCATAACTGTGCCACTGTAGTGTAGACATGACCCACCAACAGTTGGGAGTCAATGGTGTAAGAGAGTTGAGCTCCTAGAATAAACAGGGAGTGGGAATGTGCTGGAAAAATTTCAATCCGTCCTAAATGGAATCCCTCGGGGGAAATCTAGTCCTCCTTTGGCCTTGGAAAAATAAAACTATTATGACGAACAAGCCAAACGACAATGGTTTGTATTTTGAATTCTCCACCCAGGCCTAGCAATGACTCTTCATTGGGGCTTTTCCTTACTGTGTAGCCTGCTGTGACATTTCAAATTGGTGCCTGTTAGGACCCTGAAGTTAGTAAAAAGGATGAGGAGTACTTAATATATGGAGATATACCAATGTCATAGAGCTGGAAGGGATCCTGAAAGGTCATTGAGTCCAGCCCCCTGCCTTCACTAGCAGGGCCAAGTACTGATTTTGCCCCAGAGGAGCTAAGTGGCCCCTCAAGGATTGAGCTCACAACCCTGGTTTAGCAGGCCAATGCTCAAACTACTGAGCTATCCCTCCCCCTTGTGGGCTGCCTCCGATGAAGTGGGTTTTAGCTCATGAAAGCTAATGCCCAAATAAATTTGTTAGTCTCTAAGGTGCCATAAGGACTCCTCGTTCTTTTTGCTGATACAGACTAGCATGGCCATCACTGTGAAACCTGATGTTAGTGGCACCCAAACAAAACAAGGAGAGACGTCTTGCAAATCTGTCAGAATGCTGCAACGAAGGCTCCGGGAGAGTGGAAAGTAGCTGGGGAGTCAAAGACTGTCCTGCTTGAAACAGTCCCCCCTTTAAGATTGATTTCTGGGAATCATCCTATTTAATTAAGCGATTTGAACCCTGCTCCGTGTAGTCTTAAGTATCTCCACCGCAGTGTTTCTCTCAGACACCCCCTCTTACCGTTTTCCTGTGTGTGCGAAAGGACTCCTGGCTCTGCTAGACTGATGAACACCAGGCTGTGTTTTGCTGACATCTCTGACTGTAGCCAGTGGCAACATTAGCCAGTTCATATTGATCCTGTACCTTCGGTATAAGAACATTTCCCTTTGGTGTCTCTCCTGTTTGTCCAAGTCTTTCCCAGTTCTTAGGCTGCTCCAGGGCTTGTCCCAGACTTCTCTAACCCAAGTGAGGAGGGACTTTAGAGCCCTCCCTACTGCAGGCTCTGTGAAGATAGAAATACAGACATACTCGGCAGTGACTTTGCTCTGTCCCTGCTGAAAAGCATGACTTCTGCTCTTTTTGGTTTAATTAGATGCAGCCCTGCTGTGTACTCTGCCCTCTTCCATCTCCCAAGGAGTGGTAGGGTCTCTAGCTGGGAGTGTTATGCCCTTCGGGAGGCTGAGTACGGGAGTGATGTTGAAATCATCTTGTGCTTTCCTGCATTCGGCTGGTTCTTCTTTGATACAATCTGGAGTCTCCAGGGTGCTGGTCTAAACACGGAGCCACTCCACTCCGCTGTGTAACAGAGAGTGGTCTCTGGTCCCGATTGCTTGCCTTCGCTACCGAAGCTTGTGTAGCTGTGCAAGCTAAAGTAGTCTGTGTGATCGACTCTCATGCTTCGGGGAGTGAGATATTGGCCTATGGGGGAGTTGGGTGAGAACGTGTCCTCTCCGGAGGCAGGAAGGTTAGGAGGTTTCAGGTTTCAGCATCTGATGAAGTGGGAGGTAGCCCATGAAAACTTATGCTCAAACAAATTTGTTAGTCTCTAAGGTGCCACAAGTACTCCTGATCTTTTTACGGATACAGACTAACATGGCTGCTACTCTGAAACCTGTCAGTTTTCTTGCCTCTCTCAGAACCCTGGGTGGATTACAGCCTTGATGGGGCAATAATCTAAGCCAGGATGGCAAATCCCATGTAACAACTTGCTCACATCCCGCCAGCAGGCACAGCAGCTGAGAGAATGCGGTGGCTCAATTCTCTTCTTGCTGAGTGTTACATTGATTGACCTCCACTGACTCAGTGACGCTGGTACGAGAGGAAGATCAGCCTCCACCACTCTAACCTCTTCGTCAGATCCCGGAGTGAGCTGTGTAAGGGAACTGTTTCTCTCTGCAGAGGCGCCGAGGGTTGGGGTGGATATTCTGTTAACCATCAAGCTCAGGCAGCTCAACCTGATAGTGGCATTTCAGTCCCTGAGAAACTCCCCTGTTAGTTCCCCTATCTCGGAGCAAAGGGAGGGATAAGAAAGTTACCTACACATCCTTCCTTCTTCTCTTACACATGCTCTTTCTTACAGCATGTCGGAGGTGTGGTTTGGACGCTCAAGCTTTGGTTTGAAATATCTTAACTCCCTGCAACTGCAGGTTAAAATCTTAGCAAGGTCAGCTCAGATCATCTTCCTTCAGAGATGGTTAATCTGTGTGTTGGAGCAGGAGGCAGCCTTAAGAACCTCACGCCTATTTGCTAAGTGGGGCCGTTAAGGATGCCTTGTTACTCTTAAGAGCAGAGGTTTTGTCCTGGTGTCCTTGGCTGGAATTTTCCCCTCACTGTTTAGCAGTGTTGTGATGCACCATGTGGCAGCCACCCCAGAGCTGGCTGCATTTCAGAGGTGCTGAGAACCAGTTAGAACAGACCACCTCCCAGCAGATTAAAGAATGGAGTATGGGTTAACTGGTTCAGTTTAAACCTTTCCAACATTGATTGTTTTTCATGAGGCATCAGCAGTGGCTAAAATACAAAGCAGGATTCTTTTTGTCTTGCACAGCAGCAACATGCTCCTGGCTAATGAATCCCATTCATCCTCAGTCACCTCATTAGCTGGCTGCTGTGCTCCAGACACTAATGAGTCTCCCACCACTCTGACATCATTAGCTGATGGCCCTTCTTCTCTGTATATGATCAGAAAACATAACTTCTCTTCTCCTTCTACACCTTATTTCTGGGCAATCTCATCCGCAAACACAAATTCAAAACCCATTCCTCTGCTGTCAGCTCACAGATCCACCTCTCTTGTCCATGCCTGCCTCCTTCTGTCCAAACTAAAATCCTGGCCTGTCTCTCTGATGTCTCCTCGCTGTGTAGCCAATCAGCTCAAGCTAAACGTGGCTCAGACAGATCTCTGAATCTCCTCCCCCTGACCCTTAACCTCCACAAAAAAACCCTTCCAGCTACCTCCTTTCTGAAGTGCTGTGGACACCACCACCTGGGCCTTGCACCTTTCTCTAGGTCCTCACCTCCTGGCAATGTCTAAATCTTGCAGCTTCTTTCTGTAAACATTTCTGAGATATGGCATTTCCCAGCTTAGAACGTTTATCTAGCCTCTCGTGGTTACTGCCACTTCCTTCTCTCTGGCCTTGACAAATACAGCTGTGCTCTGCTTGGATCCATTTCAAATGCTGCTGCATGGGTTGTCTTCCTAGCCTGCCGCTTTGACTGTATCACCCCTCTCTTTGCACCCCTCCCCTGGCTCCCCACTGGCTCCCCCCCCATCTCTTTTGGAGCAAGGCCCACCCTACCTATCAAGTCCCCTTCGCTGTCGAGCTGTTGGGTGGTGCTTCCCCTCAGCCTCCTCTGCTCATTGTTAAAATTTCAAATAAGCCCCTTTCTGCCTTCTCCCCTGCTGCCCCTCACACAGAGACAACCCGTAACTTTGGATGGTGGGGAGCACAATATAAAGGTTTGGGAGCGGGATGTGACCGCCTGATGCGTCGCCTCTGGTCCCTTTTCCACTCCTCCGGTGCCTTCCACACCTGCTGCAAGCCGGCTCCACCTTCCCTGCATTCCCCTCACAGCTCCTTCCCCATTTACTTCTCCCAACAGCTCCCCACTGCGGGCACAGGCCAGAGCAGGCTCCAGACACCTACTGCCGAGCAGGTAACTGTGACTGCGGGCGAGGAAGAGATGGGACTCAGAGGGCTTCCCCGCGCCCCCTCTGGCAGAGCTGTGCTGCCAGCCCCGTCTCTCTTCTCTGCTCTGGGCACCCCCTAGCAGGGCTCAGCGAGAGTGGTAGGTGCTGGTGTCTTTCCCAGGCACAGCCCCTTTAACTGTGCTCAGCTCGACTCCCACGCTGGCAGAGATCTGGAGAGGCATATCATGTGACCACTCTCCCTACAGCGTATCACCTCTGCCCTCACACATGCTCAGGGTTTAACTGATCGCCATATTTGGGGTCGGGAAGGAATTTTCCTCCAGGGAAGATTGGCAGAGACCCTGGAGGTTTTTCGCCTTCCTCTGCAGCATGGGGCACGGGTCACTTGCTGGAGGATTCTCTGCAGCTTGAGGTCTTCAAACCACGATTTGAGGACTTCAATAACTCAGACATAGGTTAGGGGTTTGTTACAGGAGTAGGTGGTGAGATTCTGTGGCCTGCATTGTGCAGGAGGTCGGACTAGATGATCATAATGGTCCCTTCTGACCTTAAAGTCTATGAGTCTATGAGCCCTGTATCCGTTAGCAGAGCTACCTCTTTGTCCTCCTTCAAATCCCTCTACAAAATTCTCCTGCGCCGTGATGCCTACAGAAAAGGGGACAGTGATCCGCAGGGATCCTAGAAATCCGTTTGCCATGGAAAAACCTGGAATTTGTGTTTTTACAGAGAATCTTTAGTTTTTACAATTTGTGAAAAAATGAAAAACACAGATTCACCATTCACTACATTTCACTGAAAGTACCAGTGCCACTTATTTCAATGTGTCCAACCTCCGCCTCGCGTGGTTAATTTTTGAACACACCTTAAGTTCACATTGCTAAACATACTCCAACAACAAACTGCTTCTGGCGTCGAGCAGTTACTCAGCGGGATAGAGGGGTTCGTGTTTTACTGCATCTCAAATTTCACTTCAGCCTCCAGAGCGGAGTGAGCAAAGTTATGAGAAGGTGGTGGAAACTTTAAAAACTCCCCCTAAAGACTGTGTGTCTGAGTTTTGCAAGGACAAATTTCACGTTGATGGTAATGGGTTGGTCCATACTATACGCAGCAAGGCAGCAGATTACGTTCAAAGGCAGGCAAGTGTAGAACACCTGGAAAGTGCTATACATAAACTGAACAAAGAGAAACAAAGATGAGGCTGAAACAGCAGGACCACTGACAACAGTAGAGAAACAATATACGGAGACAGGGTCATTCTAATAATGAGTGATGGCAGTGATAGGCTTCAAACGTGCTTAAACATTGTAAATATATCAATGAAACGTTGTGTTCAACTGATACCTGTGTAGATTGTGGCTAGGGAAAGTAAGATTCAGCATTTCATTTTAATGGTGGAAAAACACTGAATTTTATGGGTTTTTTTACTGGACAATTTTTTTTTATTAATCATGGAAAACAAGGAGATCCCTGGTGGTCACGTTTCTGATGTGCTAAGACCTCCTGCCTATCCTGCAGACTAGGGTCTCATTTTTTCCTGGTACTTGCTGCTCTGTCTGGCTATATCCATGTGTTGTCTCTTCGATTATAAACTCTTGTGGGCAGGGACCATCTCTTAGTTCTGGTACAGTCCCTAGCACCATGGTCCGTGACTGGGGCTCCAAAGTGTTGCGAGAATACAAATAAAAAATAATAATACCAATAATTATTAAGAGATTTGGGGAGATTTTATTTGAACTGTGTGTGTGTCCAGGAACCATCATAGCAGGGTAGCACCTTGAAGGATGGAAGATCTTTCTCTGGATGGGTTATCCCTCAGCAGACAGCATGATGAGGGTGTGGCACTCTGTACCTCGGGAGAACACCTTGGACCCCCATATTCATCTTTATAATATGATTGCATGGTATCCAGTGCAGAGTTTGTCATGTTGGTTGTCTTCGGAAAGCTCATGATGCACTAAGCATGGTTGTTATAGTGATGTTGTAGGTTGTGATTTCATGTATATAGTTATGAGTCTGAAAATGTGTCTTCATGGCTTATAATAAGCCCAGGCAAAACTCTCCAGGAGCAGAGGGGCAGTTCACACTTCATCAGGGCATGAATGGGACAAACCCAGCCCAGCCTCTCAGGAACAAAGGACACTGGCCTAGTCAGCAACAAAGGATCTGTTGGACTCTCGAGTGAGTCACCCCCCTTCCTTTGGTCAGTTTGGAACTGCGATGAGGTAATGCTCACCTGACTGGGGGTGGTGGGGGCAAAGCCAAGAGGGAAGAAAGAACATGATAAAAGGGAGAGACGTTTGCCAGGCTCTCTCTCTCTTCCACCTCCATCTACAGACATCACCACCAAGTGACTGACGCACTGATCAAAGGGGAGAGCCTGGCTGAAGGGCAACCAGTCAGCCTGTGGTGAGAAGCCTCTAAGTTTGTAAGGGCATTGAAAGTGTTAAGGTCAGTTTAGAATGCATTTTGCTTTTATTTCATTTGACCAAATCTGACTTGTGATGCTTTGATTTATAATCACTTAAAATCTATCTTTTGTAGTTAATAAATCTGTTTGTTTATTCTAGCTGAAGCAGTGTGTTTGGTTTGAAGTGTGTCAGGGACTCCCCTTGGAATAACAAGCCTGGTACATATCAATTTCTTTGTTAAATCGATGAACTTATATAAGCTTGCAGTGTCCAGTGGGCATAACCAGACACTGCAAGATGGAGGTTCCTGGGGTTGTGTCTGGGACCGGAGATATTGGCTAATCATTCGGTTGCACAATCCAAGCAGCGTCTGGCCAAAAGTGCTCACTCGTGTGCTAGGAGCAGCTTGCATGCCAGAGGCTGTGTATGAACAGCCCAGGAGTGGGGGTTCTCACAGCAGAGCAGGGTAAGGCTGGCTCCCAGAGTCGAGGATTGGAGTGATCTAGCAGATCACTGGTCCAGACAACATTAGGGGAACGTCACAGAGGGTTTTCACCACAGTGTTGCTTCTGACCCTGTAAGAGCTCTGTGGTTAGCCGAGGCTTTGGCATTGTGAGCAAGGAGCCAGAGTTAAAGGAGAGTCTCTCTCTCGGAGAAGCGTTGGGCCTCGTGAGGACACTGCCTTGACTCTCTGGGCATCAGTGGCACTTGCAACATTGCAACAGTCCCTGCTCTGTTGGTTTCCATTCAGCCCCTACTCTGCTGCTGCAGAATGGGAGATGTCCCCTTGTCTCTATGTAAGCAGGGCAGTTGATGTCTGTTGTGCTTGTGCTGGTCTCCAATGTGCCATATTCACCCTCTCCTGCCAATTTGATGTGTGCTCCTGATAGGAATATTAAGAGTTAGAGATGGAAGAGCAAGTCTGGGGCACATGGCCCAGCCAGCGTAGGAGTGTTCCTTCCAATCTGTCTCCCACCACGTCAGCAGCCTAGCTTTTAATATTCTTATATCTCCCACCACCTCCCTTTGGGGAGACTATTTCAGTCGAACACATTTGGCTCTCGGGTACTTTTTGCTGATACTTAGTCCAAGGTGGGAGCGTCCTCATTTTCCAATATGCTCTGTGGATTCGTAGGCAACATTCATGTTGACTTGGGTCTTCTGCGTAAACTAATCGGTGTTAGATGTGGCTTGATTTTCTCAGAGGTACTGGCGCTTGGATGCTGTGCTGATGAGGGCGTTATAAGACCCTGGATAGAATAGAACGGCTTGGTCTGAAAATCAGCCCACTTTGATCTAGACGGTATCATGAAAATATTGGTCTTAGTGTCTCTGGGGCTCAGTTTTCCCCTCTGTAAAATGGGGTAAGAATCTCATGGGATTTCAGTGGGACGCTTTATGGAACAGCCCAAGGAAGAGTGGCAGGACTGGGCCTCTGTCCCCTTCCTGTTTGATGCTCTGATGCCTGTTCACTTGCAGTGTGATGTTGCATTGGTACACGGGAGGTGGGTTGGAGGCTTGGTTCCCCTTCTGCAGCGGCTGTGACCAACTAACACTTTGCCCAGTACATTCTTACGAGCTCTTTGATTGTTTCCCTCTAGGCACGGATGCCATTTTGAAGCTCACTACGTGGCGAAGAAATGAACTGAGGTGGAGCTCCCCTGTCCCAAAATGGAGGAAGGGGCGTCCCTGCCCGTGGCTGAATGGCTCAGAGCCCTTCACCTGGACCAGTACCTGGAGAGCTTTGAGAAGAACGACCTCTGGAAGGTGTCGGACTGCAGGAACCTGACAGATGGGGCGCTGACCCAGATTGGGATCTTGCTGCCGGGCCATCGTAAGCGCATCCTCTTTGGGCTCCAGAAGGCCTTCATGGAGACGCCGCCAGCCACAGAGGGCCCCGTGGTAGCAGCGAGGAGGCCAGTCCCCATGAAACGCAACATTTTCCGGGTCAGCACGGGTGCCGTGACTGCCCAGGCAGAGCCGGAGCTCAAAGGTGACTCGGCCACGCCAGCCAGCAGGAAGTCTCCTCTTCTCACTGAGCTGGAGAACCCTGCTGGCCTCAGCCAGGTGCCCCCACCCATCCCCCCTAGACTGGGGTGTCGCCCTCCCGTCAAGTTCTCCTCAGCATCATCTCCTGTCTCTGTCGAACTGTCCCCTGCTATCCCCTGTCGCTCCGAACCGCCCTCCTTCACTGACTTTACCCCTCCGCTTCCCGCTCCTCTGCCAGCCAGAGACAAGCTCTCTCTGGGGCCAGTGGTCCCTGAAGGGAAGAGGAAACCACCGCTGCCCCCTTTGCCACTGAAACGCCACCAGCTGGAGACTAAGCCCCTTTCCCTCAAGGTGCCCCCTCTGCCAAGCCGACCACCCTTGCTGCCACCAAGGGCTTTGTCCCAGAGGATGGCCACCAGGTAAGGTGAATGGGAGAATTGGAAGGCTGATGACTGTGGAATCGGATGCAGGCTGGGGGGGGGGTCGAGATAGGTGCCTTCACTGAGGGCCGTGTCACCTGGCTCTTCTCAGG
This sequence comes from Chelonoidis abingdonii, assembly GCF_003597395.2. Lineage (NCBI taxonomy): Eukaryota > Metazoa > Chordata > Testudines > Testudinidae > Chelonoidis > Chelonoidis abingdonii. The sequence continues at coordinate 366,924,377 of NC_133769.1, read as the reverse complement.
TCTCCCGAGCTAAGCCAGGTTAGACTGGGTCTGTGCTTGGGCGAGGGACCTCCGAGGAAGCCCAGGGGCTGCTGGAACCATTCCTGGCCCCACGCAGAGCTCAGTGCGCTTGTCGCCAGTCTGTTGGAGGAGCTGTGAATCCCAGCTCTGGGTCAACCAGGGCAGCTGTGGGCGTGAAGTCCAGGAAGGGTCTGAGGAAGTGCCTGAACTATGTAGATGCGCCTGCACTTCCCAAACCCGTTTTCCTAGAGACGGTGCTTAGAGCCATCAACCCAAATCTTTGTGTGTCCCCTTGAAAATGAGTGTAGTGCTAATACTGGGCATCACGCAGCTCAGTGACCTTTTCCACCTTGTGGCACTGGCTGAGGGACTCCTGTCTGAAAGGATGGACAGGACGCTGGACGCCCCGAAACAGACAGTGGAGGGGAGAGGGAGCTCAATCGTTGGGTGTAGATAGAAAGGGGGTTGTCCTGGAACAGGGCTGGGAGTGAGGCTTTCTCTCTGTAACTGCAGCACGATGTCATTGCCTAGTGGTGGTCACCGATGTCCCTACGGGGAGCCCACGGAGGCCACCAGATCAGTGTGAGTTACTACCGGCTGTGCAGTCCTGCTGGTATTTGCCCCAACACACACCAGTCAGCTGTGGCGCTCTGAGCTGGTGCTGGGGAATGTCAGCGTATAGCAGGCTGCCCACTACAGAGATGAGACTTGGATCCACGGCGGGGTTGTGTGTGTGTGTGTGTTGAGTATCACAGAAATCACTGATCTCCCTCAGGAGTGGCCCTACTCATTTTGCCGAACACCATCAGCTGAGCAAAAATAAACGAACCACATCCGGCCAATCAGCAAAGCAAAAAAAACAACAAAAAAAAAGCAGGCCGCCAATCAGAGTGGCCAGTTACTTTTGCTCCAATCAGAATGGAGAAAAAAAAATTAAAAAGCCAAGTGGCACAGCAGTGTGGCAGCACCCCTTGGAAGTTGGGCCCAGGGTGACCGCCCCACTCACCTGCCCACCACTAGAGCTGGCCCTGGTTTCTTGTGTGGATGGGTGGCACTGTGTGATGTTGATTTCGCTTCCCACGAACAGTGTGCGTTTTCTTCTCTCTCTAAACATTATTAGCTTTGTAGGTCTAGTGGTTAGAGCAGAAGACTAGGACTTCTCTGGGTTTGGTGCCCAGGTCTGCCTCTGACTCAGCTGTGGGTACCTGGGCAAGGACCACGTTTTCCAGAGGTGGCCTCAGATATTTGTGTGCCCAGCTTCGGGGACCTAGCCCCATGCCTGTTGTTCAGAGGTCCAAGTGCCCAGCGCTGCCGCAAATCAGGCCCCAGTAGGTCCCAACGTGGGCGCCCCAAATTTGAGGCCACTCTTGAAAGTTTGGGCGATAATTTTTGTGTCCAAATTCCTCACCTCTACACGGGGGATAATAATCCTTCCTCACCACCCGGAGGAAGTGCCTAGCTCTTTGCTTATTATTATTTATTTGTATTATCCTCGTACTCGCAGCCTCGTCATGGCCCAGGAGCTTGTGTTTGGCACTGTTAGGGAAAAAGCCCCCTAGTCCTTTATTTTTATTAACCTCTCCCTTGCGACCTCACTGTTGGACAGCTAAGTGAATTAAGACTACGAAATCCCGAAGAATAGCTTGCGGAGGCTAGCCAAAACTACCTGAAAAATGAAACTTTTAATGTTCTTTAACCTCTCTTCCTTAATGAACTTGGGGTGGGGATGAAAAAGTAATATTTTTCTTAATCTTAGCCAATCAGTAGCCTCACTAGGAAACAACTGAACATATATCCACAGGACTTATCTGACCACAAAAATATTTTCGGCTTAGAGGCTATTCCGGTAACCAACAAACATAGCCTGTACCTTGTTATAGTATTCTCCCTCCCGTATAACGAACCCCCTGGTTCAAATGGACCATACTTAATCCCAGGCAGGGTAAATTTGATTAAATGCTACCCTGGGAACTGTGAAGTCTTCCTGCCCTTATCCCACTTCCAGATTATTGCTATCAGCCCCACTTGCTCCCAAGGGGCTGCCCTTGGGTTGGTACAGACTTGGGGTGCATCCTCCCGCCAAAGGAGGGTCTTAGCTGGCTCCTTATGGGTTGGGAAAATAGTGTTGCTTCTGTTTACAATATTTATAAAAAAAACCCAACAGAATGATGAAAATTGGGCCAATTGACCCAGGCCATAGACTTATTTCCAGGGCACAGATAAACAGTATTCGGGCTGTAGTGGACGAATTATATGTAGTCTCCACTCTTAGTTCTCTGGCCCATGCTTAACTGAGAAAATGCTCTTAAGCATCGCTGAAGCAGGGAAGGCATTGCGGTGGGATCTGGCTTGTTCTGAGGTGCGGGATTTTCTGAGCGACCAGCTAATGGCCGTTTGGAAAGATCTTCAACACTAGGCTTGGCCCACCGCCCTTATGGATGCTTCAGGCGTACCATCTGGTTTGTGACCATGGAGATGTGCTTGGAAATTCTCTGATTGGAGATGCTGGTGCTCACAGTGCTCCTCCCAGGCCTATGGGCCAGTGAAAGGAGTATGGGCTCCCACATACCGAATCCTCCCAGATCCGTGGGAAGGTTGCTTGTGGGACTGGGTCACCCACCGGAATGTGTGGGAAATCAAACCTCCCCATGGCCCTAATCGTTTCCTTGTCAGTGCCCTGGCTATAAAACCTGACTTTTGGATTGGACTTGATAATCTATGGACCTATTGGCCTTTAAAACCTCCCCAAGTCCAATGTACCTGAAAACTTAAGCCCGGCGAAATTCACCACCACATGCTGTTGGAAGGTACTTGGGCACGTCACAGCTCTTGACTCTCAACCTAATCAGGCAAATAACAGTTGTGCATATCGTTAAACTCCTACTCTGTCCCATATGATGTACTTTTAATCAGTTCACGCCCAGGTACTCACACATATAGTGTTCTAACTGAACTCATATCAAGGTCCTTGCGGTTTCCAAATTCCTTTGGAATGCGAGCCTGTTGTGGTACCTGATCATTTTTAGCAATCTCATATTATCTAGCTGATTCAAGAAAATCTCACCAGATAGTAACAACTATATCTCCTAGAAAACTATATATAACGACGCACTAATTGCTTAGACGCACTACATGTCCGCTTCCTTGGTAAAAAGATCTCTATGTCAGGTTATGAAAGTCCTCACCCAACCCAAGCCGCATAGTATTGTGGGTTATTTTAGGAACCGGAATATTCATGCTTGTGGGAATTTTGTTTTGGTGTTGCTTTGTTGTAGAACCTGTTATCCTCAGTGCCTCTGATCAAGACCCAATCCTCAAACCGTGCCCCAAGCAGTAGCTCTTCACCCTATACGTGAGGTAGACATATCACCAAGGACTATTCTCCACGAATAGAGAATCCCTATTCTGTGGATCAAGACCAAACTAATAACCACAGTCAGCGGTTTTGATGCCATGTAAATGTAAACAAATAGGCACAAAAAGGGGGAGTTGTTAGGGAAAAAGCCCCCTAGTCCTTTTTTTATTAACATTTATAACCGCGTTTTAAGAGGCCTGCATGGAATTTCCCTAGTAACCCAAACTAAGGTCCTGACAGCCTGCTATGAGAGATAAATGCCATATTAAAATTGTAAAATAATTTAAAGCCTTAGCTTAGCTTGTTTTACTGTATAAAGGGCATGCCAAGGCAGAAAGATGTAGTCAGGGCCCCAAAAGAGGAACTAGAATTGGATAAAGGGGAACCAGGAGATCTGTTAAGTTTTAACAGCGACCCTGCTGTCGAGACTACAGAAAAGTGTGAAAACGGGCAAACCGCAGACCTGACTGGCAAAGACTATAACAGGAAAATAGGAAAATGTGTGAGAGTTGCTTGCTAAATAGCAAATGTATGCCAAAGGGTAAATATTAGTCTGTTTTGCAGCATAGCAATTTGTATTCCAAATAAGGCTGTATCTGTGTGTGACGTTTTGCGGTTTTAACCTTTATAAGCTCAGTAACATTTGTAACAGGCAGGTCAGCTTAACTCTTGCTAGGGCATACGCTGGCCTCCGCTTGTGCACAAGTGTATAATCAATAAATGTGCCTCAGGCTGTCTGATCAAATCATAGAGGTGGTCTATTTTCCCCCTACAGCACCGCACAAACGCAGAACAAACAGGTGGTTGCTGCTCCAGGAGACAGTCCTGGTCAGCATGACAGGCTGTGGTCTCCACACACGCAGACGTGAGGCACTAGATAAAGCTCAAAGCATGGTCATTGGTAGTGGTTTAGTAGACAGAGACGTGGCCTAGTGATCTGTACACAGGACCTGGGAGGAGGGACTCCGGAGGTACAGTCTGTCTAGGAACATGTACAGCTTCTATGACAGGAATGTCTGAGGCTGTTCTGACACTGGCTCCCTCTGTAGCTTGGAGCTAGTCTCGCAACCTGCGTGCCTCAGTTTCCCCCTCTCTGCAAGGGGGATAAAGATCCTTCCCTCTCTAGCGGAGGATAATTGTGCAGTCCTTTGAACACGAACCAGCACTGAACATCGTCTTGTTATAGCGATTTTTCCCGGTTTTGTTCCTTCCTGAAAACCCCACGAAATCTCCCTGGAAGTGGCTCATGGGGGAAGCAGAGATGCTGCAGCCATGGTTGCTGGCCTTGGATAGAGTGATTGTCTCTGCCTAGCTCAGCAGTATGTGTCTGACATGATACAGCCATAAAGGCCTTGTCTGTTTTATTTGGTGTAATGCTGCTCCCTAGTGCTGAATTTGTGCAACTGACGCCTAAGATCTGGGGGATGAAAATGACACAGTAGGACAGTTCATAAATGTTCTGCAAACATTTCCGGTTGATAGTTTTAAATCTTGTAGAGAATTGGTAAGTAAATGCAGAGGGGAGCTGCCTGCAAAATCAAGCTGATTCTTCCAGCAAGAGGAGCTGTCTGTGCTCACTAACCTGCCTGAGAGGTGCCCAACTTTCCCCTATACGTTAGCCTCAGAGAGGCATTCCGTATCTATCTAGGTATCTGTATGGTCCTCATCATCAGAGCATGTGAGTGCTGAACGGTCATTGCTAGATTGTACCCTCACAATACCCTGGTAAAGTACTATCCCTGTGGGGAACTGAGGCACAGGGCGGATTAAGTGATGTGCCTGAAGTCAGTCTCTCTATCTCTCTCACAGGCAGACAGACAGGCTTAGCCTCAATTCTTTGGTAGCATTGATCCATGTTTTACTCTTACTTCTAGCGTAAATGTCAGAGAGTCCTGAAAATTTTGGACTATGAATAAGAGGGCATCATCCTGAAAACGCTGAGAAATACTGTTCTGGATCATGTTTCCTCACTGTCAGCTCGCGTCCCAGTGCCTTTGTGAGATTATCCACAAACAACGGGGAAACTGGCCACGATCCCACTGACACAAATGCACAGAGCAGCTCCCAGAGCACCAGTAGTGACAAGCACGTAGGATGTGTAAGATTACCTCCTTCCCTGTGAAACGGCACAGTGTGTATTTACTGAGCGAGGGTCTCCAGCAGGGCCGGCTCCAGGCACCAGCTCAGCAAGCAGGTGCTTGGGGCGGTCAAGGGGAAGGGGCGGCACATCGGGTCTTCAGTGGCAATTCGGCGATGGGTCCCTCAGTCCCTCTCAGAGGGAACAACCTGCCGCCGAATTGCCACCGAAGAAGAAAGCAGCGTAGTGGAGCTGCTGCCGATCGTGATCGCGGCTTTTTTTTAATTATTTTTTTTTCCTCCGCTTGGTGCGGCAAAAACCCTGGAGCCAGCCCTAGTCTCCAGCCTGTGTTATGCGGAGAAAATGTTTTTAAAAGTTAATATATTACTAGGAAACTAAAAAAAAAAATGTCAACAACTTAAACCCCACAGAGCAGAGATTTGTGGGGAACACCGGGGGGTTGAGAAGGGGAGGAGAAAATGATTGAGAGCCTGTCTGAGCCTTCAGGACAGCCCTGTCGTGAGCGTGGAAATGGTGCCAGTGAGCAAAGAATTTATACAAGATATGTTAATAGTTCTTACGTGCATAGCCATTGTTTGGTTCTGTCCGTCTAGCTACCCTCACACACACCCGCTTGCCTGTCTGTCACTGTAACATTGGAGCACCTGCCACATCAATAGAGACGTCCCTGGCGGACTCTGGCTCTTCTCTCTGTTCGAGGTCAAGGCTCTGGCTGGGGTTTTTGGTTTGATTTTTTCCCTACGCTGTGTGGGTGTGTGGGGTACATGGCAGACAGACAAGGAAGGCAGGAGGACACTTAGGGCCAAGCTGTACCATCAGTTACTCACAGGCAGCTCCCCACAGAAGGTTATGGGCGATGGGTATACGCAGCTGATAGTGGAATTTGGTCTTTATGATCAAAATCAGAGCTGGCGCAGGCAGGCACTGGCAATGAGGGCCAGGGGGAGCAGCAGGTCACACTGAGGCAGGATTTCTTTCATCTCTATCTTGCGGGTTCCTCTTAAGTTCTTCTTCGAGTGCTTGTTCATGTCCGTTCCAATCAGGTGTGTGTGCACTGCCTGCACAGCAGCCGGAAGATTTTTCCCCTAGCAGCATCTGTAGGGTCGGCCTGGGCGCCCCTCTGGACTTGCATCTTTCATGGCGCCCAATATAGGGCCCTGCCGACCTGCCATCCCCTCGGTTTCTTCTTGCTGCCCATGACGGCTCGCTGGCACTTCCCTCGCTCTTGCTTCCACAAGCGCCTTGAGCAGTGTGCCGTCGTATTTTGCGTGTAGTTAGTAGTTTTTGTCTTAATAGTAGTAGTAGGCTAAGCTTTCGTTTTGGGGGTTCCCCCCCTGTTTCTGCCCCGCCGCCGGGGCATGCCCTGGTTGCTGGGGTTCAAACTGTGTGAAGTCTGCGGAAAGTTGATACCAAAAAGTGACACTTCTTGTTTGAAGTGCCTTGGCGAGAGTCACCAAAAGGGCACGTGCTGCATTTCTCAAGGGTTTTGGCCGAGGACCCTTATGGATCGCAAGCAGAGACTCAGGCTTATCCTCATGGAGGCAGCCATCCGCCCGCAATCCGACCCCGGGTCAGGGGAGTCTGTGCCGAGCGCCGCCTCCTCCTCCGTGCGCAGAGTACCGGCGCTGATAGCACGCGAGTCGGCTCCTAGAAAGGAGACTAAAGACTCCCAGCACCGACACGACACCGAACACAAGACTTCTGGTAGGTGCTGATCTGTATCCCTGGTGCCCTAGAAGAAAGAGAGGCAGGAGAGGGGGCACTGTCCCCTCCTAAGCCTAAGGAGACAGCGGCAGGGAGACCTCAGCCCACCCAGCCCACTTCGGGCCCGGCAGCTCCCAGGGACTCGTCGACTCCTGCCCCACAAGGGGTCCAGTCAAGTCCAGCCCACTGCCATTCTCTGAACTGTCATGGCTGGGACATTCAACTCCCCTCCACTCCGGAGACTTTTAAGGCAGCATACGATCTTATTCGCCTGGCGGATCTGCCTTCTCCAAGGACGGACAAGGCACCAGCGTTAGCCAGGCTGCCTATTCCATCAAGGGGCAAGCGGCGATGTTGTCACGCCGCTCCCCATCTCTGGCCGCCCACGGGGGGGAACCGCATCAGTTCCCAGAGGCTCAGCACTGCTCTTCGGCACCACTCAGTACTTCTCCTCTGTGGTTTTCCTTCTGGAGTCCGAGGCGGAGTCCTGTCGTTCGGAGAGGTCCAGCAGTAGGTGACACCACCCGCCTCCTCTGGCACCATGGGCACCTCAATGGCAACCACTAACCTAGTGGCCCTTTTGGATGCCCTGGGCTTACCACCAGGCCCAGACTCTGAACCGGGTGTTGAGATTCAGCTCATTGTCGATCGCGTTGGCATCTGTTGCCCCTTCGCAGCAACTGGCAACGACTCCTGTGCACCCGCCTGCCACTTTGAGCTCTGGCGCGAACGATCCCAGCACCGGCAGCCTTGTCTCCATCAGCACACCAGCTCCACGAGCCCCACAACCCCCTGGGCGCCAAGGGCAGTGACCAGGGCCATGGGCCGGTGTTTTTGTCCTCGTCCTCCCCAAATGAGGCTATTATAGGCACGTCAATGGCCACAGCCTTGGAGGAGAGTAGGGACCTGCCACAGTTGTTGCGCAGGGCGGCCTAGAACCTTGGGATCCAGGCAGAGGTGGTGGTAGAGGATGCGGATCCCATGGGGACATCCTTGCCCCCTCTGAACCCTTGCGTATTGCACTGCCACTTATTAAAACTATAAGTGAAATCACAAAAACATGGCGGCAGACCCTGACCTCCTGGCCCCCCACAGCAAGGAGGAATGAAAGATGCTGTTTTGTCCCCTCCAAGAGGTACGAGCACTGTACGTTCATCCTCCACCCGACTCCCTGGTGGTGGATGCTGGGAACCAAAGGGAGCACCAGGAGCTCCAAGGACCCTCTCCTAAAAACCGGGACGCCAAAAAGCTTGACTTAGTCATGAGGAAAGTCTACTCCACCGGTGGTTTGCAGCTCCGGGTGGCAAACCAACAGGCCATCATTAGCAGATACTCCTTTAACTCCTGTGGAGCAATGGCCAAGTTTGCTGAGCTGCTGCCGCCAGACTCCTGTTCTGAATTTAAGGCCTTGGCAGAGGAAGGCAAACTGATTTCTAGTGCCGCCTTGCAGGCGGCTCTTGATGGTGTAGATGCGGCTGCCCGTACCATACCTACGGGCGTGGCCATGAGGAGGTCCTCTTGGCTCCAGGTCTTTGGACTGCCTCACAAAGTCCAACAGACCATCCAGGACCTACCCTGTGGAGGTCAGGCGTTGTTTTCTGAAAAGACGGACAGAAGACTGCACAGTTTAAAAGACTCGAGGGCTACCCTCAAGTCCCTGAGTATACACACCCCTGGCACACAATGCAGGCATTTCAGGCTGCAACCTTCTCTGCGGTTTTACCAGCAAAACGGACAAAACGGTTCCCGGAGGAGGAACAGAAGTGGCAGGAAGAGGCTGCACCCCAGACCAAGCCTTCTGCGGGCCAGAAACAGGCCTTTTGAAGATGTGCACGAGCACAGCTGGCCACAGACAGGCTGATGAGCGAGCCCAAGGAGCCAGTGGAGCATGGAGGTCAGCCTGGTGGTTGTTTAGTCAGGCCAGGGGGTTCGGTGGGGAGGGACAGGCTGCAGGGCAGAGCTGTAGAACTCTTGTTTCTGGGCGCTGAGCACCAAGGACAGACGAGCTCTCTGGGGGTTCACTTTGAACCTGACCCATCTCACACTGGGTCAGTGGAAGCTGGACCAGGGCACTATGCAATCGACACACGTCTTCCTCTCAGCGTAGCACATTTTGCATTTAGAAACAGACACAGGAGCTGGCATCTGCGGCATTGTTTGTACAAATAGTGTCAAACTCCATGATACGCATTCTCCGGGTTACACCGACCCTTGCATCCTGAACAACTTCACAAATCATGGACCTGGGTGCTTTCTGAAATGCAGCCAGCTCTGGGGAGGAGGGTGGCAGCTGATTGGCTCAGAGCACCATTGCTGGGGAGAGAGAAATTTGAGTCAAGGATCAGTGGTAACCTAGCAGTATTTTAATGGGGAGGATCGGGGTTCCAAAAATATCCCTCTTAGCAGCAATAAACTCTGTGATTCAATAGGATTCTCTTCATTGAAACAAAAACGCTTTCTCATCCTCATAACTAAAGAGGGAGGGAACCCGAGGGAGGGAATCCACCCGGGCCAACAAGCTTATCAAGGTACTTGTTGAGGGGACAATGTATCATGCGTTCCTGAAAAGAGACTCTGCACACGTGGCTGGCGTAGTGCAGGGCTCAGTATGTGTGGGCGACTCGCAGGGTTGCAGGAATCATCCACCTTCCAAAATAATTCCAAGAACCAGCTTGTTGCTTGTTGCAACTTGGCCCACGCCAACGTGAAGCCATGTGCAGGGGGAACTTGAAGCCCCGTGGTTCTAGCACAGAGGTGGGCGAACTACGGCCCACGGGCCACATCCGGCCCATGGGCCCATGAGGCTAGCCTTGGCCCCTCCCCTGCAGTTCCCCCTCCCCCGCAGCCTCAGCTTGCTCCACCACCAGTACAATGCTCTGGGTGACGGGGACTGCGAGCTCCTGCGGCAGTGCAGCTGCAGAGCCCGGCCTGACCCGGTCTCTGTGCTGTGCGGTGGCGTGGCTGGCTCCACGATGGCAGCAACATGGTGATGAAGAGCCCAATCCTGCAAGGTGCTGAGGCCCTGCTGAAGTCCGTGGCCGTTGAGGTAATTGGCATCTCACAAGATGAGGCCCCAAGACAGCTTTAACAGTTAGGCAGAGCTTTTTCTCTGAGGTGCTTCGCAAACATCAATTCATCCTCCTCACGCCCTGGAAGGCAGGTAAGCCATGTCTGTCTGTTTTGGGGACTGGTTCCCCCCCTTTGTTGCATTTGCAAATAGCATATGTATGTGTGATATTGAATGCACACAGGCACTGAGACAGAACTGGCCATAGCTGGGACATCGAGGGGCTCATTTCTCACTCCAGTGACTACACGTGCTTCTAAAACTGATGTAATACAGCAGTGACCAAGCCCCTGGGTACATCTCCAAGTAAGGGGAGGGTCGAGAAGTCTCTGGGCCCTGATCTTTCTGCAGGGGCTGAGTGCATTCTGGTGATCTGGGTGTTACTTTTTCCTAATACAGCTATCCGTCTGATACTTATTTCCTATTATAGCCAGCGATATTCATGTGATTCACATGCTCCGAACCATCATCCCAGCCCTGTGCCCCAAACACACAGAGACAGAGGGCTCAAGTCTCTTCTGCTGTTGGACCAAGCTTGACCCTTTTTTGCAGAGGTGTAAATGACGGCCCAGGGTAGCAAGAGAGTGGAGAGTCACATCCCCCAGTAGGTGGTGCTGTTCCCTTGATGTCACTAACCAGGTGATGCCCCAGAATGGTGTTGTGCAGATGGAGGGTCCATCTTTTGGAGGAGAGGTGGAATCGAAGAGCGGGCCCACGCGTGGTTATTAAAGATCCTGTGAAACACTGAATGGCAGCAAGGAGCTCCATCCTACCGTCTTGAAAAAATCCCTAATCGGATAGCTACATTCTGCCTACATCAGCTCCCCCTGTGGCTGCGATGGACAAGGTATTCTTCACTTCCTGTCCTAAACCATTTGTATTGGGCCTGCGTGGTGCTACATAAAGGGTATGAAAATTCCACCTGGCCCCTCATCCGTAGTACACGTTCTCTGGAGGGTGAGGGACCCAAATGATTGAATTCTGCAGAATTGAAGGTTTCGTTTATGACCAAAAAGGAACTTTCGACCCCTCAGGCTTGCGGGGACAACAAAAGAGTGATCCAAATAGGAACAGATGCGCTCTTGTCCTTCAGCACCTGCAGGCAAACCGCTCCGCTGCCTCAGCTGCTGTTCATAGGTGTCCCAAGCTCTGAATGTAACTAAGCAGCCTCTCCATGCTGCTTATCACCCTCAGCAGTGAAAGTAGCAGGAATCATGCTGGTTTTATAGCCTCTCAGCCAGGGCGTGAAGACAACCCCTGCCCTTTGAGTTATCCACAAGAAGCGAATCTGTGGGATATAGTTACTCTGTTAATCAGTACCTCTGGATTTCCCAGTGCCCCCTGTATCTGCCCTTCAGCTTGGCCTGGGACTGGCTGTGTTTGTGTGTGTTTGTATAGTGTTGAAGAAATAAATACCAATAAGATAGATGGCCCTTTAAATTCAGGCTGGGGGGGCTAGTAATCTAAATCTTGGTCTGTTGTGCTTCTTGGCAGCCACGGTAACCTCCCTTTATGCTGTGGTTGGTGGAAAGCAGCCAGCAGCACAACAGTGCAAGGTCTGGGAGGTGTCACCTTTTGGGGGTGAGAGGAGGAAGTATTAGACCCAGTGAATTCTGGGTGGCGTTTTTTTTTTTCTTGCTTTGGTGGGCCTGCTCTTTCAGGAAGTATAGTGCAGCTCAGAGAGAAGATCAGCCCGGAGAAAGAGAGCGAGGCCGTGGGGTGTGTGTGCGCGCCAGAGGACTTTCTGGACAGCCAGTGCCTTGTGTGAAGTTTGCAGAGGGAGTGTGAGTGGGGGCAGGTTTCTTGCAGACTCTTCAGCTGGAAGTATAAAAGCGCATTGTGTTGTGTTTTCCCAGCTGTAACCCAGAGACAGGGATGAGAATCTCACCGCAGCCTTCCCAGGTGAGGACTCGGGCTTGAATTTTGGATGATGAAGTGCAGGGTTTGTAAAATTAGCAGCTGAGAGACTGTCTGGTGGGGGTGGGGGAGGTGGATTCTGCATTTCAACAAGCTTTCTTTCCATTTCCTTATCCATATAGTAGTTTCTCTCTCTCTCTCTCTCTCTCACTTTCTCTTCATCTTTCTGCCAGTGGGTTGTTTTGCTGATCCTATCTACAGCTATTTTAAATCCTAAGTGGCTGAATAATTGCACAAGGATTGGGGGAAAGTATCTATGGAAGCATTAATCTACGTAAGAACCTACTAACAGCCATTCTGGGTCAGACCGATAATCCATCTAGCCCAGTATCCTGTCTCTGACAGTGGCCGGTGCTAGATGCTTCCGAGGGAATGAACAGAACGGAGTGATTTTCGAGTGATCCATCCCCTGTCGTCCACTCCTATCTTCTGGCAACCAGAGGTTTAGGGACACGCAGAGCCCTGACTGTCGTAGCTAATAGCCATTGATGGACCAATCCTCTATGAATTTATCTAATTCCATTTTGAACCCACTTATGCTTTTGGTGACGATACTACATTCTACTTATCTACTACAATGTACTGGTTAGAATTTGCCCCCAACAACAACGTCACTTTGAAGCAAGTGGTGACTATGAGAGACAGGAGACTGGGCTAGATGGACCACTAGACTGATCCCATAATGCTGCGTTCCGGTATTGCTGCCTCCTGGGGAAATGGTAGATTATCGATTGCTTTTAGGTTCCTCTGATATCAAGCACGTTCATTGCTCCTTGTGTGTCCTTGTGTGTCCGTGGTGTCCTTGCTCCTGGCTGGGGACAGAAAGAGCAGAATTGCTAGGCAGGACCCCTCTGGGTATGACTTACCATCCTGTAAAGGAATTGGGTAACTTCAAAGGTTCCCATCTGTGGAAAGGAATTGATTAAATTCCACAAGTCATTGGTTTCCATGTGTCTTGCCGCCCAAATCACCTTAGATAGCAAAAGGGCCTGGTTCTGAGCTGCCATTCAGAAGAGAACCTCGGCAGGGGGACCGGCAGCACCCAGCCAATTGCTCTGGGCTTCCTTTGCCTCAGACATGTTTGATTGGGGGGGAGGGATAGCTCAGTGGTTTGAGCATTGGCCTGCTAAACCCAGGGTTGTGAGTTCAATCCTTGAGGGGGCTATCTGGGGATTGGTCCTGCTTTGAGCCAGGGGTGGACTAGATGATCCCTTCCAACCCTAATGATCTATGACCCCAAAGTGGCTTAGACCTACTGGGGTCTGGGGATGAAGCTCAAGTACCACTGCCCAGGGCCAAAGCCTGAGGGCTTCAGCCCTGAGTCATGGGGCTCTGGTTACAGGCCCCTTGCCTGGGGCTGAAGCCCTTGCACTTCAGTTTTGGCCCCCTGGGTCCAGAGCATGGGGCTCAGGCTTTGGCCCTCCTGGGGTCATGGAGTAATTTTTGTTGTCAGAAGGGGGTCACGGTGCAGTGAAGTTTGAAAACCTGTTTTAAGAACATCCGCAGTGTTTCTGGGTTCTTTCCAAGCCACCCGATCAGTCTTCTCATGCCATCATCTTCTCTCCTAACCCAGAGGGAGGCCTGGGGCTGTAAGAAGAGAGTTAACAGGATTCTTGCTCTGAGCAGGGAGGCAGATGTGCGAGAACAAAGGGAGCCCTGTTCGGGGCTGCAGAGCCAGCCAGGCCATGTCTGGGGCCTTTCTGCGCTAGTGCTCTCTCCGCTGCATTGCCATCGTGGTGTGCTGCTTTCCTGTCCTTGGCTCTTTCTGCTTCTCGTGACCTCTTCTGGAGGTGAGCTGACCTGTAGTTTCATCTGGTGGCGAAAAGGGGAAGAGGACAAGCATCTGTTCTCCAGGAATTTGCTCCGTCCAGTTACAAATGACTCCAGCTGCCGGTACTGGCTGGTAACATGTGCCAGTGGCAATGGCCGCGCCTGGGCGCTGCGATCGTGGGTGCTTTGGAAATGCATGATGTCGAAGGGTCAGACCTCCAGCCTGTGCCGAGGGCAGTACGCTGGGCGGCTCTGTGTCTGCTCCTACCTTGGGGGCCCGCTGCCACCTGTGCAGGGAGCCCCAGGGAGCTGTGCTTTGCTGCCCTGACTGGGTGCATTCCTCTATACTTCCCCATGCCCCGTTCACCCACATCACAGGGGCTGTGTCTGTCTCCAGCAGGCTAAATGTGCATTCCATAGTCAAACTGAATGTGGGAAGGCAGCCAGCAGCTACTTCCCTTTATCAGCCCCATCCTGAGCACAGGACCCTATGTGTCTCGCCAGAACCAGCCCGGGCCTCGGCAGAGGACAGGTTTTCAGTCCTCCCGGCGACAGCGATGGGCTGCCTAGACTTGTCCCTATCAGGGTGTGACTGAGCAGCAGGAAGCCAGCTTGTTGTCCTGGTTTTGTGTCTGATGATCAATAGAGGAATTTTAATGGTAGCGTGGACAGTAGGGTGACCAGACAGCAAATGTGAAAAATCGGGATGAAGATGGGGGGTAATAGGAGCCTATATAAGAAAAAGACCCAAAATTTGAGACTGTCCCTATAAAATCGGGACATCTGGTCACCCTAGTGGACAGACACATGTACTTTACAAATGCAATACCCCAGCTGTAGAGTAACAGCCCAGTCCAGTGGTGGGGCTAGGCCCTGGGCCGGATTCTGATCTCACACCAGTGGAAAACGGGAGTGGGTGAGATCAGAGTCAGGCCCATTATGTGTTTAGAGCAAGGACTCCTGGGACCTATTCCCAGCTGTATCACAGACTGACTCTGACCTCAGGCCAGTCACTTAACCTTTTGTCACCCTCTTTCCCCCATCTGTAAAATGGGCTTGCTGTTACCTCGCCTTAGTATAGTAACTCCTCCCTTAACACTGTCCCGGTTAACATTGTTTTGTTGTTAACATTGCTGATCAATTAGGGAACATGCTCGTTTCAAGTTGTGCAATGCTCCCTTATCACGTTGTTTGGCAGCCGCCTGCTTTGTTCATTGCTTGTAGGAAGAGCAGCCCATTGGAGGTAGCTGGTGTGCTTGGAACCAGGGTGGGCCTGCAGCCCCCTATCAGCTCCCCGCTCTCCTAAGTTCCCAGTGTGGCAGTAGCCCAGCAGGCTGGCAGTTGTCGGACTGTTTAGCTGTCCCTCCCCACACCACGGCATGCTGCTCCTGCTCTCTGCCTTGGAGCTGCTCCTGGGAGCAACCGCCGAAGTGCCGCAGATCGCGATCGCAGCCTTTTTTTTTTTCCTGCTGCTTGGGGCGGCAAAAACCCTGGAACCAGCCCTGCCTGGGAGTATGGGGACCAGACATGCTGATAAAATTGGGACTGTCCCGATATTTAGGTGTTTGTCCTGCACCTCGACCAATCTTTGGTCGGGATGCAATTTGTCCCAAAATTTCACTCTGCCGGCAGCACTGAGCTTTTTTTTGCTGTGCCGGCAGCACTCAGCTTTTTTTTTTTTGTTGCTGGCGAACAACAACACTCCCCTCACCCCCCCCCCCCCCCGCGCCGACACGCCATGTCCTATATACTCTACGCTCACACATAGCGCTCTCACACCGCTAGAGTGTG
>NC_133769.1:366198696-366251203 GCF_003597395.2 Chelonoidis abingdonii | reverse complement strand
GGCAGGGGTATATATCAGGCACCATAGTGGCGCCACTCCAGCATGATTGACACAGTTCCAGAACGGATGTGTGATGAGTTCCCCCCCGCCCAGGTGCCACCTGCAACTGGGGTACCACTGAGCCCCCCCAACCCAGAACAAGGAGTAATAGTCTCAAGTTGTAATGGGGGAGGTTTAGGTTGGATATTAGGAAACACTGTTTCATTAGGAGGGTGGTGAAGCACTGGAATGGGTTCCCTAGGGAGGTGGTGGAATCTCCTTCCTTAGAGGTTTTTAAGAGGGCTTGAGAAAGCCCTGGCTGGGATGATTTAGTTGGGGATTGATCCTGCTTTGAGCAGGGGGTTGGACTAGATATCTCCTGAGGTCCCAGGCCAACCCTGATCTTCTGTGATTCTATGATTCTGTGACCCACCAGCCTGGGCTCCCTCTCACACTGCACTGCTGTGACAAGCTACAGAGTCCTCCAGCCTGCACTTTCACCAGCTTACATACAGGTAGGAGCACACCCAGATGCAGTTACAAGCAGAAACTCTGACCAGCCCTTGCATGGGAAGGCTACTCCCAGCTCCTCAGGCATGCACCCCCTCTGGAGTATAAACCCCAAATTATACCATCTTGTGCTGCACAGGGAACCCTGCAGCATAATCTCATAAAATTCGCCCCCTCCCTCAATATGGAGAGGTATATGCAACTGCCTGTTGCCCCTGAGTTATGATTCCCACACACTTCACTCCAACTCACTGGTTTAGATAAAGCAAAAACAAGTTTATTAACTACAGAAGATAGATTTTAAGGGATAAGGGCTAGCAAACAGACCTAAGCGGATAAACAAAAATGAAAACTAAGCTTAAGATACTAAATAGATTAGCTGTGAAGAGCAGATTCTCACCCTAGGAGATGATACAAGCAGGCTGCAGAGTCTTAAGGGGAAAGCTGCACTTGCTTTGCAGCTTGGAATCTCCAGGTGTTTCATAAAATCCCTTTAGCCTGGGTCCAGCACTTCCCCCAGTTCCATCTTTGTTCCTCAGGTGCTTCCAGGAGTCGTCTTGTGTGAAGAGCGAAGAACCTCAGATGATGTCACTTCCTGCCTTATATGCGTTTGCATCTGTCAGGAACCCTTTGTTCCCAAAGCTTGGTTCCCAGACCAGCTTCTGGAAAAATCCTGACATCCCAAGATGAAGTCTAGAGACATGGTCTCATCACATGTCCTTGTAGAATCATAGCAGCCATTGGGCTGCCTGTAGCATGTTCAGGAAGGCTGCCCGGGTGGGAGATACGCCGCTCCCAAGGCCTATTGGCTTTTCCTAATGGCTCATTGCCCCGAATAGGCCCTTCCCAACCAACTCTTAGACTGAAGGCATCTTGTCTAGTGGGCGTTACGCAAGTGTAACTACATTTGAAATACAGATACACAGTTAATATTAAGAACTTCAGATACAAAAATGATACATACCTGCAGACAGAATAATCACTTTCTGCAAATCATAAGTTTTTCAATGACACCTCTGTGACGGTGTTGCCCATGGGAGCCAGCTGAGGTCACTCAATTAGGGTGAACTGCAAACAGAACAGGGCAGATAAACCCCAAACGCTGGTGGATATTCCAGTACTTAGGTTTACCAAGCTAGCACAGAACAGCTTCTATAGTACCTCACTGGTTACTTAGAAGTTCAAACAACACAGTTCTCTTAAATTGCCCAGCCCCAGGCCTCCATCCAGACACACCTGTCAGATATGATGATGAATACTGAAAATCTTATCATATAAAAGAAAAGATTCTTCCAATCCCAAAGGATCAGCCACACACCCAGGTTCAATTATAACTTGGATCTTACCCAAAATACACGCTATAGCCCATTCTTATTAAATTTATTAAAAAAGAAAAGAGAGAAGTGTTGGTTAAAAGATCAATATACATACAGACTTGAATTTAATTCTTGAGGTTCAGATACATAGCAGAGATGAGCTTGTAGTTGCTAAAAGTCCTTTTAGAAATAGTCCATAGGTTACAGTCCAATGTCCATATTCAGGATGACTCCAGTCGGTGACTGGGGATCTCAGTCCTTATGGCTTAAGGTTCCCCCTCTTGAAACCCAAAGCAGATCTGAGATGAAGCAGGATTGGGCCCCATGGTTCTTATACGTTTCCAGCAGCCTTTTGGTCTGAGAAAACAATAGGCTTAACTCTCTTTCTCCCAAATATCCTGGCAGTTAGCACAGGGCAATTTATCCATTAAACAGTTCAGATACAGGTTACCACAACCTTCAAAGAGACACATAGACAATGATACTATTTCCCTCAAGTGTCTTCCTAAATGTTAATATTTCTTTTTTGATCTTTGAATCAAAGCTATAGCAATAGACAAGACTTGTTTGCTTACATCACAAGACCTGAGCAAACATCTCCCCTTCTACCTCTAACAGTGCAGACTCGCATTTCAAAGCTCTATTCATTTACATATCTTCCTAACCTGTCTCTAAAGTTCGACCATGGGTCAGGTCAGACTGTGAGTTAATTAACTCTTTCTGGCCCTGTCATCCTTCAATGACATATTAGATCAGACTCATAACGTCACAACCTCACCTCACTTATCTTGCATCATACATCATAAATTATGTCATAATCACATCATAATAATATCACTGTGCAGAATGTGGGGTGCAGTGTCAGAAGATGCATGATGTGTAATCTCCTTTGGGAGGAAAGGCACCAGAGAAATGGGCAGGTTGCACTGTTCTCATTCTGGCTTCCTTGGAGTTTAACTGAAATTTCTGTTTCTGTGCACCCTGTACAGTAAAATAATTGGATTCCGCCTGATTGATGCTGTCACGTTTGCACCTTAACAGGATGATGCTCATAATAAACCAAGGGCTCTTAATCGCTGTCTCCATCTGACAGACCTTTGCTGGTCAGGAAGATCCGACCTATTTTGGGATAGTTGGTGGCTCTGGGTCTCAATATTTGTAGAAAACTCTGGGGACAATTTCCCTTCATCCCAGCGGTGCCCATGATCTCCAGGCACCTCACCCCTTGTGTATTTAGACTCTCTTGCTGCAGAGAGAACAGGGCTCTTAGCTCAGCGGTAACTCGAGGCAGAGGAGAAGCTCTGCAGTCCTTCCTTGTGATGAGGGTGGATCTTGATGTAGCCACTGGTGGGTGGATGATCACCATCTTAGTTCTCTCCTTGCATGGTCCTCTCCATCTGGCTCAGGCATAAGGGTACCTGTGCTGGTCAGTGCCTCTCTCCAGTGTTGGTGACAAGTTATGTCATTCTTCAGACCAGTGTCGGGCTACATCCAGGTCCCCAGGTGCCACTCCCTTATCTCTGCAATAGTGAGCACGTGGTGCCACTGATCTCATGATGGGCCAGGGCTAAGTCAGGGCAAAGGGTTGGGGTTAGGCAGCTCGGGCTCAGTGCCTGTGGGTGCCTTAATGGCCTAGGTCTGCGGTTTGAAACACAATTCAAATCTCAGCCCTTGTTCTTCCCGGGCTGGCTCTCCTGAATTTACTGTGCAGCTCTGAACAGCCACGGTCTTTTCAATGCTGTGTGGGCATGAGATCCCACCACACTTCTGATCTGGAGGGGGGTGGGTGGAGTTTCCTTCACTGGGGTCAGCAGGTGAGAATGGTGATGTCCAGGCCATGTGGAGCGACTGCCACCGGACGTCAGTCTCCGAAGAAATCAGTCCAAAGCTCTGAGTGCAGGGACCTTTTGGGGGTGAACTGGGCGTGGCTGCATTGGGAGAGTCCATGTCTTGGGAACTGTCTGGCTGAGCCGGGGTCTTTTGTTAGGATTTTGCTGCCTCGTTAGATTTTGCGAACAAGAAACAAAGCCCAACATTCCAGGTCTTTTGTGCAAGCCGGCACCGCCATGATTCAGCCCTTTCAATCCCTCCGCTCATTTCCTGTTCTGACACCAAGCCCCCACCCCCCAGGGCAAGCTTCCAACTCGCCTCCCACACACCCACAGGTCCGGCTGCCCCCCCCCAGTGCCGTTAGGCCCCTGCCTTGTCACCCAGGTCTTTTCTGCGGAGCTTTGAAAACTGTCTCTAGAAACAGCATTCAGCTAGGGACTGACTAGTGGCTCTGGTTCCAGGGATCTGATGTGCCCCCAGTGCCTTAAAAACGGTGATGGCTTTTGGCAAGGAGCCCGGGGCTGGAGGTGACATGGAGAGAGGGACAGGAGAATTCAGAGGATGTGAGCCTGTATCACAGTGATAGTGTCACAGCGACAGTGTCCATCAGGCCCAAAGGAGTCCAGGCTTTGGCGGTAGCTTGTTCCTTAAAGATCTTGCCAGTTTGAGCACCGGCATGAGTCCAGGGGTGTGTTTGTCTTTCCGTTGAATGACTCCTTTAAATGGATTTAGTTAAACCCTCCTCGTGGGCACCTGAAGTTGCATTACCCCTGCCTTATATTGTTAGCTTAATTCAGTCAGCCGGAGCCTTAGCCTTTCCCATGGTGAGTCTTGCCCACATGCTCAGGGTTTACCTGGTCGCCATATTTGGGGTCAGGAAGGAATTTTCCTCCAGGGCAGATTGGCAGAGGCCCTGGAGGTTTTTCGCCTTCCTCTGCAGCATGGGGCAGGGGTCACTTGCTGGTGGATTCTCTGCAGCTTGAGGTCTTCAAACCACAATTTGAGGACTTCAGTAGCTCAGACATAGGTTAGGGGGTTGTTACAGGAGTGGGTGGGTGAGATTCTATGGCCTGCATTGTGCAGGAGGTCAGACTAGATGATCATAATGGTCCCTTCTGACCGTAAGTCTATGAGAGAGTCTCTTAATGCCACTCAAAAGCCCCTCTGGGCAGGTGTAGCCTGCGGGAGAACTGGAGCCTTGGGCTCCAGGAGGGCAACCTGCCAGAGATGCTCATCGTCTCCAGGCCTGTCATTTTTGAGAGGGGCAGTGCTCCCGCAGCAGTGCTCAGCACCTCTGCAAATCAAGCCGTCGGCCTTCCCTTCCTCCTGTTCTCCAGCCGCTTGGCACTGCAGGTGGCTGCATGGGGCTTTGGAGTGGTTTCTAAACAGAGCAGAGCTCAGCCAGCCTGGAGGAGCAGCGCCACGTGAGTTCTCGTGCTGTAAAGTAACTCGTGCCACGGATGTGTTAAAGAGGACAGGGTGGGGCTCTCCACATGTGTCCGACAGAACCGAAAGCTCAGGGATGTTATGGGGCCGCTCTTAGTGGAGAAGGTGAGCTGGTCACGGAAGACGATAGGAAGGCAGAGCTGCTCAGTGTCTGCTTTGCTTCAGTCTTCTCACAAAAAATAACATGTGACTGGATGACTGGTGAGGTTACCATGGACAGTAAAGGGGAAGAGATGCAGATCCGTATTTGTAAAGAACATGTCAGATCTTCTGACTAATTTGAATGAGATCAAGTCAGCATGATCTGAAGCTGTTCATCCCAGGGTGCTGACGAATTAGCTGAAGAAATCTTGGAGACACTGGCAATAACATTACAAACTCATGGATGACCGGAGAAGAGTTAACATAGTGCCCATCTTTAAAAAGGAGGAACCAGGAAACTAGAGACCCATCAGCCTGACTTTAATGCCTAGGAAGCTACTCGTGCAATGCATAAAACATTCAATGTGTGAATACCTGGAGGATGAAGAGGTGATTGCTAGCAGCCAGCATGGATATACTAAGAACAAATCATGCCAAACCAGCTTGATTTCCTTCTTTGGTTTGGTGGATGGGGGAATGTGGTGGACGTAATATGCCTGGACTTTAGCAAGGTTTTTGCCACAGCCCCACATGACGTGCAGATAGGCAAGCTGGAGAAATGCAGGTTCAGTAGAACTACCATTAAGTGGATACAAACCAAGAGTAACTCTTAATGGAAGGATGTCGGACTGGAGGGAGGTCTCAAGTGGGGTTCCATTGGGATCTGTTCTGGGCTCGGTGGAGAGTGGTCTGATACTATGGGGGTGGGCCTGGGATAAGGTCATAGACAGCTCGAACCACACTGGTTGCAGACAGAAGCCGCGCTTTGGGCCAACCATGTTATCAGCTGGTTGCAAACTCAGTTAAAAGCCATAGCGCAGGCAGGGCCACGTACAGCACAGGACAGCGGCACTGCAATGCCGTGAGTCTTGCTTGCAAGCATGGGGGAGATCTGAGCAGGACTGGATTGTCAGGTAATATTTTATGTTCTATGAACACCCCCCACAAACCCATCCTGATGGAGCCCAAAGTACCGCATGAGCTTTATGTGTACGGCACTGCTGAAATGCAACCACTTCTAGGGTGGAGCGTGGTAGCCAGCATGGTGGACAACAGTGATCGGAGGGGGAAACTTGCTTAAGAAGCCCAGAGTAAACCTTCTTTCTGTGAACCGTGCCTTGGGGCATCCACATCAGGCGGACTGGATGTGGGCTTTTAAGATCTCTGCAATATCCCCCATACCCCCGGGGAAGTGGCAGGGGACTCGTATTAGAACTAGCCTCAGCAGGAAGAAGCGTTGGCTGGATTTGAGGTTATGGTTGAAACCCGAGGGTCAGAGCTATAAACCGTTGCTGTGTCTGGGCACGTGTGGCAGCAACGGAGGGTGAGTGAGTGCATGCAGGACTGATGAATTTGCACCAGTGACCTGCTTGGAGCAGGTCTGGATGGAACACCTGTGCGCTTTGCATGGCTGATGGAGCTGCACCACCAGCAGCGTGAGGAGGGGTGCTCACCCCCAGCATGCTGGGGTGGGCAGGGCCATCAGCGGGAGGACACAGAGTGGCACTGCCATGAGACCCAGAGGGCAGGGGAGCATGAGAGCCGGGGGCCAGCGGCGTAGGAGGGGAAAGCCCTGCCCTGCAGGAAATGTGGATTCGGGCCAGGCTGAGACTGCAGCACTAGGGCTGAAGAGTAAATGCTGTGGAACAAGGAGCTGCCGCTGAGCAGAGCTGCCCGGAGCAGAGCCAGCCACATTTGAAAGCAGCCAGCTCGCTCCCAGCTGATCTGGTTCCCAGTGGAGTTGAGAGGAGCTGGGGCAGGCTATGGGGCAGGGTGTCACGGAGTCACCGGGCGATGCTCTGGAACTGCTCCCCACTAAGCCAGTCAGGACTTTGGGGAGCCTCCTCTCCCTTGGAGCAGACTTGTTCAGGGCAAGAAGCTCACACGTCTTCACCTCCTGGGTCTCTCCTTGGAGCATTCAGCATCCTCTGCCCCTCCGTGGGCTTCCCACAGCGAGCCCACCCAGGCGGGGTCCTGGGGAAGCCACAGGGTTCTGCACCCCCACTTTGCAGTCAGACGTGACTCTCAGCCAGCAAAACAGAGGTTTATTCGATGACAGGAACAGGGTCTAAAACAGAGCTTGTAGATACAGCGAACCAGACCCCTCGGCCGGGTCCATTCTGGGGGGCAGTGAGCCAGACCCCTAGGTCTGCACTTCACTCCTTATCCCCAGGCAGCTCCAGACTAACCTCCCTCCAGCCCCTCCTCTCTGCTCAGCTCCTTTCCCGGGCCAGGAGGTCACCTGATCCCTTTGTCTCCAACACTTTCAGCTGGCACCTTTGCAGAGGAGGGGCCCAGGCCATCAGTTGCTAGGAGACAGAGTGCCCGGCATTTAGGGGCACTGGCCCCTTCCTCTGTAGCAATCACACACCCTTATCCCACCACCAAGATACTTAAGAACTGCCTAGGGGACACTGAGGCACCAACACAGTGTTCAGAGCAAACATTAAGAACAGTCCCAGTTTGTCACACAGGGCACCCAGGGTTTTCTGCCTAAGGCTCCAGCCTCACACCAGGCACAGACTGAGAGACACGCGTTGGCTGTCAGCAGAAACTGCTCCTGGGCCAGGTGCTGTCTGCTGGGGGTGGTACCCACCTCTGCGCATTGACACCCCCTAGGCACGTGCCACTAGAGCAGGGGAGCCTGGCTAGTTACCATCTGCTACCTCAGATTCCCCTGGCAGTGGCATTTGGCATTGGGATTTTTCTTCCCTTCCTAAACTCTAGCTGTGCTTTATCAAACAGCTGCCATACTCCGCACCAGAGGTGGCTGCCCTGTAGTAATGGGGGAACTGATTCCCATGCTAATGCATGCAGGGCTTGCTTATTCCCAGGGGAGCTGAAGATTAATTAGCTAATGCTTGTGAAAGGGCTTGGAAGGTGGGTAGAGCGAAGTGTCATTTCTCAGGTGGGGTATTTTCAAGCAGAGTGGTCCCTCCTTTCACTGGAGGATGCAGGGGTTGATGTGTGACTATCCCTGCACCACCAGGAGATCCTCCTGCCAGACTTCCTCTCCCTGCACCCACATCTGGCTCGTGCGCCTTCCAGTGATCGCAAGGGAGGTGGCTCGTTCTGCGCTGAAGCTCTCAGTAGCCTAGACCCAAATGTGACATGTAAAAGCCCCAGGCCGTTCGTCGTCTGATGCGTTCTTACGCTTTGCTATCAAAGGCCATGTTCTCGGCTCCCCCCAGCCTCTACTGAGGACAGGTGAGATGGGAGCTCTCTGATCCTGGGGCCTGTTCTGTGTCCAGGGGCTGCTCAAAAGTGCACTGCTCCCTAAGGCAATCTACCAGCTGAGGATCGCCGGAGCACAACATGCTGCAGCCACACCTGCCCTGGCTTGGCCTCTCTGCTTGCAGCTTCTGTGGACGCTGGTGTTTAGGATCCAGCTATGCCTCCTCTGGTCTCCCCTAGTGCTGCTGTCCAGCCTCTTTGCAGCACTAGACCAGAGCAGAGAGAGCCCAGAATTAGGTCCCGAAAGCTTAAGAGCCATGCCAACTCTTCAGAGAGTCTAAGGAATGAATCATCCACCCTCCGTTTGAGGCAGGCAACCTTGGCTCTGTTTTACAGAAGGGGATCAGAGAGCTGAAGGCCCAGCTCCGTAAAGTGACGTAAGAGCTCAGTGGTTTGTGAACTCAGCCAGGAGGTGGGAGACCCCCCGGTTCAAGTCCTACCTCTGGCTGATCGTGAGAAGGGATGCGAGCTGGGATAATAGGCAGCAGGTCTAAAACAAACCAAAGGAAGTATTTCTTCCCACAATACACAGTCAACCTGTGGAACTCCTTGCCAGAGGATTTTGTGAAGGCCAAGACCATAACTGGGTTCAAAAAAGAGCTAGGTAAGTTCATGGAGGGTAGGTCCATCAATGGCTATTAGCCAGAATGGGCAGGGATGCTGTCCTTAGCTTCTGTTTGCCAGAAGCTGGGAATGGGCAACAGGGGATGGATCACTTGATGATTCCCTGTTCTGTTCATTCCCTCTGGGGCACCTGGCATTGGCCACTGTCAGAAGACAGGATACCGGGCTAGATGGACCTTTGGTCTGACCCAGTAAGGTCATTCTTATGTTCTTATGGACCTACCACCCCTCAGGTGACTGCCCTCACCACTAGGCTGTAAAGTAATTCTCATTCCTTTCTGCCTGAATTAATATTTAATCATTACAATGATACAACTGTATACATCCCATAGCCCACTGGTCGGGGCACTCACTGGAGAGGAGGTAGATCCCTGTTCGAATCCTTTCTCCCATGGGATCAGGTTTTCCATCCTTGCCAGTTCAGGGAACTGCTGCTCTGGCATTTCTGACAACATAGCCTAGTGGATAGAACACTGGGCTGGGACTCAGGAGACCTGGGTCTTTTCATGGCTCTTCTGCTGAGTGACCTTGGGGAAACTGAGGCAAGAGAGGGGAAATGATTTGCCCATCTGTAAACTTAGGGTAATAATACTTGTATCTGTGGAGACCTACAGCTGAACGGAGCTAAGTCCTCTCCTTTGTGCGCATGGCATGTGGAAAAATAGCTTGTAACATCGGACCCACCGAATCTTACTCACCTGGCTTTCATTTTAAGGGAACCTTTAAAGTACTGGACTCCTTGGTGTGTGTTGCTGTTTTGCTGACATCTTTAAAATCTCACCCACCATTTCCTGCAATCTCCCTTGGTCGGATTGTCAGGGCTTCAGCCCCCGAGAGCTTGTTGGACAAACTGTTTTCTCATAGCCGGTTGGATTTCATTCCTTTCCCTCTGATCAGATTCCCCAGCAAGAAACTTACAAAGAAGAACAGGAGTACTTGTGGCACCTCAGAGACTGACAAATGTATTTGAGCATAAGCTTTCATGGGCTACAGCCCACTTCATCGGACGCATAGAATGGAACTTATAGTGAGGAGATATATAAACTTACAGAGAACATGAAAAGGTGGGAATTGTCCTACCCACTCTAAGAGGCTAATTAATTAAGATGAGCTATTATCGGCAGGAGGAAAAAAACTTTTGTAGTGATAACCAAGATGGCCCATTTCAGACAGTTTGACAAGAAGCTGTGAGATACTTAACATGGGGAAGTAGATTCAATGTGTGTAATGGCTCAGCCATTCCCAGTGTCTATTCAGGCCTAAATTGATGGTATCTAGTTTGCATATCAATTCAAGCTCAGCAGTTTTTCATTGGAGTCTGTTTTTGAAGCTTTTCTGTTGCAAAATTGCCTCCTTCAAGTCTGTTCCTGAGTGACCGGAGAGGTTGAAGTGTTCTCCTACTGGTGTTTGAATGTTATGATTCAGAAACATTCAAAAGCTGGTTGTCCCACTTGACTCCAACAATAGGGAGGCCACCATAACCCTGCCCTCCTAATGCTCCGTATCCAGGAGCCCTGGGTACGCCGTAAGGTTTGGGCTGCGCTACAGAGTTAGATGGATGTAAGGCAGCTTATGTCGAATTAACGATGTCAGTGTGTATGCTGCAGCCATGCTCCTGCCCTCCCACACCGACATCATACCCACCCACCCCCCGAGGCGTGAGGCTTCTGTCGGTGTAGTTAGGGCCACACAGTGTCCTGTAGACACTTACTTACATTGGCGGTTGGCTAAAATGCTTGTCAGTTTCACGGCTGTGAATTGATAGGAAAGGTTGGTAGATTTCCTGCTGAGAGCCCTGTGCCTGGCTGGCAGCTCCGGCTGCTGTAACCCCCAGGGTGGATTCGGGGGCTCCAGGTAGAGCCCGGCTACCTGCTGGGAACCAGGCTACTTCCCGGCTCCCAGTTCCCAGCCTGGCTGCTGCCTGGGCTCCCCACTCTGAGCCCCGGCACTGAGCTGTCAGGGTGCTGCTGCTCTGCAGAGACAGTAGCAGTGTGACAGTTACAAGTCAGTCAGTTTCACTGCTGGCAGGCTCTGTGCTGTGAAATTCAGCTGCGGGGGGGCGGGAAGGGGGTCACGGCAGGGGGCTGTCACTTGGCCATGGATAGGGGGCTCCAGCCATGAGACCCGTATGACTGTCAGTGCCCCATGCTCGGCTGTCAGTGCCCCACAATGCCTGACCTTAGTAGGTGCAAGCACTCCTGGTGAGGGGACCCTTCCGCTTCAGGAGGAGGGTTGTATGGACTCCAACAGCCGATTGAATTACCGGGGTGGCTGTAGGTCGACCTAAATTAAGTCCGCCTCCTTGTGTAGTGTAGACAAGCCCTAAGACTTTGCCCTATTTTTACAGCTGGTGACAAGGTGGACTTTGAAACTGCGCGGCAGGGTTAACGCTTGGTTAGTCGCCAGGGAGCAGAACACCTGCCGTCCTGGCCAGCAGCCTGGCTGCAACGTGGTTTTGTTTGTTTTTCCTGATGTATCCAAGTTAGACCAGTTATTTGTCTGACAACTGAATTATACCTGTGTAACCAGTTTGGCTGCTGCACCTTCCTCCCAACCGCGTGCAGAACGGTGCCGTGTGTGTCCTCCAGGCATGTTGTGTCCTGCTAAGCTACCGGGGGTTTCCCAGCGCACAGCGATAAACAGCATGGCCTACTGGGACACACCTCTGCTGAATCATGGCTGGGTTGTGAAAAGAGCTGCTGTGTGATCACAACTAACACGCTGCTTACAAACCGTGGATGTACTTAGCGGTGACAGGCTGTTCTCCAAGGATCTCCGAGTGCGCCACAAACATTTAAACCTCACCCCAACCCTGGGAGGTGCGTTGCCATTAACCCCAAGTGGGGGAACCAAGGTCTAGATAGACTCAGGTTGAAATGCTCAGAAGTGGCCTCTGATTTTTGGGTCCCTCCATTTTTGGGGCACCCACCGTGGAACAGCTGGTCCCTGACTTCCAAATGTGCTGGGACACCCAGTCACCCACTGATTTCCCCTAGACCCCCTGAAAACCTGAGTGTCCCAAGCTCTATGGGGCAGGAACTGTCTCTTTGTTTGTGCAGCCCAATGGATCCTGGTCTTGTAGGCGCGACGCTAATACAACTAACAAATAACAATAAGTTGGGCACCCAACACACAGTGTCCTGCAGAGATTCCTGAACAGAGCTGGGACCAGAACCCAGGAATCCTGACCGCCGATCCCCTGCTCTGCCCAGGCATGGTGTGGACACTTTTCTTTGGGAGGCATGACCCATAAGCAGGCCTAGTCTCACTGCATTACAGCCATGCGCCGGCCCCTTGAAGTTCACAATAATAGAAAGTAGAGATGGAAGAAGACCCGTTGGCCTGGTCACCCCTTTTTTTGCAGGTGGATAAATTGTACGTTAAGCTGGTGGCAGAAGGCTCCTTCTAGAACTCGCAGAGTTGGGGGTTCTACCGTGTCTGGTTTCAGAGAAGGGGTTCTGATGAATGGCCCCCCCTTGCCCGCGCACGACGCTTGTGGTCCCCATGCCCTGCTTCTCTTTGCTTCCTTGCAGATACCAAACTGTTGGAAAAGTCCAGCTTGCTGGTGCATTTCACAGAGAAGCTACAGGCTGAGTCCTTTGATCTACAAGCCCCTAGGTAAGTAGAATGGCTCCGACTTCTTCCTCCTCAGGCATGGAGAAGGTGCGACAGCTTCCCAGGGCCAGCAGCACCAGGATGTATCCTCGCTGCCCCTACAGCGGCCGCACTGTTATCTTTGGAAGCTCATAGGCATGCGTAGCTGACCCTTTCCCTGGTCTCTTGCAGCACTGAATGCCTCTGACTAGCAGTGGCTATCCGTGCCCTGGGGAGAGGGGGGCTTTCACAATCAGATCTTTCTTCCTTTCCAACAAAAATCCACTGAGTCAGCCAGACACCGGTTCCTGGCTCCCCAGCTGAGTAAGAGAGGGAAGTGGCTCAGCATGGACAGAGCCAAGCTTTCTCCTCTGTCAGTGCTGAGCTGCTGCTGTTGTCTTTCAGAGGAGAGGTTAGTCACTTAGTGATCTGGACCATCGAGCCCAAGTGACTTTTGTGCAAGAGTAAGGGGAGGTTAAGCCTGGGGGCCAGGCCAGATTGCATTGTTGGGAATTATGTTCAGCCTTCCTAGATCCCCTCTGCAGCTTCAGTTTGATAGTGTTTTGCTGCTTCACGTCCTGCCCCAAACTGCTGTGTGTTTAAGAGCGGCCGATTTTCCACCCCAGAATTAGCTGCACTGCAAGAGGTGAACAAAGCAATCCTCCTGCGTGCAGGTGTCTTTTGCTCTCTCACCGCACCAAAATCTGTGAGCCATATTCTGCCGCGCTTATCCCAGCTGACGAGGTCGGGGCACAGCATCTGGTCTATCTGACAATGGTAATGTTGCACAGCTAACCTTTAACAACAGTTCCGTTATGCAAAGATCAAGATAAAGATAACTCGACCACTTTGCATGGGTGTATTAGTGAGCAGCTTGCTGGACTTGCCTTAGTTACGCACACCACAAAATCCACGGCAGGTGCACTATAGCATGATTGACGTTGCAGCAGGAGCGCTTGGCTTTTGCACTCCCTGACTTTGAGATGGCAAAACAGATATTTTTAATGTTGCATTGTCTGCACTGAATGTGTCTGCATTGACTATCCTGGTTAAAGCAACGGAGAAGCCAGTCCTCCTGTTGTTTCATTAGGCCCTCGGCGTCACACCTCGTTGAGGGCAGCGGGGCAGGAGAGACCGTCTTTGCTAGGGCAGCCAAGAGTCTTGTGGCACCTTATAGTTTAACAGACGTTTTGGAGCATGAGCTTTCGTGGGTGAATACCCACTTCACATCCGACGAAATGGGTATTCACCCACGAAAGCTTATGCTCCATAATGTCTGTTAGTCTATATGGTGCCACAAGACTCTTGGCTGATTTTGCAGATCCAGACTAACATGGCTACCGCTCTGATACGTGACGTCTTTGCTAGAGGCAGTTTGGCTTCGCAGAGCAGAAACACCTGTGTTTACATTATAATTTTCAGCTGCAAAAAAGCAGAAGCTGGGCTGTTTCCCAGTGAAAATGGCGGGCGTGCTGAAGTTCAGGCTCTGCTTTATTTTTTTTTCCAAAATGCACAAAGCAAAACAATTCATTGCAACTTTGCCCTCTGTTTCTTGCACCCTGCCCCGGTGGGATTGCTCCTCTGCCTCAAGAATTTGCCCCGTGCTCCTGGGGGAGGCAGATTTTCATTAACCTGTGCTGCAAACTCAGCAGCTGCATGCTCAGATGTGACTTTGGTTTTGTTTTTTAACCTGCTCTGTCTATAGGTCAGGGCGGGAAACTAACGGCTCCGTGCTGGAGCCAGGCCTGGGCTCCCCAGAAGCGCTGCAGACCCTGAAGATAAAGTACCAGGGACAAATTGCGGAGATGAAAGGTGTCAGTGGGGAGGTACGTAGAGGTGAGGGAAGGCACCGCGTGTCAGCTCTTGTGGCCCTGGATTGTCATTTGCTCTGGTTTGTACAACTCTTAGCAGGGGCTGGTGTCTCTATAGAGTTGCCAATGTCTTTCAAAAAATCTGGGACTGTTTTTTCTTAGCCCCTGCATGGGGGAGGAAGTAACTTGGGCCCACCAGTGCCAGGGGTGGGGTGCCCAGTCCCACATAGGGCTTGGGGGGGTACAGACCTTGTTGGCAGTTGAGGAAACTTCCTCTCCCTGCAGTGGTCAGGCTGTCTTGGTGGCCTGGGCCCAGCTGCGGGAGCGGACAAAGCAGCGAGGTCGGGAGGGGAGTGGAAAGAGGCACCCATGAGTACGGCCCCCTGCTGATTTCAGCCCTTTCAGCAGCCCCTCGGCTTTCCCTGCGCAGGGCCTGCCTGGCAGAGCAAGTGGACGGGACTGTGTGTCCTGGAGCTGCGCTGAAGGGCCAGGGTCTGGAGGGGGCTGTGCCTAGCGGGGGTCAGGGTGTAGCCTCCGTGCTCGCAGGGTCTCTGCCAATGGCCCCAGGCGAGGAGTATGACTGCTGTTTGGTGGAGATGGAGGTGGGCGGGAAGCCTATTCCTGGAAGCCGGAATTACCTGCACAGAGCCCTGTCCACGTCCCTTGCCAGACAGAGCCCCCTCCTGACTCCAGCCTTTCAGCGTGATCCCATCATCTCTTTGTGCCCCCCGATAATCATATTGCACCCCCTTAGTATGGGAGCCTCTGCGCAATAGGTACAGAGTCCGTAAATCACAGGCCTGATTCTGCATTGCAACCTGGTGTGATTTTTACAAACGTTCGAGCAGAGGGAGGTAAGGAAATCACCGTGCTGGCTTTGCAGAATGAGAACATTTTTAAAACATGCTGAAATATGGGAGAAAAGGCGTCTCTTTAAATAAGGGACATCCCTTGTAATACGGGACTGTTGCCAGCCCTAGGGCTAGGTAGTGCCCCTAGTAAGCAGGACTGTGCACTTGCAAAGGAGGCAGGACGTGGTATTGCAGAGCGCTCAGCTTTGCTGGATTTATTTATAGGCAGCAGGTTTAAAACAAACAAAAGGCAGTATTTCTTCACACAGCGCACAGTCATCCTGTGGAACTCCTTGCTAGAGGAGGTGAAGGCCAAGACACTAACAGGGTTCAAAAAAGAACTAGATAAATTCATGGCGGATAGGTCCATCAATGGCTATTAGCCAGGATGGGCAGGATGGTGTCCCGAGCTGGGACTGGGCAACAGGGTGTGGATCACTTGATGATCACCTGTTCTGTTCATTCCACTTCAGGCACCTGGCATTGGCTTCTGTCGGAAGGCAGGACACTGGGCTAGATGGAGCTTTGGTCTGACCCAGTCTGGCCATTCTTATGTTCTGTAGAACTATGGACAGTACCATTATGGAGGCTGTAGATTACAGAGCAACTGGGGAACCCATCTGCAATTCTGGCAGCTGGAAAATCACTCTCTACAAGGAGCGCCCAGACTTTTTAGTTTGTTCCTATAGCTTGGAAGTGGCTTGTTAATAGGAAGAGCAGGCTGAGCGCTATAGGCAGTGGTGTGGTACCTGTGTCAGTCACGGATGTTAGAGAGACATGGTGGGGGAGGCAATATCTTCTGTTGAACCAACTCCAGTAGGTGAGAGAGACAAGAAGTTGGTCCACTAAAAGAGAGTCTGAGTGTTGTCATGCAAGTGAGCAACAAAAACCTCCCATCTGTCATCATCCTTGTATCCCACCACACACACCACAATCTCAGGTGCAGTCCAGTTTATTACTCAACCCAGCTCTGCCTCGTGTGCTCCACAGCACTCGAGAAAGCTGCGTTCGCATACTTGTGTTTCTCTTTGGAAGATCACCTGGCCTTGGAAATCTCTCTCTCGTTTGCAGCTGGCGTATCGAATTATTGAACTGAGCAAATTACTCAAGGCCAAAGAATGTAAACTGCAGGAGCAGAAAACGAGGTAAGGATGCTCCCCAAACTCCTGGGTGCACCTGATTTAACACGGCTTCCTTCCAGTGCCTTTCTCCTTGGGGCTTATTTTATACGGACACTTGTTTATTTAACTAGCATGAGGGGGCAGGTCTGCTCTGCAAAACTGCCCCCTCCTTCCCCTGCAGACCTCCTCCTGTGTTGGAATCACAATCTGAGCGGCCAGCTTTAATGGCAGTAAATGTTTACTGCTCTTTACTCCTCCTAGCCCTGCAGAGATCACCCAGCAAGCTGGGTGTGTGGCAGAGAAACCCATACAGTGCATGCCTCGCTCTAGCCAGTTATTGACTTTCAGCCTACGTTGTGTGTTTTCCCCCACTGCCTGATCCACAGAGGATATGAGTCTGCTACAGTTCCCCACTAAGGGAGTTAAGCCTTTAGCTCAAGCTGGAGAGGCGTGTGCTCTCAACTCGGGAGGCCCCAGGTTCAATCCCTGGTGGTGATCCAGATGGCAGTTGTTCCAGTCTAGGGGCTCACTTTCAGGAGTGCTGATAAAAGTTTGGATTGCAAGTCAGGGGGAGCCCATTCCCTAGAGCACTGTCTCTTGGTTTGGCTCAGGCTGGCGTCCCTGAGCGGGCGGATCTCTGAGCTGGAGGCAGAGCATCAGCAGCTGAAGGGCCGGGTGGAGGATCTGGGCAGCGGGAACTGTGCCAGGAAGGTGGAATACGATGCGCTTCATGAGCGTTATCGGCTCCGAGAGGAGGAGCTGCGGCGAGCAGCCGAGAAGGAGCAGCAGCTGATTGAGAGCCTGGTGCGGAAGAAAGTGGAGGCTGCCAAGCACCAGAACAAGAAGAACGAGAGGTTGGTTAAGGGTCTGTCGCTGCCCAGCGTATGAGAGCGACTCGCCTGGGCTGGTGGGGGGCACAGGGCATGCAGACCTGGAGGGAGGTGCTGCTGCAGAGGCCCAGGGCAGGTGGGAATTTTGCCCCGCCCTCCTCCACCGGAAGGATGGACCATGCAGTGCAGGGGATTGGAGCAGAGGATGAGGACAAGGCAGACAATCTGCAAGGCTCTGCTCACAGTCCCTGCGGCCCTGCCTGCCCCATGGAGTGATGGGTTGTGTCAGTGTCCTGGAGCGGGGAATGCACTGGCTGAGGCCAGTGGGAGCCCTTCGGTGGGATTTTGCAGCTGATCCAAAGGCTGGGGAATGAGGTTATCAGTGGGCCATGGACATGCCATGTGCTGGCTGTCTAGCGAGGGTGATGGGGCCAGATAAGCACCTTAGTATCTGAGTGACTCTCAGTCTTTAATGACCTTATCCTCCCAGCCCCCCTGTAATGCAGGGCTGGGCTCTTATGCCTGCTATACGGATGGGGAAACTGAGGCACAGAGCAGTTAAGGGACTGACCCAAGGTCACATGGGCAGTCTGTGGCAGAGGAAGGCCTTGAACCGAAGATTCGCATGTCCCAGGCCAGTGTCCTAACCACTGGGCCATCCTGCTTCTTGACTCTGGCGCCTTCTGCTGTTCCATTGCCCTCTGTTTGAGCTTCCGGCCAGCCGCCAGCTGTGTTGCGTCCCCATGAGGAAGACAGAAGCCCTAATAATATCTCCAGCCATGGGTGGTCTCTAGCTTGCATGGCACAGCGCTGCAAGGCACAGTCAACCCGTGCATCTTGGTGCCAGGGGATGGGGTCAAGGCTAAAACTAGAACTGGATTTGAAAAGAAACGAGATGAGTTCATGGAGGATAGGCCCACCAATGGCTCTTAGTCGGGGTGTCGATTAACTCAAAAAAATTAATCGTGATTAAAAAAATTAATTGCGAGTAATCAC
This sequence comes from Chelonoidis abingdonii, assembly GCF_003597395.2. Lineage (NCBI taxonomy): Eukaryota > Metazoa > Chordata > Testudines > Testudinidae > Chelonoidis > Chelonoidis abingdonii. Next base: position 366,232,920 of record NC_133769.1, on the reverse strand, counting down.
AGTTTTAATCCCAGTAGATAATAGAATACTAATTGAAATGTATTAAATATTTTAGATTTTTTCTGCATTTTCATATCTATTGTATTCTGTGTTGTAATTGAAATCAAAGTGTATATTATTTTTTATTATATTTGCACTGTAAAACGATAAACAAAAGAAACAGTATTTTTCAATTCACTTCATACAAGTACTGTGGTGCAATTTCTTTGTTGGGAAAGTGCAACTTACAAATGTAGGGTTTTTTTTGTTACATGACTGCACTCAAAACCAAAACAATGTAAAACTTCAGAGCCTGCAAGTCCACTCAGTCCTACTTCTCGTTCAGCCAATTGCTCAGACAAACAAGTTTGTTTGCACTTATGGGAGATAATGCTGTTTGCTTCTTCTTTACAATGTCACTTGAAAGAAGAACAGGCATTTGCATGGCACTTTTGTAGCCGACATTGCAAGGGATTTATGTGCCAGAGATGCTAAATATTCATATTCTCCTTCATGCTTCGGCCACTATTCCAGAGGACAAGTTTCCATGCCAATGATGCTTGTTAAAAAGAAATGAGTTAATTAAATCTGTGACTGAACTCCTTGGGGGAGAATTGCATGTCTCCTCCTCTGTTTTATCTGCATTCTGCCATATACACCTCTGCCTCGATATAACGCTGTCCTCGGGAGCCAAAAAATCTTACCGCGTTATAGGTGAAACCGCGTTATATCGAACTTTACTACGTTATATCCAAATTCATATTATATTGGGTGGTGTTATATCAAGGTAACAGTGTATTTCATGTTATAGCTGTCTCAGATGATGATCCAGCACATGTTGTTTGTTTTAAGAACACTTTCACAGCAGATTTGACAAAACGCAAAGAAGGTACCAATGTGAGATTTCTAAAGATAGCTACATCACTTGACCCAAGGTTTAAGGATCTGAAGTGCCTTCTGAAATTTGAGAGAGACAAAGCTTTCAGAAGTCTTAAAAGACTCTGATGCAGAAACTACAGAACCCGAACCATTAAAAAAGAAAATCAACCTGCTGGTGGCAACTGATTCAGATGATGAAAAAGAACATGCATCAGTCTGCTCTGCTTTAGATAATTACTGAGCAGAACCCGTCATCAGCATGGACGCATGTTCTCTGGAATGGTGGTCAAAGCATCAAGGGACACATGAATCTTTAGCGCATCTGGCACATAAATATCTTGCGACATTGGCTACAACAGTGCCACGAGAATGCCTGTTCTCACTTTCAGGTGACATTGTAAACAAGAAGCGGGCAGCATTATCTCCTGCAAATGTAAAGAAACTGTTTCTCTGAGCAATTGGCTGAACAAGAAGTAGACTGAGTGGACTTGCAGACTCTAAAATTTTACATTTGTTTTATTTTTTAATGCAGCTATTTTTTTGCACATAATTCTACATTTGTAGGTTCAACTTTCACGGTAAAGAGATTGCACTACAGTATTTGTATGAAGTGAATTGAAAAATACTATTTCTTTTGGTTTTTTTACAGTGCAAGTTATTTGTAATAAAAAGCAAATATAAAGTGAGCACTGTACGCTTTGTATTCTGTGTTGTAATTCAAATCAGTATATTTGAGAATATAGAAAACATCCGAAACTATTTAAATCAATGGTATTCAATTATTGTTTAACACTGTGATTAATCGCATGATTAATTTTTTTAATTGCACGACAGCCCTAGCTATTAGCCAAGATGGTCAGGATGCAACCCCACAGCCTGCGTGTCCCTAGCCTCTGACTGCCAGAAGCTGGGAATGGGCGACAGGAGATGGATCACTTGATGATTCCCTGCTGTGTTCATTCCCTCTGGGGAACCTGGCACTGGCCACTATCGGAAGACAGGCTACTGGGCTAGATGGACCCATTGGTCTGACCCAGTCTGGCCGTTCTTAGTTTTGGAGCTGCTTGCTGTAGACTGGATACAGATGTCCTTCCCCCTGTGTCCTCCAGCCCTGCTCCCAGTAACGGCTGAGATTGCCTGGCTCTGCTCCCACCTTTGCTAGGCCTGATGCAATTGCCTGAGGGCTAGGCCCAGGAGGGGAAGTTTCTGAACTCTCTCTCTGGACGCAGCCTGGCAAAGGGGACATGCAGCTGGGAAGAAGCCGTGCCGGTATATCCCAACCCCCTCAGCTTGTCCTGTCTGTCCTTGTAGGGTGAAGCAAGCCCGGCTGTCCAGGGAGCTGAAGAAGGCGACAAAGAGAACTGTCAGTATTGATGTGTAAGTAGCTGGGACCCCGGGTGCTGACGAGGCGGTGAGACAGACCTGGGGTTCTCAGGAGGGCTGGTGATTCATGGTCATGCAGCCCTGCCGAGAGGTGGGGCATACTGGGAAAAGGCAACATGGTATGTCTCAAAAGAAGTCATTTAAGCCCCATCCCTGGGCGTGGTTAGCAGCCAGTGCCCGTCCCTGCCTCCAGCTGGAGTGCACCTGCTCCTTAGCTGCTTGCAGCTGGTTCTCCTGAGCTCGTCCCCAGACCCCACGTCCCAGGATGCTGCGTAGGAATCGAGGAGGCTCCTGGGTTCTGTCCAAGCAGGCGGAGAAAAGCTCCTTAGCATGGAGCAGGCAAGGCCCTGCTGGCGGCACGTGAGCCATGATGCCATGGTCAGTCCTAGTGCCGATCTGCCTGGCTTGACTCTCTGGGCCTCTCCACTTGGAGACACAGCATGACAGCAGTGTAGATACTCCCTGTAGCAACCGGAGGAGTTCCCATCGGCATAGGGAACCTGCCTCCCCGAGGGGCAGCAGCGAGGCTGATGGAAGAAATTTCCCCTTGACCTCGCACTGCCCACGCTGGAGGCGGGGTGGGCACAGCTCTGTGGACTTTTCACACCCTGAGCAGTGTTGCTGTGCTGGTGTAGTGGGAGACCAGCCCTTGGCAACGTCAGCAGCCTTCCAGAGCTTAGAGACAAGCTGGCCGGCTGCTCTTCCAAGTGGATATCCACGGCTCAACCGAAACACGTTAAAAATGACCGTGCGTCCCGCCGAGAAGCTCTTGTTCTCTGGCCGTGGACGTGATCTGACTTTGGGAACTCTGCCAATGAAGCCTGAAGCTCATGACCCCCAGCCCAGCAAGGCTGTGATTGGCCCATTACTGGGCATTCCTTCGTTTATCCACACCTCTCATCTCAGGGGACATGTGATAATTGGTCTCCGGATGGTTTTGTAGTTGGATTCCAGGTCTCCTGACATGATGATATTGACAATACAAAACAAAATCACAGAGCACAAACTGGTCCTGACGCTCATTAATAGTTCCCATTCTTATCTGATCAAGTTGCTTGCCCCCTAAGTTCAGCCTGTTGCGGAGCTGGCTGGTTTCACAGGAACCAGGGTCAAGCTTTCAGCGAACACCCCGCTCCACAAGACAGCTCCTTGGGAAACGGATGCAGAGGGCCTCTCCCTGCGCTGTGTTATACAGAATCAGTCCCTTGTCTTTATTCACGGGCAGGGTGATCACGTTCCTTTTTACGGCCAGGTGGCTTTGATTGTTTGCAGTTGTCGCTGATGGTTTTCCAGTGACTATTCTGGGACGGGGGCACTGGTAGACGACTGAGCCTCGCGTGACGTCACCCGCCGGCTAGGGGATGGGGGGCCATTGCCAAGTAATAGTTCTGCCTGGTGACTCCCTTTCACCTTGAGCCCATAAGGCCATTAAATGGCAATACAGTTCCGATATCTCTTAAATATCACCCGTACACGCATCACCGATCTTGCATATGGGCAATTCACAAGCTTTTGATAGAGACCTTACACGTTACCCTTTACGGGTAAATACCCTGCAAGCAATGTATTTGGTGTAGTGAGTTTGCCAGGTCTGAGACAGTTTTTTTGCCCAGGGGCCTTTGTATCACAATGGTAAACAGCACTTTGACCAGTACAGCTGTGCTTTCCCCGGTAGCCTGTACGCTAGGAGTACTTTGCTGGTACAGCACCAAGCATTCCGATGCCAGCCATGGCCTGGGTGTGGGCACAGTTCTGTTGGTATAAAGGTTACGCCCCATTGTCCTGGGCTAACTGCCTTTGTGCCACATCAACGGCAGCAGACTCTAAACGGAGCTAGTTGAAGGGGTACAACCCCTGCCTGCAGACGAGCCGTCGGGGAGGCTTTCCTTACCCAGCCCCCAGGCGAACGTGCTGCTTCGTTCTCCCCACAGGGAATCGGACGAGCTGAAGCCGGCAGAGGTGAAAGTGCCCGTCCGAGAGCTGGTGGAACTGGAGGGCTGCGAGAAGCTGTGGAAAAGGCCCTTCAGGTAGGAGGCTGCCGTGTGGTCGTGGCAGAGAGAGAACCCGCGCGCCCAGAGAGACGTGCACAAGGAGTTTGCGCTGACTGGCCCGAAGTGGGCACTATACAAGCTCTAGACTAGTGGGAAATAAAGAGAATTGATTTCCTTACTAGTGCACGGTCTCAGGGCATTTAACAATCCAGTGGGATCTAAGGGAGGTCCCTGGCCTGGTTTGTAAGGCCCCAAAGTGTCTGTATAGCAGCCAGTGTGAGAATGTTGGGGGGGACAAGGGGAAGGTAAGTTCTCACTGTGCGGTGTTTATCAGAGAGGAAACCCACCTTTCCCACCCCTCCTCAGCCTGCAGCAAAGGGACTAACCCAGGCAGGATGACCCCCACTCAGCACTGGAGAGGAAGGCGGAAAAAAGTCTGTGATCGCTTGCAAAGGAAATGATCCTGGGGCTCACGTAGTCCTGCCCTGCGCGTGTCTGCGGTTCTGATGTGCAGATTCAGTGGCCGCTGGGCCCTGGGGCTCCTACCAGACGGTGATGCTGCCGTGAGACTAGACTCCCTCACCATTCCTGTTTGATTGTTCTTCGGTTCCCCTGTTCTTTATTTTTAAGCACTAGAGATGGGTGAACCGCCCAGATCAAACAAGAGCTGTCATAAATAAATAGCTAAGGGTTAATGTTTCTTTTACCTGAAAAGGGAACCAAACACCTGACCAGAGGACCAATCAGGAAACCGGATTTTTCAAAGCAGGGGAGGGAACCACTGGAGGTTTTTGGCTTTGTCCTTCTCTCTTTGTTTCTTTCGGCTATGAGAGAACAGCTTTTCTTTCTATCTCCAAGCTTCTTTCTACCCTGCTGTTACCAAGTTGTGAGTACAAAAGGAAAAGCAATAGGTTGATATTGTAGTTTGTATTTACATGTGTGTACTTTGCTGGACTGTTAAATTGGAATCTTTTGAATCAGACTGGTTATTCCTATTTTCTTATAAGCAATAGCCCTGTATTTGAATTTGAATGCAGAGTTATATTCTATGTATTTTCTTTCTTTTATATAAAGTTTTCTTTTTAAAACCTGGTTGAGGTTTTCTCTGGTTAAAAGCTACGGACAAAGGGAGGGGGAACATCTTTTGTGTTAGCTTGACTAGGTTGAATGCATAGCTCAGGGGGAAGGTAGATTGCCCTCTCTGGTTTGTATTCAAGAAGTTTAAGTACAGCATCGCCCAGGATAACCCAGGGAGGGAAAGCTGGGGATGAGAAAAAGAGGAGACAAGGGAGAGCTCAGGGTCTGGGTCTTGGGGTCTCCCAGGAAAAGGTTTGGGGAGACTGGAGCTATCAGGAGCTCTGAATCCTGATTGGTGGCAGCGATATCAAATCCAAGCTGGTAATAAGCTTGGGGGAGTTTCATGCTAAGCCCCCAGATTTTGGACGCTAAGGTCCAGATTTGGGACAGAGGCTTAGCCCCCGTCAAACCCAAGCCATGTTAGAGGATCCCAAAGGTTTAATTGACTCTTTTTCTTCTGAAATTTGGCTGCTGTTTTTCAGGCAGCTCCTCTGAGAATGCAGTGGCCAGTGCTCAGCACAAGAAGCCCATTCTATCCATTGCCCCAGCATCTTGCAGGCTCACGGCCTTTGCGAGGGAGGTTGGTTAGATCACGTTGCTGGGACCCAGGAGTTCTAGTCCTGGCTCTGGCACTGACTTGCTCTGTGACCTTAGGCAAGTCCCTTTGCCTCACGCTGCCTCAGTTTCCCCTTCTGTACAACAGGGGGACAGCGACGCTTATAGAAAGCCCTAGCCTTGCCAGGGAGCAAGGAGTGTGAGTAGCCTCGTGGGAGAGTGTGTTCTCCAGAGATTTCCAGCCTGAGATGTTCGGCTTCGGTTGGGTGTGGAAAAGCATCCAACCAGCCTGGATTCTGCCTTTAGACCGCTTGAGGTTCACAAGCGGCCTAGTGCAAAAACCAGGCCCTTCCAGCTCACTGCCCCATCAGTAACACTCCCTCCCTCTCCAGCTTCTCTCCGGCACCTCGGTCATCTCCCGTGGGATATTGGGCTAGTTTTGAGGAAGAGAGACGCTGAGCTGGGTGGAAAACACAGGAGTATTCCCCCGGTCTGGGAAGGAGCCCAGCAGTGCCATGTGCTGGGCTGTGAAATCATTCCCACGTTGAGAGATCACCGAGCCATAGAGATTACAGATGGAAAATGCCTCCTGGGTCCCTTCCCACCCTATGATCTAATCAGCTGCTTCAGCTAAGATTGGATCATCCACTGTGGTGTATTTTCTACCTAGACATCTAAACTCAGGCTCTGTCCCAGTGCAAGGGAAAGACCAGCCTTGATTCCTCCCGTGGGCTGAGGGACAGTGGCCAAGCGGGCCAGTCCCATCTCTGGTTCCTATGGGTCGCCCTTGGGTGCCTGCGGTCAGGCCGAGCGGCCAAGGCAGGGCGAGTAAGGGGAGACAGAGGAGAGCAGATGGAAGCGCTCGCGCTAGGATGCTTCACTCTCTGTTATCCCAAAGGAGAAACACAAGGCACAGGCACCGTAGGGCTGGCCCGACTGGCTCAGCCCCGGGGTCCATCCAGCCCAGTCTGGCTTTGCCTGTGGCCAGCGCCAGCTTGTTCAGGGGAAGCTGTGAGACCCCCGCCAGCAGCAGATGGGGGATAAACGGCCCCTACCCTGATCCCTAGCAGCGGTTGGCTTAAGCCCTGACTCAAACGATGGTGGTTCTTTAGCCCCCGAGCCCTGCAGAATCGTGGCACCATCCGGGCTGGTCTTCACTGCAGGAGCAAAACTCAAATAGCCAGCTCCCTCCCTCGCTTAGCGATCGCTGGACTGTGTCCCCAGCTGTAGTCCCCCAGGGGTGCACTGCCAATGCCAAGCTGCAGCCTCCATTTCTCCTCCCTGCCCCAGTTCCTGGCCCGCAGGAGGGACAGTGACCAGAATACAGGACAGGATTGAGGTGAGGCCCCCGGCAGGCAGTGGTGGGGAGGGGGTCAAGTGTGACTGGGTCCAGACTCCCAGAGAAACTTGCTCCTGCGTGGCACAGCTCCCCCTAGTGGCCTCCTGTCAGGGAGTATGGGGGAGTCCAGCCCTGCACCCCTCTTCCTGGGACTCACAGTGACTCTCAGCCAGCCAGTAAAACAGAAGGTTTATTGGACAACAGGAATGCAGGTTACAGCTGAGCTTGGAAGCACAGCCAGGACCCCTCAATCAAGTCCTTCTGGGGGTTCAGGAAGCTTAGTTCCTTTGCAGATTCCCTGAATTCCAACCACCCAGCCCAAAACTGAAACTGAACTCCCTCCCTCCAGCCGGCCCCTTCCTTTTGACTGGCTTCCCGGGCAAAGGTGCTGACCCTCTATCCCCCGACCTGCCTCAGGTTACAGGCTTAGGTCCTGTCCCTCACCTAAAGACATCCCCGGCTCTCTCATCCCCCACACAGACAGTTTCTACTGCATCACATCTCCCCCAAAGGGCGGAGAACGAGACACTAGAGGTGAACTCCTGGTCCCATCAAGATCAATGGCAAAACTCCCATTAGTTTCAGTGGGTCCCAGCTGTTGTCCCAGGTGGGTAGGTGAAGGTTTGCCATCCCCTTGCTGCCATTGGCCTGAGAGCAGCTTGAGCCAAGCTCTTTGTCTGCGTCGGGCTTTGAGGGCAGCATTCTCCTCTGTGACCGGCTGCAGCCCCCCAACCCGGCCTGTGGCCCGCTGCCTGGGTGGGAGAAGGGGGTGTTGCCCAGAGGGCTGGGCAAGCCGTGACCCAAAGAACAGCCCCGTCCCGTTACCAGCCGTGCTTTGCTCATCCATCGCCTCCTTTTCTGTTTGGCTTTCGCTCTAGATCGGCCTCTGCCACGTCCATGACTCTGACCCGGTGCGTGGATGTCTTCAAGGGGCTGCTGGAGTAAGTTTGCTGTCGGGTGTCCTGTGTCGCCGGGGACCCGTGATTTAATGCACTTCCCAAAGGTCTGGGTAGCATCAACTGAATGGTGGGTCTAAGGGGTCCTCCTTTCCCACCCCCATTTCCCCTCCCACCCAGCCCTCTGCTGGTGTGATGTCTCGTCGTTCAGACGGGACAAGGCTCAGCTGGGCTGGCGTTGGGCCCCGTGTTCCCCAGAGGCCATCTGCTCATGTTGTGACCTGGGCCCGCTCTCGTTAGTTTCAGGGTGAAACGAGGGAACTCCATCAGCAGTGGCTCGGAGGTGCGCTACTGCTCCATGCCCATCTGCCTCGTCACCTGCCTGCCGTCCCGAGTCAGCGATGTCCAGGTAAAAGCTCGGAGGCACCGGGGACGTGCTGGATGGGCAAACCGATCAGTGTCTCCCTCCTGCTCCCGTGAGCCCGCCACGCTCCCGGGCGCTCGCTCACTCACTTTGCTCCCCCTGGCAAATGCCTTGTCTCCAGGTCGCTGGTGCACCCCCTCTGACATTGTTCTCTGCACCAGCTGCGGCCAAGGGCGCTCTGGAAGGAGATCAGCCACTGCCCTGGCCCGGGAGGCTGTCCACCCTGCTCCAGAGGGAGACTTTCAGCTTCTAGACAGCCCCAAACTGCTGTGTTTTATTCTTTTCTCCTTAGCTTCCTATACCACCCTCATCACCATAGTATCTGAGCATCGACCACTCATGCATCGGTAACCAGACCAGCGTCTGTCACGTGTGTTCTCTCATCTCTCCAGGGGGAGCAGGATGTGCATGGCAGTGAGGGGCTAGGCTTGGTAGGGCTTTAGGGGGGTAGGTTTTTTAATATACACCTTGCTCTTTTTTTTTTTGTCTGTGGAGCCAAGACATGGGCCTTGGAGCGGAAAGTGGAGGGTTTGGGATGGTCCTTAGTTCAGGGGTGGGCAAACTATGGTCCACAGGCCGGATCCGGCCCGTCAGGGCTTTGGATCCGGCCCATGGGATTGCCACCCCCATGAAACTGCAGGCCCCATGTGTCACGGAGTCACCAGGCGATGCTCTGGAACAGCTCCCCACCAAGCCAGTCAGGACTTTGGGGAGCCTCCTCTCCCTTGGAGCAGACTTGTTCAGGGCAAGGAGCTCACACGTCTTCACCTCCTGGGTCTCTCCTTGGAGCATTCAGCATCCTCTGCCCCTCCGTGCGCTTCCCACAGTGAGCCCACCCTGGTGAGGTCCTCGGGAAGCCACAGGGTCCTGCACCCCCACTTTGCAGTCAGAAGTGACTCTCAGCCAGCCAGTAAAACAAACAGGTTTATTCGATGACAGGAACAGGGTCTAAAACAGAGCTTGTAGATACAGCGAACCGGACCCCTCGGCCGGGTCCATTCTGGGGGTCAGTGAGCCAGACCCTCAGGTCTGCACTTCACTCCTCGACCCCAACCAGCTCCAGACTAACAACCCCCCCCAATCCCTCCTCTCTGCTCAGCTCCTTTCCTGGGCCAGGAGGTCACCTGACCTTTCTGTCTCCAACACCTTCAGCTGGCACCTTTGCAGAGGAGGGGCCCAAGGCATCGTGCTAGGAGACAGTTATGAGTGCCAGGCATTCAGGTGCACTGGCCCTTGCTCTGCCAGCAATCACACACCCTTATCCCAACACCTAGATATTAAGAACTGCCTAGGACACTTAGCCCAACACAGTATTCAGAGCAAACATCAAGAACATTCCCAATTCGTCACACCATGCTACTCCCAAAGTGTCTGGCACAATATCTCTGTAGCCTTGGGGTGGGGGCGGGGGAGGGGGCAGAGGGTCACTGCCCCCACCTGCAGGCACACCCCTCACAACTCCCGTTGTGGCGAACGAGGAACGTGGCCATGGGAGCTTTGGGGGAGGTACCCACAGGGGAGGGTGGGCACGCAGAGCCCTGTTTCCCCTCCCCAGGTGCCGCAGCGATGTGGTGCTGGCTGCTTCCGCGGAGCAGCGCGGGGCCAGGGCAGGCAGGTAGGGAGCTGCTGCCACCCCAGAGCTGCTCCAGGTAAGCAGAACCAGACCAGAGGCTGCCCCTCCTGCACCCCGCACCCCAATTCCCTGCCCTGAGCCCCCTGCCACACCTCTCCTGCACCCCAGCCGCCTTCCTGAGCCCCCTCGATACACCCTGCATTCCACACCCTCCACACCCGCACTCCCACCCTTCCCCAGAAGGAGCGTGGGACGCACCCGCCCAGGCTGAAGAAATGTGGTACAGTGTGCATGTCATAAACAGATAGCTAAGGGTTAATGTTTCTTTGCCTGTAAAGGGTTAACAAAGGGAACCAAACACCTGACCAGAGGACCTATCAGGAAACTGGTTTTTTCAAGCTCGGGAGGAATTTTTGGGTGTGTGTCCTTTTGTCTGTGTTTTTCTGTTCTGTGCTCTCTCGGCTATGAGAGTGATTTCTATCTCCAGGCTTTTCTAATCTTCTGTTTCCAAGTGTAAGTACAAAAAAGGGAAAACAATAGGTTTTTATATTTGTTTTTGTATTTACATGTGTGTATTGCTGGGATGTTTAAATTGTATTTCTTTTTGAATAAGCTGTTTATTCATATTTTCTTTTAAGCAATTGACCCTGTATATTGTTATCTTGATACAGGACCATTTTTATGTCTTTTCTTTCTTTTTATAAAGCTTTTCTTTTTAAAAACCTATTGGATTTCTTTTCTAAGTGAGGCTCTAGGGATAGAAATCCCTGTGCCAGGATTACGGTCTTTCTCAGGAAAGACTGGAGGGGGAAAAGAAGGAGGGGGGAAGGTAAATTGCCCTCTCTGTTTTGTAATTCAAGGAGTTTAAGTACAGTAATCTTCCAGGATAACCCACGGAGGGGAAGCCTGGGGAGGAAGTAAAGAGAAGACAAGGGGAGGGGGGTTATTTTCCTTTGTGGTAAGACTCAGGGCATCTGAGTCTTGGAGTCCGCCAGGGAAGGTTTTGGGGAGACCAGAGTGAGCCAAACACTGGAATTTTTGGCTGGTGGCAGTGCTATCAGATCCAAGCTGGTAATTAAGCTTAGAGGATTTATGCTAGGCACCCACATTTTGGACGCTAATGTTCAGAATTGGGATTTATGCTTATGACAGTGCGCTATCCGGGGCCTCCTTCACAGCCCTGTGCACTGGCTGATGCCTTCCTGCTGCACATGGTGGACACTGCACCTCGTTCATAACCTTCTTCTCTGTCACAGGCCTAGCAACTTAAAACCCCTGTAGGCTGCACTGATCGAGCTTCCCAGCCACACCTCAAGTGTGTTTTCATTCATATTCTCCTCTAGCCGACCAGCGTCTGGCTCAGACTGCAGTGTAAATGTACTGGACGCGTGTGTGCAGAACCCAGTGCGTAGGAACGGACCAATGGTCCATCTAGCCCAGTATCCTGTCTCTGATAGCGGCTGGTGCCCAGTACTTCAGAGGGAAGGAACAGAACAGGGCAATTATGGAGTGATCCATCCCCTGTCGTCCAGTCCCAGCTTCTGGCAATCAGAGCTTCAGGGACCTAAGCAAGGGGTTGTGTCCCTTAGTTCTTTTTTGAACCCTGTTATACTTTTGGCTCACGACATCCCCAGGCAGTGAGTTGTGCAGGCTGGTTGTTCACTGTGTGAAGAACTACTTCCCTATGTCTGTTTTAAACCTGCTGCCTATTCATTTTGTCGGGATCATATGGGTAACTAATGATGGGGCCCTAATGTCAGTTGGGCCCATTAGCCATTTGGAGACTCCTGGCAATAGCTGCCCCTGGGGCTCAGGCCCTGGGGTTTGTTGTGGGAGGCGGATAGAACCTGCTGGGCCAGCTGATTGAGAAGACACTGGAGACCTGGCTGACAAACCTTGGCCGCGTGCATCCAAGGCTGCAGTCATCAGCTGGGACTGACCCGGGGGTGGGGCTTCCATCGCCAAAAGCAGGGGCCCCGACTGCCTGAATCCTTCCCACTTAATGGTAGCGGGGTCTTATCCTGGCTGGGACAAGCCAATCCGCCACGCTCCGCCGGTGCCAGAGATGGGACGGGGGCTGTGACTGCTAAGCAGGGCCACGCAGAGGGCTGAGTTAATGGGCTGAGCTGATGCCCTCTGCCCTGGCCACACCAAGCATTAGGGGTGGCACCCGGTTGCTGATCCCAGGAGACGTTCGCCCTCACGGTTTCACCAGTTCTCCTTTCTCTCCTCCAGGAGGCGCACTTCTCCGAGGTAAACGCAGTCAAGTTCAGTCCTAGCTCCGGTATGTTGGCCACGGGCGGGGCCGACAGTCTCATCAGGCTCTGGAGCGTGGCTGGAGGTACAGTAACGGGCCGTTCGCTGCTCTTGGCCGTAGGTTAACGTGGGAGCGGCATTGCCAAGCGGGAGGGCGGCTGAGCGCTCACCAGCTGGCCGGGTGGTAACACCCTGCAGACAGCCTGGTGCGGGGTGGTGAATCCTATCATGCCAGTGACCGTCCCCACTCCTGCAAGGGCATGAGTCCTTGATACATCCTCCTGTGACTGCCTAGCCCTTTCCTGCCTCTCCGTAACCTTTGCAGCAGTGAGCTTGCAGTCCTGTAGTGCGCTTCCTCCAGACGCATCTCAAGCCACTTCTCTGCGCCCTCTAACAGAGCCTCACTTTGCTGCAGCCATGTTTGGGGTGGAACCCATCGGCTCCTAAACAGAACGCAGCAATACAATTTAGGCCAGTAAAGAGGAGCTTGGTTGGAGGCTCTGGTTTGGCCCCCTTTGTCATGCTGCAGGCTACGGAGCATGCAGGTTGTGTCCTGGGTCTCGGGCGCAGTAGGATGTGCACGCACAGGCTTATTCCAGCCGGCACATGGCAGGGGTCTCTGGGTCAGGTCACTGCAGAGTCTTGCCTTGACGTTGCTGTCACTCCCATCACTTGTTCTAAGCACCTCCCCATCAGCACACCCAGAGCCTTTCCTTTCCCCTTCCCGAAATCTCCAGGGGCATTGCAGCCCTGGAACCAGACCCCGCCCTGACGGCCGGACACCTGCTGTCCTCCCAGGGCTTCCTTTCCTACTCTACTTTCTCTGGCAGAGCCATGAAATTCAAACCCAAGCATCCCCTGGGCCCAGGATGTTCTCTGCTTAGAGACATTGCTGTGTAAATAACCCCCATTGCACAGAGAGGGAAACTGAGGCACGGAGAGGTCAAGGGCTGTTTTTTTAAAGTGGCCTCTGACTTGGGCTGCCTCCAGCTTCTGAGCGATGGATTCTCAGAGCTGCCAAGTGCTCCCAGGGCCTTGAAGGCTCAGGAATTGGCATCGTTCGGCCTCTCCCTGCTGCCCCTGGGGCTAATCACTGTGCTGTTTCTGTCTGCTCTCAGGGAGGCTGGAGAGCCTGCAGACCTTGGAAGGGGCTAACGGCAGCATCACCAGCATCGAGTTTGACCCGTCGGTGAGTGAGGTGTTGCTGGCGGGCCCAGTGTGGCTGGGACCGTCCTGAGTCAGGATCCCGGGACAGAGGCAGCCGGGGGCAGCTGCAGCCCCTGTGCTCAGAGCATGGTGCATCTGCCAGCTCTTCCTTTCTCCTCTCCTTGCTGGCCACCTCTCTGAGCTGCGGGCAATCAGCTCTTCCGGCTGCTGCGACCACAAGGAGGGGGCTGACAAGAGGCAGAAGTCATTCCTAGAGTAGAGGAGAGGTGGAGGAGCTGGATTGTGGCTTCCTCACACCGTATCGGTGGCAGAGCCTGGCCTAGTGACCGGGTCCCCTGACTCCTCACGGCTCCTGGAGAAGCCTCTGAGAAACAGCTCTTGGAGAGCTCGGAAGTTCTCCAGGGGTTGCAGGAGAGCCCCATGCTCTCTGCTCTCTGAGCAGCTTGGAAGCCCCAGGGGGCGCAGGAAGGAGACCGTGATGCATCAGTAACCGCAGGGCAGGAGAAGAGAGGCTGCTGGGAAGCTGGAGGGGGAATGGAGGCTCCAGGCCAAGGTGGTATGGGGTGCGGAGCAGGAGTGGGAGTGGGACCTTTCAGGAGGGCGCTTTGAATAGTGGAGTCCGCCCCGGGATCTGTGTCTGATTGGGATCAGCATGCACTGGAGGTGCCGTGCAGCCAGTGGGAGCCATTGCACAGCATGGGCACTAGGTAGCGGCAGAGAGAAGCCATCACTTGGATGGCCAGCGCCTGGTAGTCCAGCGTAGCCAATGTACTTCAAACCCAGGCTTTCTTCCAGCCCCCAGCCGTGCTCGGCTGTTAGCTGGCGGGGGCGGGGGTCTTTCGAGAGCCTCGTTGGCTCCCCCAGCTTTGTGAGCGCTGGTAGCTCACCGGGTGCTGACCAGGAGGGTCAAGCCGTGCCTCTGGGATGGTGCTCTCCGCTGGGAGGTGCGTGAATGGCCGGGAAGAGAGTGGGGCTGACTGTTTTCACCCAGCCCCAGTGGCGACAGGGTTAGTGTCAGGGGCTTCATAGATTCCAAGACCAGAGGGGACTGTTGTGATCAGTGGTCCAACCTCCTGTACAGCACAGACTGTGCAACCCCCCCGACAGGCTCCTGTTTAAACTAGATTCCCCCCGCTGTGCCCCTCCACCCCCTCCCCATTACGGTGACCTGTGCTGGCCTCCGTTCTCCCATGGACTGAGCCCGCAGGAGGCAGAGATGGTGGGGAGAGAGGGAGGGGCTGGCTAGGAAGGGGGCACCCCACAGCATGGGGGAGGGCTTGAGCCAGGAGACTAGCCAAGGGGGAGAAGGCTGCAAGGTATATAGGGCAAGATATGGGGATGCCCGGGGGAGGCAGCTCAAGTGGAAGATCCAGGCTGCATAGGTGATCACAGTGGTCTCCAGATCAGCGGCCTGCAGGCCCTCAAGGGGCCTCTTTATGCTGGAGAGGCAGCGGCTGAATCCAGCCTGGGCCGGGGAAAGCGAGTATCCCCATTACGAGGAAAAGCAGCAGGTGGGTTCTGTGCGGGAGTCATTTGTCCTGGTCTCAGCTGGAGCCATGTGAAACGCTGCAGAGCAGCCGGGCGGCTGGCAGAGGGGAGCCAGCATGACGTTTCGGAGCGCCCCACGGCGAGGCATGGACCACGCTGACTGCGCACACGTGGCGTCACCAGATCTCTGTGATCCCAGGAGCCGAGGACCGGTGGCTCTGCGTGCAGCCGAGGGCAGGAACCCTCGCTCACACCGCCACTCCCTGGCCTGTTCCCGTCATCTCCCTCTTCCTCCTCTTTCAGGGCTGCCAGATCTTGGCGGCGGCGTACAACAACGCAGCGCAGCTGTGGCATATCGGGGACTGCAAATCCAAAGTAAGTACCCTAGGGTCTTGTCTGGATCCCTGCGTTTTGGATGGCGGGGGGGTGGGGGGGGGGAGAAAATATCCCCTGCCAACCGGGGAAAGATCCAGACACCTAGGAGACTGAGGGCCACCAGGGATCGCTCCCTGTTGTCACACATCAGCTGCATGGATCGTGCTCAGCTGAAGCAGATGCGTGACGTCCGCTGGGTTATTTGGGGGTGGGTCTTGCCCCCAGTCTCTCACAGTGCCTTGCCGATACCCTGAGGATGTTCTTCTGACCCCAGATCTGCCAGGCAGGGTAACCTACCAGCAGGGTGGCTGCAGCTACGTGCCCGGTCACATGCTGCTGGCAGGCAGAGACGTTTCTGGTCACCCATGAATACTTCGAAGATGGATCCTGTGAGCTTTCCTGAATTTAGCACGTGTGGCAGGGGCCCTGCAGGAGGCAGTAAACTGGCCCCACTCTGGTCAGTCAGTGCTGGCATCCCCACAGGAGGGGGGAAACTGAGGCACAGAGCAGCTAAGTGACTTGCCCAAGCACCTCTGGGAGCAGAGTCCTGGCTCCTAAGCCTGTGCCTTATCTCCAAGACTATCCTTGCTGCATTTTATGCCAGCAGAGAATTTGGCCCTGAGTACCTGCCCAGGGCTTGAGACCCTCAGGTGGAAGGTGCTGTGTAACTGCAGAGATCAAGGCTCTGCCTCCAGCACATGGGTTCCCCAGCAGGGAGCGAGAGCGGTGCCTAGTGGGTGGAGGCCACATCACGCCCCCTCTGTGCGGTCAGTAGGTCTTCAGAGGTGGTGAGAGCCTGGCCATGCTCTTGGGACCATTTCCCGGGGCCAAGCTTATGTCGCTGGTCGCCCCCTCTGTGCGGACAGGGCTGAATGTAGCAGCCACTAGTAACCCGTGGGACGTGTCTGTGCTGGGCTGGGCCACTGGCAGCCTTGCACAGATGGAGGGCCTGAGAATGGGGCGCTGCCTTGGCACTGGGTAGCCCCGAGGGATGACCAGTGAGGGGACGTGGCTGGCGGCAGAAAGGAATTCCTGGTAGCAGGGAGATGCATGCACCATGTGTCCTTCCTCCCCTCCTCCGGCTTGTACTCCCACCAGTTGGGTGGGTCAGCGAGGGGCAGGCTTGAACGCTGGTAGGGGAGGGCAAGCTGGGTGGGGGCGGGGGCATCTTTTGTCATGGGAGGGTAGCGACAGCTGGGGGAGAGGTAAGATTCCTGCAGGGATGGAGTTGTGTTAATGTGCCGGGCTGCCCGGTGCCTTGAATACCAGCCCGGTGTCCGGTGCCTTGCAGCTGGCACTCAGACCCTGCTGGGGACTGTGCTATCTGAGCTGGCAGAGACTGGCATGACACGCTGTGATCCCAGGGCCTGATCCTGGGAGGAGCTGCACCCTGGAGAGCCTGCTGGCTTCAGGCAGGGTCGTAGGTGCTTGCGGCCCAGATCTGCCAAGGTGTCTAGGCTCCTAACTTCCACTGAAACCCATGGTTGGGAGCTAAGATACCTGGGAGGCTCTGGGCTTCAGTGCCTCCAGGTGAGGCGCACGAATCCCCACCCAAGTCTGGTGCAATCGTTTAAAATCGTTCCCCCCGTCCCCCCTGGCCCTGCTGCAGCTGCTGTCAAAGGCACCGGGGCCAGCTGCTCCGCTGGTGTAAACTGCAAGCACTGCGCTGATTCACCCTGGTAGTGGATCCGAGCCTGGAAGAACACGGAGCCATTTCCCAAGCCCCGCCAGGCCAGCAACTCCGGGGTTTGGAGTGACTGTCCCTATACATTCATCTGCGGGCGGAGCCTAAATAAGAGCCCAGCTGAGCCTCCCCACGCGGGTGCTTCCCGGCCACGGCTCTGCACATTCCACCCCTCCCTGCTGGCGTGGCGCCGGCCGCTCGCACGGAACGTGCATCACCAGTGAAGCTTTCAGGCCTTGGATTTCAGTGACTGTCTCCAGGCTGCGCAGGTGGATCAGTCCCCTGGGGCTGCCCGTGGCAGTCAGATCTAGGCTCCGTGCCCCTTCCTGCAGGGGCGGCTCAGCACGGGGTTCTTGCAGCAATCCAGCAGCCAGGCTGCAAGGGCTCAGTTGGCAGCAGAGCTGAGGCTAGAAAGTGAGGGCATCAAGCTGGGCAGCCCCATTCCTGCTGGGGCAGAGCTTCAAACCCCCTTGGTGCATCCTGTATTTTGGAGCCACGTGAGTCTGGCTGGGGATCTGTTACAGCCAGACTGGCTGGTTGCTGGCGTACGCTAGAGCAGCCTCGGGGCTGTTCTGTCTCGCTCTTTGCTTCCCAGGAAGCCGAGAATAGCTGTAGTGCTGTGCGCTCTAGCTGTGCCCCTGAGCTGAGGGCCGAAAGCAGGTCCTCCCACCAGCCAGGAAAAGGGTTCAGATGCTATTTCTGGGAACAGAAAGGAGCTTTAACATAACTGAGAACTAGCACCCAAGTCTGCCGCTACTTCCAACCCCTGCCTGCACATAGAGGAGGAGAAAGACCTGGGTGTTTTGGTCGGTCACAAGGTAACTACGAGCTGCCAATGTGCTGTGGCCATGAAAAAGGCTAGTGCAGCCTTAGGATGCATCAGGCAAAGTGTTTCCTGCAGAGACAAGGAAGTGTTAGTACCATTATACAAGGCACTGCATCTGCAGTATTGTGTGCAGTTCTGGTCTCCTGTGTTTGAGCAAGGTGAATTCAAACTGGAACAGGTACAGAGAAGGGCTGCTAGGATGAGCCGAGGAATTGAAAAACCTACCTCATGCGAGGAGACTCCAGGAATGTGGCTTGTTTAGCCTAAGGAGAGAGATGATTGTTCTCTATAAATACATCAGAGGGATAAACACCAGGGTGAGGCAGGAGTTATTTAAGTTAAGGGCCAATGTGGACACAAGAACAAATGAATATAAACTGGCCATCAGGAAGTTTAGACTTGAAATTAGATGAAGGTTTCTAACCGGCAGAAGAGTGAAGCTCTGGAACAGCCTCCCCAGGGAAGCAGTGGGGCAAAAACCTAACTGCCCCCAACTGGGCCCTCAAGACTGAGCGCGATACGGTTCGAGACTGAGCGTGATATGTTTCTGGGGGGGATGGCAGGAGACCACCTACAATGACATGTGGCCCATGGTTGACTCTAGCAGCAAATATTCCCAACAGCCAGTGATGGGACGCTAGATGGGGAGGGCTCTGGGTTATTCTCTCCCAGGGGTCTGGCTGGTGGGTCTAGCCCACAAGCTCAGGGTCCAACTGATCGCCATATTTGGGGTCGGGAAGGAATTTTCCCCCAGGTCAGATTGGCAGAGGCCCTGGAGGTTTTTTGCCTTCCTCTGCAGCATGAGGTCACTTGCATGTTTAAACTAGTGTAAATGGTGGATTCTCTGTAACCTGAAGTCTTTAAACCATGATCCGAGGACATCAGTAACTCAGCCAGAGACTAGGGGTCTATTACAGGAGTGGGTGAGTGAGGTTCTATGGCCGGCAGCATGCAGGAGGTCAGACTGGATCATCACGATGGTCCCTTCTGATCTTGAAGTCTAGGAGTCTGTGTATTGGATTCATTATTTGGAATTGCAGAGAGATTGTAGTGTTAAGTAATTAAAAAAAACAACCCACAATCCATTTCAGTTCTGCAACAATTCCAGCAGGGGGCAGGGTTGGGCTTTGTTCTGCGAGTCCGTAACTGGCTGACTTTTCTGTAACAGGCCCGTTGTGTGTCATTTTCCTTGTTTTGATTTATTTTTAAAAATTAGATTATTGGGAAGAAAATAAAATGGAAAAAAAACAACCCCTAAACCCCTTAACATCTCCAGCTGTTGTGTTGTCTAGGAGACGCTCACGGGCCATGCTGACAAAGTGACGGCTGCCAAATTCCGTTCCACCCGCCTCCAAGCGGTGACGGGCAGTCGGGACAGGACAGTCAAAGAATGGGACCTGTGCAAAGGGGCCTGTAAGTAACCGACTCTGTCAGGCGTAGTGTCCTGTGTCTCACCAGCGACCTCCACTGGGGGCGTGTCAAGTGTGCATTTGTCCACTGCTGGCAGGGGATGATTATGGTATTGCGGTGGGGTCTAGGCTAGGTTCATGCACAGCCACAGAGCGCGAGGCAGTTCCCTGCATCGACGAGCTTACAATCTGAATAGGGAAACTGAGGCACCGACCGGGGACGTGACTTGCCTAAGGTCACACAGCGGGTCTGCGGCAGAACTGGCAGGTCTCTTGACTGCTGATCTCGTGCCTTAGTCCAGTGGCTGTTATACTCACTAATACTATGGCAGCTACCAGAGATGCCCCTTTAGTTCAAGGCTTGTGCTTTGGAGCAGACGGTTCTGGGTTCTAGTCTGGATGCACCATGTGGTTCCCCCACGACCTCTGAGGTCTGGCTGTGGATCTGTTGCGGCAGGTTCTTATGGGCCCGCCGCAGGGACAGCCCACCCTGCGCATCTTGGAAAAGCCGGCTAAGGGACTGTTTCGATTACAGTAATTCCCCGGGGCTCCGATCCCTGTTGGGGCCCGTTGTGCTGGGCACCAGGCACACATGGCCTTACAGGCTAAAAGTCATGCCCCGGCCGGGGGATGGGGACGTACCCTCCTCATGGGCTTGGATGGCAATGAATTGGCGCTGCTCTGTTGCTTCCATGTGGTGGCTTTTTAACTGGGGCCAGCAGCTGTGGAAAGACGAGGGAGAGGAGCAGTCATGGCTGATCACCTGATTGCCTGAGACTTATACTGGCTGCGCTTTCCTCCCCTGAATGGATGAAATGCCTCCCTGGGGGAAGAAAAGCCCTGGCTATCAGTGGCTGGGTGGTGCAGGCGTAGGAAGGA
Organism: Chelonoidis abingdonii; assembly: GCF_003597395.2. Lineage (NCBI taxonomy): Eukaryota > Metazoa > Chordata > Testudines > Testudinidae > Chelonoidis > Chelonoidis abingdonii. The sequence continues at coordinate 366,212,740 of NC_133769.1, read as the reverse complement.
GATTGTAGTCCCGTGGGCAGGGCACAGGACTCAAGTCGGGGGCCTGGTTTCAGTTCCCAGCCCTGCCACCCACTGGCCAATGTGCTCCACTGCCCTGTGCCTCAGTTTCCCCAAGGGAAATGGCCTCTAGAGGGCCCAGTTGGGGGCATTGTCCTGGGCAGTGAAACAAGGAGAGTGTCTGACCCAGGGGGTTCGCACACTGGCATTAGGACAAGCTGGAGCAGGTGGCTCAACAGACAGGGTGAGGGACCACAGCTGGCTGCCTGCCTTTGGGCTGCCATATTTGCAGAGCGCTGCAGGCCTTGGAGGACGGTGCTAGGAGCAGGCAGCGCCATGGCCACTGGTGGGCTGTGGCCGTGGTGGGAGCCAAGTAGCCACGTAGCTAGACTAGAGAGTTGGGAGCGGGCCGGTGCTGGGAGTTTGGTGTCCCTTGTCTTTTCGCACCTCGCCTGCTGGCAGAGAACTGCTCCGTGAAGGAACGCTGGGCCTCCTCGCTGTGGGGGACCCTCCCGGGAAATCCGGGGAGCTGCCGGGGAGGGGGCTGTGCCATTGCAGGACCTGCCATCATGCCAGCCCTGGACTTCCCCAGCCCTGGCTGCAGGTCCTCACCCCATTCTTGGAATTCAGCTCTGGCCTTTCCAGCCCCGGGGCTGTTAGTTATGTTGCAATCGCCCTCGAAGGGACATTAGATCAGGGCCCCGTTGGGCTGGGTGCTGGATAAACCCACAGCGGGAGCCGGGGGCAGGATGAGGGTAGCCGTGGTTGGGCCAGGCTGCCCTGAGCAGGGAGTGCCCCAGGCACCGAGCCATCAAGTGGTTCATGCTGAGAACAAACCCAGCCCGTCTCAGGTGAGCTCGTTGTCTGGAATTTGAACTCGGGTCTGGTGCATGGGACCCAATGCCGGGCCCAACTCCCCTGGGCGGTGTGATCTGTGCCAGGGAGTCGACGGGTGGTGCTGCCTGGCACAGTGCTCCCTTATGAATGGTCAGCGTTCTCCCTGTGGGTAAAGGGTCTTCCCTGGGAGGTAGCACGGCCCATAGCGGAGCCCCGGTACCCTGGCACTACCCTGCCAGCCTCGCACCCCCCCATCACTCACAGCCGTGCTGTCCCCACAGGCTGCAGGACCATCAATGTCTTTTCCTACTGCAACGATGTGGTGTGCTGTGACAATGTCATCGTGAGCGGCCACCACGACAAGAAGATCCGCTTCTGGGACAGCAGGTGACTCCCCTTCCTGGGCAAGGTAGCTGCCAGGCAAGGCCACCAGCTGGACCCCTGGGGTCTCTGGGCCCCATTGCTTGGCGCTGGGGAAACAAGCAGGATAAAACACTGTCCTGCCATTCTAGAAACACCTTCCTGCCTGACTTCAGACCTGTCCGCCCTGAGATCAGCTTACCCAGCAAGGGTGCTGTTCATTCTCCCTGTTTCACATATGGGGAAACTGAGGCCCAGATTGGCTAAGTGCCTCACCCAGGGGCTACAGAGGGAGTTGGTGTCGGAGCCAGGGTTAGAACTCAGGAGTCACTCGGGGGCCTGTGGTCTGTCTGGTAGGCCTTGCTGCCCATCAGTGGGATGCTAAGCAGTGAGTGGATATTCTCAGACTGGCCTTTCTGGGATGACCTGGTGGTTATAGCTCTGGACTGGAACTTGGGAGAGTCGTGGCTCCCTGCGCAAGTCACTCAATGTCTCTGTGCGATTGTCTCTGGTGCACTTGGTGCCTTGTCCCGCGGGCAGCCCCAAGGGGGTGGGACGGGCAAGACGGCCGGTGTGCACCGCAGCGGGCGGGTCACAATCCAGAGTGGCTGGGCATTTGGCTGCTCAGCAGGTTCCTTCACCGCTGAGTGGCAAGGGCTCTCGTCCGTTCCCTAGCAATGGATCTGTCCGTTTAATTAACTCCCATAATGGAACCAGGCGGTTCCTAGGTTAGCAGGGACAGATGTAACTGACAGTCTCTGGCGTGTGGGAGTCCTGGAAGGAGGGATTCGAATGGAACAGGAGGGAGGCTCTGATCCACGCGGGCCATCGGGAGTGGGCAGTCCCCAGGTGGGTTCTCCACGGGACAGTGAAGTTGCTGGCGTGCTAACGAGCCCCTTGTCTGCTGCACTCCAGGGGGCCCCGGTGCACGGAGGTGATCCCAGTTGAGGGGAAGGTCACCTCCCTCCACATCAGCCAGGACCAGATGCACCTGCTGAGCTGCTCCAGGGACAACACCCTGAAGGTCATCGACCTGAAGATGAACAACGTCCGGCAGGTGTTCCGGTGAGCGGTGGGTGGGACCCCAACCCTGAGAGCCTGAGCCAGGTCTGGCCTGACTGACCCCCCGTGGGTGTAATAAAGGTTCTCTCCCACCCTTCCAGGACTGGGCCTATTCTCTCCCCCTGTCCTGCTCAGGGACCCCTCCTTCCTGCCCTGATCTGTCTTAGCAGCCACGGCTCGCACCAGTCCTCAGGCTGCTGATAGGGCAGTGTTCTCCGGGGGAACTGAGGCACAGGGGGAGTGACTTCCCCAGGGTCATCCAGCAGGGCCAGTGGCAGAGTTGGGAATTGAGTCCAGCTCTGCGTCCTGCCTGCCCATAGCACCCTCCCTTTGGCAAAGCCGCCCCTCCAGAGCCAGTCGCACAGCTCCTACAGGAGCCTGAGCTGGCCGACGCTGGGCGAGGCCTGGCACACCCACTCTTCCACATCACGGCTGGGCGAGCTGCTGTCTGAGCCTGCCGGGAGCTAGGCCCAAATGGGTGATGCCACCTAGTGTCCTCGTGGGCTGGCAGAGGTGCTGGCGTTACACTGTCAGAAGAAGCTTGCGCCATCCCACGAGCCCATGTCTGGAGCTGGCTGCCCAGGGCGTGGAAGCCGGAGTGTTAAGTGCCTTAGGTTGCAGGGATCTCGTGTCTGAACCCAGAGCCTGGCCCTTTGCCCCACAAGCCAGCAGCTCTCCCTGGGCAGCTTGTATTGAGCAGCGGAGCCTGTCCGAGCCCCAGCCCCGGGTGTGTCCCTAGGGGAGCTGTCGCCCTTCGCGAGGAAGCGATGCACGTTCACCAGGGACAGTTTGTGTCTGCAGGGCCGACGGCTTCAGGTGCGGCTCGGACTGGACGAAGGCGATCTTCAGGTAAGCGGGGGTGGGGCTGCTGGCTGTGCTCGGAGTTGTACGCAGCATCGCGCAGCTTGACCCTCCCGCAGGGTGATAAAGGAGACACCCCACACAGGGGTCACTGGGATGGGGACTCCTCGCACAAGGGCACATGGTTGTGAACGGAGCTGGGGATCTGCAGCGCCAAGCTCAGCTCGTCCGTTGACACAGCTCTGGGTTATTGTTGTGAGAGAAGATCCCACAGTGTCAGCGAGCTAGTCATAGTGCAGGCACATAATGGGCAAGCGTCCTCCCCGCGGCCCAGCCAGTGCCCCTCACTCCTGCCCCATGGACCCTGCTATCCCAGTCCTGGGTGTCACCACCCCCAACCCAGCCAGTGCCTCTGACTCCTGACCTGAACTCTGCTCACACCCCAGGCTGTGGCTGTGGCTGGATCTCGATGTGGAAGTTGTCTCCACCCCCGCCCCCCCTTGTCACCGCTCAGCCCAAACTTTGGACAGGGTGGGAGGTGGAGGCGAAAAGGGGTCTCGTTGCTTCCTTTCTGGGCTCTATAGACCCTACCCAGCAATGTTCCCTTCCCCAAATGCCTCATTTTGCTCTTGACCCTGACCGGGGTGCCAGCAGGTTGACCCTGGAGGAGGAATCCCAGGAGCCGGGGGGAGCCCCTGGGAGGCTGCTGGCAGCTTTCCCCATGAGCAGCTCCTCCTGCATCCCACAAGAGCAGGGCCCTGCATTCTCCTGAAAAGCCAAAGGGCAGTTTCCCATCACGCGGGCTCTTCAGCTGGGGATCTGCCCTGCTGCTTCACCCCTGCTCCCTTGCCAGTATCAGTGGCAACCTCACCAGCCCCCCAGGCCTCCCAGAGGTGAGCTTGCAATGGCTCTTCCCCGTCTCTAGGCCAAGTAGCTCCCAGCTCCATCGCACGCTGTAGGTGGATGGCTTCTGCTTGTTGTTGTGGCTATTCTGCTGCTCCTTGAGACAGTGGTTGTCTCCCACCTGCCCCTCAGTTTTCTTCCTGACTGTTTTTGAGGGAGAAGGAGGTTCCCGAGATTCTTTGCTGGTGCCTGCGGGTGATGAATGAACAGCCTGCAACGTGGGCTGCAGCTACCCTTAGTCTGCCCTGGGCTTGCTGAGCTGTGGCCATTAGAAACCCTAAAACTTTCCAGCGCTTTTGGTTAAGCAGCATCCTCCTGCAGCAGGGAGTTCCACAGGTTTGCTGCATTCTCTTGTCTCAATGTACTTCTCTGGATAGAGCTCCCAAACCCTGCAGTGGATTCTGTGCCCCTCTGGACTGGAGTCCCAATGTCATGTGCCAGTATCAAAGAACCAGCAGAGGAGTCTCTGCATGCTGAGCTTACACTCTTCTCTGTTCCTTGTCCCCCCTCTAGCCCCGATAAGAGTTACGTGCTGGTGGGCTCCTCGGATGGCTCCCTCTACCTCTGGAACATGGAGAGCGGGAAGCTGGAAACGATCCTGTCTGGGGAGCACAGGTGATGGTCCACTGGCCTGTAGGACAGGCTGCTCTCCTAAAGGGGCTAGGCTGAGTGCATTAAACCAGGATTCTGGGGAGGGAGCAACCCCAGAGGCAGCAGGGGGCAGATCCCATGGGGAAGGAATACAGTGCAATGGCCTGATCGGGAACAGACCAGGCTCCTGGGATACAGTCGATCAAGGTTTTGTTCAACATCTTCATTAATGATCTGGATGATGGGATGAATTGCACCCTCAGCAAGTTTGTGAATGACACTAAACTGGAGGAGGAGGTAGATATGCTGGAGGGTAGGGGTAGGATACAGAGGGACCTAGACAAATTAGAGGATTAGGCCAAAAGAAACCTGATGAGGTTCCACAAGGACAAGTGCAGAGTCCTGCACTTAGGATGGAAGAATCCCATGCACTGCTACAGATGGGACCAACTGGCTAAGCAGCAGTTCTGCAGAAAAGGACCTGGGGATTACAGTGGACGAGAAGCTGGATAGGAGTCAGCAGTGTGCCCTTGGTGCCAAGAAGGCCAACAGTCTATTGGGTTCCATTAGTAGGAGCATTGCCAACAGATAGAGGGACGTGATCATTCCCCTCTATTCAGCACTGGTGAGGCCACACCTGGAATATTGCGTCCAGTTTTGGTCTCCCCACTACAGAAGAGATGTGAACAAATTGGAGAGAGTCCAGCAGAGGGCAACGAAAATGATCAGGGGGCTGGTGCACATGACTTACAAGGACAGGCTGAGGGAACTGGGGTTATTAAGTCTGCAGAAGAGTGGGGGGGATTTGATAGCTGCTTTTAACTACCTGAAGGGGGTTCCAAAGAGGATGGAGCTCGGCTGGTGGCAGATGACAGAACAAGGAGCAATGGTCTCAAGCTGCAGTGGGGGAGGTCTAGGTTGGATATTAGGAAACACTATTTCACTAGGAGGGTGGTGAAGCACTGGAATGGGTTACCTAGGGAGGTGGTGGAATCTCCTTCCTTAGAGGTTTTTAAGGCCCGGCTTGACAAAGCTCTGGCTGGGATGATTTAATTGGGGTTGGTCCTGCTTTGAGCAGGGGATTGGACTAGATACCTCCTGAAGTCCCGTCCAGCCCTGATATTCTATGATTGTCAGGTGCATTGGGAGACTGGGCTGGCTGGGCCAGGGAGCCTGGGAAAGAGGCTTTGTAGAAAGGCCTGTCTAGGGCACCCTGGAGGGGCCCAGATTTTGGGAGAGGGGCGGATGGATCCTGTTGCAACCCCTGCTCAGCCAGAACCCAAGAAAACGGGGTTACTGCACAGGACACTGGGGAGCTTTAGAGAGTGGAGGTGAAGCTGTTTCCATGATAGTGAGTGTGTAATGGGGTCCCAACAGCCCCCACGGATCCCCCCTCCCTGTCACAGGCCCATCCCTGCAGTCTTCATCTCCTTTCCAAGGGTCCAGTTGCGCTGAGGCTGTACTGTGGGACCCTCCCCATGCCCACTTGCCCGGGGGCTGTGCTTTAATCCACAGGGGAAGCTTTCCAGATCTGGATGCTGGGGCTCATGTTATTGCCTCCTAGGGAGGAGGACAGGGCGACCCAATGGTTAAGGGAGGGGACTGGGAGCCAGGACGCCTGGCTTCTCTGCCCTGCTCTTCCACCAACTCAATACGTGATCGCTTAACTGCTCCGTGCCTCGGTTTCCCCATTTGTAGAATACTGTTTCTTACAAGGGTATTGTAAGACACAGGCCTTGTCCATATACAGGTGCTACTGGTGAAAGCACATCTTAAGGATAATAACAGCAAGCTCTCATAGAGCACTTTTCATTCAGAGATCTCCAAAAACTTTATGAAGAAAGCTAATATCACAGATGGGGAAACTGAGGCACCAGGCGATGAGATGACTTGCCCAAGGTCACCTGGCAGGCCAGTGGCAGAGCCAGGACTAGAATCCAGGTTTTCCAACTCCTGTGCAGGTGCTCAATACACTAGGCCATCCTGCCTCTGCAATACCTTGGGCAGATCCTCAGCAGGAGTAAATCAGGAGTCAATGAAGCTGTGCTGGTTTACGCCTGTCACGGAGTCTCCGGGTGATGCTCTGGAACTGCTCCCCACAAAGCCAGTCAGGACTTTGGGGAGCCTCCTCTCCCTTGGAGGAGACTTGTTCAGGGCAAGAAGCTCACATGTCTTCACCTCCTGGGTCTCTCCTTGGAGCATTCAGCATCCTCTGCCCCTCCGGCGCTTTCCCACATCGAGCCTGCCCAGCGGGTCCTGGGGAAGCCAGAGTCCTGCACCCCCACTTTGCAGTCAACGTGACTCTCAGCCAGCCAGTAAAACAGAGGTTATTCAATGACACAGAACAGGGTCTAAAACAGAGCTTGTAGATACAGTGAACCGACCCCTCAGCGGGTCCATTCGGGGGGCAGTGACCAGACCCCCACATCTGCACTGCAACCCTCGTCCCAGCCAGCTCCAGACAACAACCCCTCCAGCCCCTCCTCTCTGCTCAGCCCTCCCGGGCCAGAGGTCACCTGATCTTGTCTCCAACACCTCAAGCTGACTGCAGAGGAGGGGCCCAGGCCATCAGTTGCTAGGAGACAGAGGTTCAGGCATTTAGGTGCACTGGCCCCTTGCTCTGCAGCAATCACACACCCTTATTCCACCACCTAGATACTTAAGAACTGCACAGGGGACACTGAGGCACCAACACAGTATTCAGAGAAAACATTAAGACATTCCCAGTTCGTCACAATGCCATTCACAGATCTGCCCCCTCAGTTGACCATCATACTATCCCCCATCGTTCCTGGAGTAACTGCTCCTCTTTCGCTGATGGGAGAGTGGTGTGAGCACAGAACTGGGAGTCAGGTACTCCTGAGTTCTACTCTGGCCCAAGCCCTCTATGGTTTTGGCCAAGCCACTTAACTTAGCCGTGCCTCAGTTTCCCCACTGGGGTAACAGCATCCCTACCCCCATGGCACTACGAGAGAGCCCTGTATGGGAAGGGCGGGCCCTTGTTAGCGTCCTGTTAATTCTCCTTGCCTGTGTCCTTGTCCCCCATCCAGGGCCTCCGTGAATGCCGTGGCGTGGTGCTTCTCGGGCCAGTGTGTTGTGAGCGTGGACCAGGCGAAGAAGGTGGTGCTCTGGAAATAGGGCGCAACATGTTGCTGGTCTGCGGAGGAGTAAACCAGAGAGGCCATCAGCCCCTCCTTTATCTGCAGCTCTGCCAACCCCTGCTGCTACTGTTCTGCTCCCAAGGACCAAAGCAGCCCAGACCTGGAGAGTTGACAAGGTCCCAGAGGGGCAGAGGTGGGGTTAGAAGCTGCATTGGCTGCTCTCCAAAGACCTCCGCCTCCGCTAGCAACGGCAGCCGGGGCACTTCGCAGGATGCTGACACTTTGTAAAAGGAAGATTAGAAAACCAAGGACAAGTTTTCTATCTCAGACAGCAGGAGCGGGAGGCTGCTGGGCCAGCGTCTGAGGAACGGGCCCGTCGTGGCTGAGAAGGGCAGACGTACCCACCAGACTCCGGCGATGGGATGTTTGGGAGGGGGAGGAGCAGTTTGTGCCCGGCATTTAACCCTGAGGCAGGAGGTGACAAGCTCACTCTTGTGTCTGGGGGCCCGGGTGTGAGGATTCGGCGTTTCCAATGCGCTTGAGCGGCCACGCTGCATTGTAAGCCTGCAGGCAGGTCTCTCGGACATGCTAACGCGTCTGCACAGCCCGATGCAGCGCTTCTGACATGGGTTTGTGGCCTGAGCTGCGTTCACACTGCAGAAGGACGGGGCCTGGGCCTCAGACTCTGACCCACCCCCCAGCAGAGGCCTAGGACGCTTGCCAACCCAAGTCAGGCTCACGTGTGTGGATGGAAGCAGAGCTCGGCTCCAGCCCGAGTCAGAGCCAAGGCTTAGTGTGCAGTGCAGACGTACCCAAGGGGTTAGTGAGCTGGGTCTCTAGGCTTTGCCCCACCTTGCCCAATTGGTGCCTCCCACAGGCGACTACGGCTAACTCTGCCTGAGGGGGAGAGGCGTGAGATCCTGGAACCAGTGCAGCCTGTGGCCAAGCTCCTGTTAACTGCAGTGGGACTAGGAGAGGGGGCTGCTTTGGGAATAGTGGATCGCCCCTTAGGATGCCAGAGAGCACCATCTCCGTGGCCTGGGCAGTCGTGCCAAGCCAAAAGCCACAGACACCAGCCTTGTAAGCTCGAGACATGGGCCTGGGCACTTTTCCCCAGGAGTGAGCCACTGAGCGACTGTCTCCTCTCATTCCTTCCTGCCTCTGCTCGGTGGTTCTAAACAGTGCCTGGGGGCGTCCACAGGGCAGTCCAATCCCCTGATCTGATTCCACACCAACAATGGCAAAACAGGGCTGGGGGGCCCGAGTTCAGCCTGCTCTGCCATGCGAGCCACGGAGTTCGTTTATCATCCCGAATAATCTTTGTGCCTTCTGAGCGTTTGCCTGCCGGGGGAGAGGCCCTGCTGGGAGCACAGGGCACGGCCCGGGGTGGGTGGACTCATCTGGGTCGAGCTGCCCCTGCCATTGTGCCGTGGCCGTACAGCTGAACGGGCATGGCCAGGTGGAACACACATGCAGCGGGCTGCACCAGGCAGGACCCCACCAGTCCTGCTGCTGAATGTGCACCTGCCATGCGTGGGGGGCGAGACCCACCAGGGCACTTAGATGCATCTGGCTAATGCCCCCCCAACTGTGCCAGGCATTGGCCGTGTGAGGTTCCTAGGTCAATGACAGGGGAAGGCCCAGTAGCATCTAGTCCTCGCACTCCATATCCTTCTCTGAGACTGTAATGGCATGGCAGTGGTGTCCTGTGAATACAGCTTTAAAACACGGTCTGGATTTCTAGGCTGTTTCTTTTCCCCAGGCACTAACTCTCCTTCGGTGCCCAGCCTCTTGGAGGAGAGACCCAGCAGCTCCAGAGCCAGGCCGTCCACCAAGGAGTTACTCACAGTTGTTTTATGGGGGTCAAGTACTTCTCAAAGGCACCGATTTCAGTGACCCCAGAGACTGACCGTCCTCTGGCCACAGAATGGGCATAGTAGGAATGCAGCCCTCCCCCACCAAGGCCCTTTAGCCCTGACCTAGAGAGATCAGGTCTCCCTGCACTGCTGTGTGTGGGTTGGGTGCTCCACTCCAGAGGCAGCTGCATTTTGATGGTGCTGCTCATCAAATGCTCTGGGAGCTTTTGCTATGGAAGGAGCTGTAGAATTTCAAGGGGTGCTAGTCCCTGAAGGGTAGTAGCCAGCTTTGTAAAAGTGGTTTTGGGGGTTCAGTCAGGAACCCTGTGCCCCCTCATTTCAGATGCCCACACGGACAGAGATAAAGAGCTGAGCGCTGACCATCCCCTGGGCTGGGCAAGTGAAATCCACACAGGGGCTGGCAGTTTGCCCAGCACACGTGCCAAGGGCTTCCTATTTCTTGTCTGCAATTTACACGAGCTGCTGTGGCGCTGCTCGTGATTTATTCCGCGTCGACGACATGATTGCTAGCGTCACGCATGTTGCTGATCCTGTGGGCTGGCCCACCTTTCTTACTTTGTGGGGATGCTGCTGCAGTGACCTGTGCACAACTGCCTTCTACTGGAGGGAATCAGCCATCCTCAGCTGTGTGTCATAGCCTCTCCAGTGCTAATGGAGATTCTCCTTTAGCTCACGAGGCAGGACCCTTTGTTGTTAGAGCAGGAGGATGAGAGTTATGTGCCGGCCAGCTCCGTGATTGTTCTATGTCGACGTGTGTAGCATAGCAACAACTAAGATCTGCTGTTTCAGCACCTCCAATCCCTGTGGGGAGAGCCAAAGAGCAGGAGAATTGCTCTGGGGTTTGCCATTGTCCTGGGATCAGACCCGTGCCTCTGAGCCACCCTGCCTTCCCTGCGTTCAATGAACCTCACACCCCTCTCATGCCGAGATGGGTCCAGTTGCATAAATGAGGCAACTGAGACACAAAAGGCAGGAGCCTTGCCCCAGTTCCCGCTGCCAGCCAGCAGCAAAGGAACCCAGGCGTCCTGATGCTGGGTTCCAGGCTTTAACCGTTCTGTAGCTCACAGACTGAGGATGTCTTTCCTCTTTGCCCATGACTGCTGAGAGGCACATGTAAGACAGGGAGTGCTTAAGGGGGTCTTCTCCCAGAGCCTGCCATGCTGCCCTGGGGGCAGCGCTTGTTCAGTGCCAGCAATCTCACATGCAGAAGCTCCTCCCCAACCCAGCCTATGGCTGGTGGAGGATCAAAGTGAGCACCCAGGGCGCTGTGCTGGCTAAGAGGGTTAATGCAACCCAGCGAGGTCGAGCAGGGCGGTGGTAGCGTCTCTGTGTAAGGCGTCAGCCTAACCATTACCAGAGCCCTGTCCAGGTCTGGTGTGCGCATGTCATCGCAATGGGACAGCTGAGAAGAGAACAAAGTGAAGGGTCAGGGACAGCTTGAGTCTAAAAGACGCTTGGGCACACGCAGATGTTATAGGCGGGAGGCGGCAGGAGTCACTGGGTGAGGGCTCAGGCTAGACGCTCAGAACGTTCCCCGCTGGCCATCCTGCCTACGAACCTACGCATCATCTTCCCTGCCCGTTGCTCCAGCAGCCTCCCCTCTACCCGTGAAGCTGAGTTTGGGACTCAGACCTGGACGAAAACCCTACTGCTGCATCTTTGCTGATGGGTGGTTCCTCTATCAGAGCAACGTCCCCTACTGAGGGCTTGGCTCAGCCTGCCCTGGCCTGCTCCTGCAGGTATCTAGGTACCATGGCATCTACATTAGGTACCTACCTGGCCCTCGTCACCGTAGTATTTGAGCGTCTCTCACTCTGCAGTGTATTTAGCCCCACAACACCCCTCTGAGGTAGGGCGGGGCTGTCCAGATGGGGAAACTGAGGCACAGCAAGGCTAACTGACTGGCCCAATGTCAGAGTGCTTCACTTTGCACTGCCTCTATGCATGAAGCTGTTTATCACAATGCTGAGCACCTACCGGAGACGGGGCCTTCCATTACAGTGCAAGGCCCTGTCTTAATATCCACTAGCCCAGAGTCATTCCAGAGCACGGCATGTAAGGGGAGAAGAAGCCGGTTCCTTCACTCCCCAGCCGCCCTTTGTTTTCAGTGGCTGCATTTCCAATCAGCCCCTGCTGGCAAAGTGACCGGGCGTTACTGCAAAGCAGCCCTTAGCCTTTTCCAAGGTGTTTGTTCCACTGGAGCATGTCCTGCCTCCTGCTCCCAACCCTCTGCTTTCTCCTGCTCTATGCTGCAGCCTTTTGTGGGAAATAGCCCGGATGCACAGATCAGAGCCGCCCAAGGGAGCAGCTGCTGACGGTTTAGCGGTGAATGGGATGGGGCAGGCTGCTGGGTGGTCCCTGAGATTCAGGCTTCAGCATGGGTGAGGGGGCTGTTTTGACTCCAGCCAAGCTTTTGGGGTGCATGGCTCCCTGGCTCTGGAGTGGGGAGCTGGCAATCAGTGCTCCTGGCTCAGAGGAGCAGAGTCGCCTTCAGGAAAGCTGCATGGGGGAGGGGAAGCAGAGCAGGGGAGCACAGAAGGGGTTTGTGAGCAGTGAGCACTCGGGCTGGCATGCGGGCAGAGAGGCCCATCTGGGCTTCTGGCTCCCTAAGGACCTGAATGCACTATGACAGGTAAGCGTTGCCCCCTGTTGGTGAGTTTAAGCTGCAATACCCATGTGAGACAGAGTCTCTCCTCGTTTTACAGCTGGAGGGCGCTAATTAGCTTCCCAGCAGTTACACAAGACACCTGGGGCAGAGCTGGAGCATGAACCGAGCTCCCCTGAGTCCCAGCCAGGTGCTTTACCCACTAGGCCACCCTACCGCAGATCCTCACTTACCCGTGTCTTTGGATTGCCAGGGGTTGCCAGCATCTGGGCAAAACAGTGGTTTTGTTAAGATGCACCCAAGGTTCCTACTCTCAGCTCTGAATAGCTCCCCCAGCAAGGCCCTGAACTGCCTGCTTCAGTTCATGCGCAAAGCGAGGCTGAGATAGCAGGGGAGATAAAGCCAGTTAATATTTGTTTAGCGCTTTGCAAACATCAGCAGCTCATTTCTGTTTGGAGTAAATCTAAAGCGAGGAGGCTGTTAAAGGCCGCTGTAGAATTCTGCACGATGCTGGTTCCTCCGGGTGTCTGAAATGGGCCAGTAACAAGCGAATGGTCCTGGCCTCAGGAGGAAGGTTAGACCCGAGAATAATCAGCTCCCGCTTGAGTCCAGGGGGCAGGGAGAGTTTCAAAGGTGTGTTGGGGGAAATGAACCTGCCCATTATTACGTTTTGTTCTGCGGGAGTCAAATCAACCCACCAGGCACATCACTTTACTCTAAAGCTAGAGGGAGGTCCTGGCAGGTCCTTTCAGCCCCTTACCGGCAGGTGGGGTGTAATGGGCTGGAGGGGAGGAGAGATCTTAGGTCTGTATCTTGAAGTCTGTAGGAGGGAGCCAGGGAAGATTTGAAGCAGAGCAAGGCGGATAAGCTTCAGTGACCATCTTTTTTCTCTAGGGTTTCTTGTTCAGTGTTTGAAGAAAGTGACTGACTTTTTTTTTATCATTGTCACATAACCAGGGGGCCCGAAGTTTGACTCATTCTTCTCCAGCATGAAGAGGAAGAGACTAAAGCTGACACAAATTATCTGCTGAGCCTGGAGAACAGTCCCAGCAGATGGGGTGCTGCCCGCAGAGCTGACGGGGCATTGGGTGGTGCAATGCTTCTGCTGTGAGCAGTGCCGCCCTCTGTGTGATAAAGGCATTTGACGGACACTGCAGGCTGGATGCCAGCTCCTAAGATGGGGGGAAGCCTGAGTGATTTTGCCTTAGAATATCAGGGCTGGAAGGGACCTCAGGAGGTATCTAGTCCAACCCCTTGGTCAAAGCAGGACCAATCCCCAACTAAATCATCCATTTTTTTTATCCCAAATCCCTAAATGGCCCCCTCAAGGATTGAGCTCACAACCCTGGGTTTAGCAGGCCAATGCTCAAACAACTGAGCTATCCCTCCCCTCATAAAAAGCAACTAAGTTCAGCTAGTTACTGAAGTTTTCATTGGAGGAGTCCAGTGCAATGTGCAAGCACCAGCGAAAGCCCATCCCCTCCTCCCTCCATGGAGTTCATCCAGCTCTTTGAGCGGCAGCAGCTGCAGTTGGCAGAAGAATTCCTCCATCGACTTAGCCACGTCTACACCAGCCCTGAGCAACGTAGCTAGGTCGATCTCAGTTTTAGGCAGAGACTAGCCCTGCACCCTCACTAAGCAATTCTGACTCTACATAAGTGTAACTCTTCTGCCCCTCTGAATTGGCAGCAACAAGGGCTGGGTTTAGTATCCAGGGGTTTTTGTTTTAATAACACAATGCATAACCAGCTTGAGCCTGTCATAAACAGATAGCTAAGGGTTAATGTTTCTTTTACCTGTAAAGGATTAACAAAGGGAACCAAACTGCTGACCAGAGGACCAATCAGAAAACCGGATTTTTCAAAGTCAGGGAGGGAAGTTTTGGACTCTGGGTCTTTTGTCTGTCTCTC